>NC_064921.1:380036701-380367415 GCF_023897955.1 Schistocerca gregaria | reverse complement strand
ATATTATGAAGTGTGCCAATGCATTCTTAGTGGATGTCCCCTTTCTAAATCCATGTTGTACTTCATTTAAGATGTTACGTTTCACTACAAAGTTTATAATTCTGTCTTTAATCAATGCTTCTGCTATTTTAGACAGAACAGTTGGGATTTTTATGGGTCTATAGTTACCTGGATCTCCTTTATCCCCTGCTTTAAGTAGTGGTTCTATCTTGCTTTCCTTCATTATTAAATTTTTCTGGAATACCAGAGGCTTTGCAAGATACGTAGCACAGTGTTTGACCATTTTTGCTGATATGACATCCGCACCCTCCGTAGTTTTATTTTTTAGTGCTCCAATTCTTCTGAAACTTACAATTCATCTGTTGGGAGTAGGTATAGACTGTGAGCCAGCCTTTTCAGAATTTCCATGCTCTTTAGTACTGATATGTTTGGTTTTAGAAATTTCTTTGCTATAGCTATGTGGTTCTGATTGAAAATTTACACACTTGTGGGCCTGTCATTTATTTCCCCTCCTCTGTCAATATTATATTTGTATCTTTTAAGACATGTGACTCTTTTCTGTTCTCTTTTATGTAATTCCAGACAGCCTTAGACATGTTAGAAGATGTTTGTATTTCAAATTTTTAGTGGCTAGACTTTGCCTCTCTTATCATCATAGTGTATGCTTTCTTCTTGCACCTGTAGACCTCATGACACTTATGTCCTTTGTCAGTTCATCTCTTGCTTTTTTTATTTCTGTGGTGTACCATTTTTTGTTTGGCTTACCCCTAATAGTTCTGCATATTGTAGGACAAGTTATATCAATGTAGTGTGTTCCTACATCAAAGAAAGATTCCCAGCTCTTTTCTACACTGGCCTCTTTGTACACATCATCCCATTTTCCTGCTTTTAGCAAAATTTCTAGTGTCCAATGTGTCTAAATTTAGCCACTATGTTTTCTTCATGTTTTGTATTATCTCAGATTTTGCTTGTTTTTCCAATGTGGTCTGCAACAACAGTATTTATAACCTGAACTTTTGGTCTCTCTGGAGGTATATTTGAAAGAATATGGCCTGTTAATGTGTTTGATGTTTCTGTATATCTTGTTGGATTTTTTACTTGAAACTGAAGATTGTATGTCCTCAAAACCTCATGAAAATTTCATGTGCCTGTTTTACTTGTCTGGATATCAATTAAAAGTTGAAAAGTTAGCATTTTATTTAATTGGCCATGACCTACAGGCCACCCATCTGTAGGTTTTCCAGCTACCATGAACACACATTGTATGATTTGAAACCTGTTTGCTTTTTCTTCACTAAGTTTTTCTGATTCTGTAGCCTTCCTGTCTGCGTCAGCATTATTATTTATTTTTCTTTTTTTCCAGCCTCTTTTTCTCTAATATTCACTTTCCTATGTAAATGAATACGCACTAATATTTTTCTGGCAGTACAAACATATCTATATTTTCATAAACTATGAATAAAAAAGTAGGAGTGCAGGTAAGTTACTACAAACAGCATAGTGAATGCATTATTGTGGCCGAGATAGACACGAAGCCCACACCTACTACAGTAGTAAGTAGTACAAGTTTATATGCCAACTAGCTCTGCAGATTATGAAGAAATTGATGAAATACACTCCTGGAAATGGAAAGAAGAACACATTGACACCGGTGTGTCACACCAACCATACTTGCTCCAGACACTGCGAGAGGGCTGTACAAGCAATGATCACACGCACGGCACAGCGGACACACCAGGAACCGCGGTGTTGGCCGTCGAATGGCGCTAGCTGCGCAGCATTTGTGCACCGCCGCCGTCAGTGTCAGCCAGTTTGCCATGGCATACGGAGCTCCATCGCAGTCTTTAACACTGGTAACATGCCGCGACAGCGTGGACGTGAACCGTATGTGCAGTTGACGGAGAGAGCGAGGGCGTATAGTGGGCATGCGGGAGGCCGGGTGGACGTACCGCCGAATTGCTCAACACGTGGGGCGTGAGGTCTCCACAGTACATCGATGTTGTCGCACTTGCCCGTCGACCTGGGACCGGACCGCAGCGACGCACGGATGCACGCCAAGACCGTAGGATCCTACGCAGTGCCGTAGGGGACCGCACCGCCACTTCCCAGCAAATTAGGGACACTGTTGCTCCTGGGGTATGGGCGAGGACTATTCGCAACTGTCTCCTTGAAGCTGGGCTACGGTCCCGCACACCGTTAGGCCGTCTTCCACTCACACCCCAACATCGTGCACCCTGCCTCCAGTGGTGTCGCGACAGGCGTGAATGAAGGGACGAATGGAGACGTGTCATCTTCAGCGATGAGAGTCGCTTCTGCCTTGGTGCCAATGATGGTTGTATGCGTGTTTGGTGCCGTGCAGGTGAGCGCCACAATCAGGACTGCATACGACCAAGGCATACAGGGCCAACACCCGGCATCATGGTGTGGGGAGCGATCTCCTACACTGGCCGTCGAGGGGACACTGAATAGTGCACGGTACATCCAAACTGTCATCAAACCCATTGTTCTACCATTCCTAGACCGGCAAGGGAACTTGCTGTTCCAACAGGACAATGCACGTCCGCATGTATCCCGTGACACCCAACGTGCTCTAGAAGGTGTAAGTCAACTACCTGGCCAGCAAGATCTCCGGATCTGTCCCCCATTGAGCACGTTTGGGACTGGATGAAGCGTCGTCTCACGCGGTCTGCACGTCCAGCACGAACGCTGGTCCAACTGAGGCGCCAGGTGGAAATGGCATGGCAAGTCATTCCACAGGACTACATCCAGCATCTCTACGATCGTCTCCATGGGAGAATAGCAGCCTGCATTGCTGCGAAAGGTGGATATACACTGTACTAGTGCCAACATTGTGCATGCTCTGTTGCCTGTGTCTATGTGCCTGTAGTTCTGTCAGTGTGATCATGTGATGTATCTGACCCCAGGAATGTGTCAATAAAGTTTCCCCTTCCTGGGACAATGAATTCACGGTGTTCTTATTTCAATTTTCAGGAGTGTATATGATGAGATAAAAGAAATCATTCAGATAGTGAAGGGAGATGAAAATTTAATAGTCATCGGTGACTGGAATTTGATAGTAGGAAAAGGGAAAGAAGGAAATGTAGTAGGTGAATATGGACTGGGGGTGGTGGGCGGGGGGGGGGGCAAGAAATGAAAGGGGAAGCCACCTGGTAGAATTTTGCACAGAGCATAACTTAATCATAGCTAACACTTGGTTCAAGAATCATGAAAGAAGGTTGTATACATGGTAGAATCCTGAAGATACTAGAAGGTATCAGATAGATTATATAATGGTAAGACAGAGATTTAGGAACCAGGTTTTAAATTGTAAGACATTTCCAGGGGCGAATGTGGTCTCTGACCACAATCTATTGGTTATGAACTGTAGGTTAAAACTGAAGAAACTGCAAAAAGGTGTGAATTTGAGGAGATGGCCCTGGATAAACCGACTAAACCAGAGGTTGTACAGAGTTTCAGGTAGAGCAAAAGGGAACAATTGACAGGAATGGAGGAAAGAAATACAGTAGAAGAAGAATGGGTAGCCTTTAGGGACGAAGTAGTGAAGGCAAAAGAGGATCAAGTAGGTAAAAAGACGAGGCCTAGTAGAAATCCTTGGGTAACAGAAGAAATATTGAATTTATCTGATGAAAGGAGATAATATAAAAATGCAGCAAATGAAACTGGCAAAAAGGAATATAAACGTCTCAAAAATGAGCTCAACAGGAAGTGCAAAATGGCTAAGCAGGGGTGGCTAGAGGACAAATGTAAGGATGTAGAGCCTTATATCACTAGGAGTAAGATAGATACTGCCTACAGGAAAATTAAAGAGACCTTTGGAGAAAAGAGAACCACTTGTATGAATATCAAGAGCTCAGATGGAAATCCAGTTCTAAGCAAAGAAGGGAAAGCAGAAAGATGGAAGGAGTGTATAGAGGGTCTATACAAGGGTGATGTACTTAAGGACAATGTTATGGAAATGGAAGAAGATGGAGATGAAAATGAAATGGGCAGTTACGCTACTGCGTGAAGAGTTTGACATAGCACTGAAAGACCTGAGTCGAAACAAGGCTCCGAGAGTAGACAACATTCCATTAGAACTACTGACAGCCTTGGGAGAGCCAGTCCTGAAGAAACTCTACCATCTGGTGAGCAAGATGTATGAGACAGGCAAAATACCCTCAGACTTCAAGAATATAATATAATAATTCCAATCCCAAAGAAAGCAAGTATTGACAGATGTGAAAATTACCAAACTAACAGTTTAATAAGCTACAGCTGCAAAATACTAACACGAATTCTTTACAGACGAATGGAAAAGCTGGTAGAAGCCGACCTCAGGGAAGATTAGTTTGGACTCCATAGAAATGTTGGAACATGTGAGGCAATACTGACTCTGCAACTTATATTAGAAGATAGATTAACGAAAGGCAAACCTATGTTTCTAGCATTTGTAGACTTAGAGAACACTTTTGACAATGTTGGCTAGAATACTCTCTTTCAAATTCTGAAGGTGGCAGGGGTAAAATACAGGGAACGAAAAGCTATTTACAATTTGTACAAAAACCAGATGGCAGTCATGAGAGTCGATGGAAATGAAAGGGAAGCAGTGGTTGGGAAGGGAGTGAGACAGGGTTGTAGCCTCTCCCTGATGCTATTCAATATGTATATTGAGCAAGCAGTAAAGGAAACAAAAGAAAAATTCTGAGTAAATATTAAAATCCATGGAAAAGAAATAAAAACTTTGAGGTTCGCCGATGACTTTGTAATTATGTCAGAGACAGCAAAGGACTTAGAAGAGCAGTTGAACAGAATGGACAGTGTCTTGAAAGGGGGATATAAGAGGAATATCAACAAAAGCAAAATGAGGATAATGGAATGTAGTCGAATTAAGTCGGGTGATGCTGAGGGAATTAGATTAGGAAATGAGACACTTAAAGTAGTAAAGGAGTTTTGCTATTTGGGGAGCAAAATAACTGGCAATGGTCAAAGTAGAGAGGATATAAAATGTAGACTGGCAATGGAAGGAAAGCATTTCTGAAGAAGAAAAATTTGTTAACGTCGAGTATAGATTTAAGTGTCAGGAACGCATTTCTGAAAGTATTTGTATGAAGTGTAGCCCTGTATGGAAGTGAAACGTGGATGATAAATAGTTTGGACAATAAGAGAACAGAAGCTTTCGAAATGTGGTGCTACAGAAGAATGCTAAAGATTACATGGGTAGATCACGTAACTCGTGAGGAGGTATTGAATAGAATTGGGGAGAAGAGGAGTTTGTGGCACAACTTGACAAGAAGAAGGGATCGGTTGGTAGGACATGTTCTGAGGCATCAAGGGATCACCAATTTAGTACTGGAGGGCAGCGTGGAGGGTAAAAATCATAGAGGGAGACCAAGAGATGAATATACTAAGCAGATTCCGAAGGATGTAGGTTGCAGTAGATTAGATTAGATTAGATTAGATTAATACTTGTTCCATAGATCATGAATACGACACTTCGTAATGGTGTGGAACGTGTCAGGTTAATAAAAGATGTCTGTACAAGAAATTACATGACACAAAATATTGCAAGACACTAATGATTAAGGGTTTTTTTTTTTTTTTTTTTTTTTTTTTTTTTTTTTTTTTTTTTTACTTAGTTTATATCTAAAAATTCAGCCAATGAGTAGAAGGAGTTGTCATCTAGAAATTCTTTTAATTTATTTTTAAATGTTAGTTGGCTATCTGTCAGGCTTTTGATGCTGTTTGGTAGGTGCCCAAAGACTTTTGTGGCAGCATAATTTACCCCTTTCTGTGCCAAAGTCAGATTTAACCCTGCATAGTGAAGATCATCCTTTCTCCTGGTGTTATAGGTATGCACACTGCTATTACTTTTGAATTGGGTTGGATTATTATCAACAAATTTCATAAGGGAATATATATACTGTGAGGTTTCTGTGAGGATCCCTAGATCCTTAAATAGATGTCTGCAGGATGACCGTGGGTGGGCTCCAGCAATTATTCTGATTACACGTTTTTGTGCAATGAATACTTTTCTACTCAACGATGAATTACCCCAGAATATGATGCCATACGAAATCAGTGAATGAAAGTAGGCATAGTAAGCTAATTTACTGAGATTCTTATCACCAAAATTTGCAATAACCCTAATAGCATACGTAGCTGAACTCAGACGTTTCAGCAGACCATCAATGTGTTGCTTCCAGTTTAACCTCTCATCAATGGACACACCTAAAAATTTTGAAAATTCTACCTTAGCTACAGACTTCTGTTCAAATTCTATATTTATGACTGGAGTTGTGCCATTTACTGTACGGAACTGTATATATTGTGTTTTATCAAAATTTAAAGAGAGTCCGTTTGCTGAGAACCACTTAATAATTTTGTGAAAAACATCATTTACAATTACATCACTTAGTTCTTGGTTTTTGGATGTTATTACTATACTTGTATCATCAGCAAAAAGAACTAACTTTGCATCTTCATCAATGTGGAATGGTAAGTCATTAATGTACATCAAGAACAGTAAAGGACCTAAGACCGAACCCTGTGGGACCCCGTGCTTGATAGCACCCCAGTTTGAGGAATCAGCTGTTGTTTTAACATTACACAAACCACTTATTTCAACTTTCTGCATTCTTCCAGTTAAGTATGAATTAAACCATTTGTGCACTGCCCCACTCAAACCATAATGATTTAGCTTATCTAAAAGAATTCCATGATTTACACAATCAAAGGCCTTTGAGAGATGACAAAAAATACCAATGGGTGATGTCCGGTTATTCAGAGCATTTAATATTTGATCAGTGAAAGCATATATAGCATTTTCTGTTGAAAAGCCTTTCTGAAAACCAAACTGACATTTTGTTAGTACTTTATTTTTACAAATATGGGAGGCTACTCCTGAATACATTACTTTCTCAAAAATTTTTGATAGAGCTGTCAGAAGAGAGATTGGGCGGTAGTTGTTGACATCCGACGTATCCCCCTTTTTATGCAATGGTTTTACAATGGCATATTTCAGTCTATCAGGGAAAACACCCTGCTCCAAAGAGCTATTACATACGTGGCTGAGAATCCTACTTATCTGTGGGGAACAAGCTTTAAGTACTTTGCTGGAAATGCCATCGATTCCGTAAGAGCTTTTACTTTTCAGTGAGTTTATTATTTTACTGATTTCAGAGGGAGAGGTTGGTGGAATTACAGTTGTTTCAAACTGCGCAGGTATGGCCTCTTCTATTAATAGCCTTGCCTCTTCTAGTGAAGATCTAGATCCTATTTTCTCCACAACATTTAAAAAATGATTATTCAAAATATTTTCAATTTCTGATTGTTTGTTAGTGCACTTGTCATTCAGTTTTATTGCACTAAAGTCTTCCTGTGCTCTTGGTTGCCCTGTTTCCCTTTCAATAATATTCCAAATTGCTTTAATTTTATTATCAGAGTTACTGATCTCAGACATGATACACATGCTTCTGGACTTTTTAATAAGTTTTCTTAGTACCGCACAATAGTTTTTATAATATTGAACAATTTCGGGGTCAGTACTCCCTCTTGCTGTTAGATACAGTTCTCTTTTGCGGTTGCAAGATATTCTTATTCCTTTAGTTATCCAAGGTTTTTTATATGTTTTCTTGGAATTATGTTTAACTATTTTCTTGGGAAAACAATTTTCAAATACCCTTAAAAATGTGTTGTGAAATAAGTTATATTTCAAGTTTGCATCGGGTTCCTTATACACTTCATCCCATTCTAGCTGCTGTAGGCTTTCCCTAAAGTTTGCAATATTTATATTGTTAGTTGAACGCACTGCTTTGAAAGTCTGATTTATTATACTGCATGGAGCTATGTCATGTACTGTAACAAGCTGTGCACTTTGATCTGAAAGACCATTCTCAACAGGATAAGCATTTATGTCCTTAAACTTATCTTGGTCTATAAAAAAGTTATCTATCAATGTACTGCTGTTCTTTGTTATCCGAGTAGGAAAATCAATGACGGAGCTCAAATTGAAAGAACTGAGTAATACTAAAAGGTCATTCTTCCTATTACACTCTTTCAGGGAATCAACATTGAAATCCCCACAAATGATAATTTGCTTCCCCCTGTCTGACAGATAGCACAACAAAGCATCCAAGTTTTCTAGAAATAGCTGGAAATTCCCTGAGGGGGACCTATACACTGTTAAAATTATGAAAGTGCCATCATTTAGTTTAAGTTCAGTGGAAATGCTTCCATATGTTGCTCTACACAAAATTTTTTAGTTTCTAAATTTTTTTGCACTGTGGAAGCTTTTGACATATATGGCAACTCCTCCTCTCATCATATTATCTCTACTTACATGTGCAGCTAATTTGTACCCATTGATGCTAACCTTTTGCATATCAGTGACAATGTGATGCTCAGACAGGCATAGTATATCTATTACATTCTTGGTTTCTATATCTTCTAAACAAAGCAGAAACTCATCAATTTTATTCTTCAATCCCCCAATATTTTGATGAAATATACTAACAGTATTTTTCACTTTACTTTTGTGAGTATCTTGAACTTTTTTAACGTCTTTAGTACTTTTATTCTTCAATCCCCCAATATTTTGATGAAATATACTAACATTATTTTTCACTTTTTTTTGTGAGTATCTTGAACTTTTTTAACATCTTTAGTACTTGCCTGGCTGAGTTTCCCACTGGACACTGATCTTACACTAAAAAAGAGTTTCCACCATGAGATGTAGTTCCTCCCCCCTTTAAATTTCCTGCTATCAGCCCAGCCAGTTTACCCTTCCCTTTCCTGTTGAGGTGTAGGCCATGTCTAGTATAGTCCCACCTACAGAGTGAATCAACAGGAACCACACCAATGTGTGACCCTGCACCAGATCCAAGTAGCCGTTCCAACTCCAAATTGACTCTCCTGACAGAAGAGGTCAAATGAGGTCGGTCGTGGCGCTCCTGAACCGACACAAACCCAACACTGGTATGATTCGATGCCGATGCAATCTTTGCCAGGTCACACTTTATGCTGTACCCCGGATCTCTGTCAATACTGTTGCCCGGCCCACCCACAATAACCACGGTGTCTTCCTTAGTAAAACCTTTACATAGTGAACCTAAATCCTCTGTAACCTGCCCAAGTTCAGCACTAGGTTTGAAAAAACTTGTGACCTGGTAATCCAGCCCTAATTCATCCTGCAGAAGTTGGCCCACACCCCTAGCATGCGAACTACCTAGCAACAAGACTTTCTTTCTCTTTGCAGACTTCCTTACATTCTTAATCAATTTGCTGCTGAAAGCTTGTTGAGCCCTGTCTACATCTACTTCTGTGAGAGGATCATCAGTTTCTGACTGAGGCAACAGGTCAAACCTATTTTGTACATTAATAACAAAGCTGTCAGAAGAATTTCTTGGCCTGTTCCTCATGCCTGTTGCCACTTCCCACCCCTGTTTATCCTTCTCCCCCCTTAACCTGCCCAGTTCTCGCCTAGCCTCATCTAACTCAGCCTGAAGGGCAGCAATTTTCCCCTCCTGTTCCACAATCTTCCTATCTCTACTGCATAGCCTACAGAACCACTGATGAGTCTCGCTCATTTTCCCAATTCCCACGCCACTACAGTCGCCCCAATGAAAAATGTTACTACATCCATCACACCAGACCCTGGAGCTAATGATCCTACGGCACGTCAGGCACTTTACACTCATGGTACAAATCTATTTTAGTGACAGAAAGACAATTAAGTTACCGGAAAACAATGAAAATACGTGTACGAAAAATTAGGCCTACTCGCGACTATGTAAACAGTGGTTCAGAAGTTTTTTACTGGAAATTACTTAAGAGATGACGATACTCTACAGATATAAAGGGGCAGCAAACGTATTTAGCACACTAAACTATTAGTAAATGCACTTAAGATTGCGGTATGAAGTTTAATCTGAAAACTCAAAAGTTCGGCCTGGCCGCGATATGTAAACAAAACGAACTTTACGTGATTACTGTGAAAATACGCGAGTGAGATGAAGAAGTTTGCACAGGATAGAGTAGCATGGAGAGCTGCATCAAACAAGTCTCAGGACTGAAGACCACAACAAACAACAACATATGTAAAGAGGTATAATGTCAGCACAAAACTGTTTGCCAGATTGTTTCAATATTCATGTTGATTTTTTGTTAGCCCTCGTGAAAAGTAATGCATGTATGAACAACCTAAAACATTTAAATACTAACTATTAGGATTGATTGGTTGGTGGAGTGGAGACCAAATAGTGAGTTCATCAGTCTCATCTAGTTAGGGAAAGATGGGGAAGGTAGTTGGCCGTGCCCTTTTGAAGGAACCATTCCAGCACTTGCCTGAAGTGATTTAGGTAAATCACAGAAAATCTAATTCAGGATGGCCAGACGTGGTTTTGAACCACCATCCTCCCAAGTGCGAGTCCAATGTGCTAATCGCTTTGCCACCTCACTCAATCTAACTATTATAAAAATGTGAAGGCACTATTCAAGCTGTGGTAGCATAAAAATAATAGTGTCAACAAAAAAATAAAAATAAAATTCAGTGTGATGACAAACATAACAGTACATTAATCACCAAATGTCAACAATTGGAAATGTCTTGTGTAGTACATTTTCTGGTATCAAACTGACATAAATTTCATAGTGCCTGACAAGAAACAAATGTTTGTGATCACATACTGCAGCTCATGACATCCTAGCAGTAATATTTGATACTGACATTAAAAAATGCTAAACTTCATCCTAAAAGGCCTTGAAGCCCTGCCCAATGGTATCGACAGACCACCGTGTCATTGTCAGCCCATAGGTCTCAATGGATGTGGATAGGGAGGGGCATGTGGTCAGCACATAGCTCTCCCAGGCATTGATACTGACATTGAGCAGATATAGTTAGAGCGGTACAAGGTAATATGTACTGCAGTTGTCTTGTTGAAGCCAATTATTTGTCTGGTTCACTATGTTCAGCAATTTGTCTTGTTGAAGCCAATTATTTGTCTTGTTCACTATGTTCAGCAATATGTATTGCCATCTTCAGATCCATAAAACTGGGCAATTGTAGTTACATCATATAATGCTTAAACCACCCTGTCAGATTAGGACTGTACAATATGCAGAAGGAAGTCGAAGCATTACGGTGACATGCCTGGTGTGCTTTGATAATGTATGTACAACTTGGAGTACAAATGGCTTGAACAAGACAGCTAGGTGTGACATCTTGCCTCTTCATGGCTGCCACAGAGTCATCAGACTGTGGTTTAAGCACTGTATGATGTAACTACCACTGCCCAGTTTTATGGATCTGAATGCAATGCATATTGCCAGAACTAGTAATCCAGTAATTGTGTTAACATATCAATATTGACAAATAAACAGTTTTCACAAGAAGACTACAATAGAAATTTATAGATTGCCTTCTGCACTGAATGATCCTGTCAAGTAACCACAACAAGATAATATGTGATAGAACCACACTGAAAGAAAATTAGTGTTGCATATCAGGATCTACAACTTAGTGGGCACTGTGCTTAACCGGTCTTTGAATGCTGTGCCATAACAATGATGCTGGAAACACGTAAGCTTGGTGGACTGATGTATCACAGGCAGTATATAGAAAAAATATTAAGTTTCATCAAACACAGAGAGAGAATGTTAATTAGGTTATGTAGACTTAAGTGAATGTTCAATATCTGTGAAGACTTTAACACTGTGTTTCTGTGGATTACTATTTATCAAGGACACTAAGTTTTATTGACATTAAGCTTTGGATCAATTCACATAGTAAAATGTTTATTGAGGATTGAAGATCATAGCACCATTAAATCTTATTCTTAGACCAAATTTCTTAAAACAATTATAATGTAAAATTGTTAATAAAAGGTTTATCTAATCATGATGGTCAAACTGCAATGATAAAATTGTGCAGCCAGTTAAGCTTGGATCATATAAGAAACATCATATAGCAGAAACTTGATCATAGTAGTTAGCAAACTGCTGGGAAGAGATTTTATCACAATTTTTTCACTGTCTTATACATAATTTTCCTCTAAAATAGTACAAGGATAAAATGAAATGCAAGTAGGGACAAAAACAGGCCAGGATATGAGAAAAAGTATCTTGTGGCATGAAGGAAACCATCTGCCTAATTCAGGTAGCACTTTGTTATTGTTGAGTTAAAACTTCATTACTCCACAAGTACTGTAAAACCTTTGGAATGTTACAATAAAAAGTATGCTTTATGTTCAAAAATATGATTGAAGTAAGTAATTTAGATGAACAGTTTGGATAAAGTAAGGAAAAAAGTGGCGTACATGCTACTGAGATCCCAGGTAATAGCAAAAATTTTAATGTATAAAATCAATTAATTCTCATTTAAATGGCAACCTTAATAGTGGTACCAACATCGCACCCACTAATAAACAGCAAAATAAAAATGTGTTAAATTTATTTAAAAATGCATGTTTCTCCACAAACAGACATCATTTCAAAAATACAACTCATAACGAAAATATAAAAATCATGTTGTCCCTAAAAAGTAATAAAACTTGTGCCCATAAAAATTTAATAGCAGTTCTAGCTATAATGGTGTCCTTAATGGGGGTTAAAAAGTTTCTACTTTCATAATAGATCTGCTCTTGAAATACCTTTGTATGCGGTGAAGCAGTGAGGTATTTTTTTTTTATACAAATGATATAAATATGTAGTAATGAAAGGAAAAGGGGAGAGAAAGAGAGAGAAACAAATAAATTGAGTGCAATAGAATAGTCACTTATTTTTTCGCAGTACAACTAGCTAAATTCCTCTTATACACCTTTTGCATTTGATTATCTACAGTGAAAGCCCTATAAGATCTCAGAGATGAAATCTTGGTAGAATTGAAGAACAAAAACTATCCTGTTGTGTTCTGCAACTTTCAATGGTCTGGATCAGAGCACTCTACCTCATAAACTAAAATGTTGGGCCAATGATGGCATCACTCTGTAAGGATGGTGTCTCACTTTCAGAATAGAAGGCAGGGGGTCACTTTGGAAAACTGCATTACAGATATTCAATGAAACACTGGAAGGAGGTGCCTAAAATGTGAAATCCCATGGAGTTCAGTACTGTAGTTTCTCTTGTTCTTAATCTACATAAATGATCTCACAACAGATTCATCAAACCATTAATCTCTATTCACCCTGTTCTCTCTGTAGTCTGCCTCCACCTATAACTGCTGCAAAGTAGTATATTCACTGGAGCTCAAAAAATATCACTTAACTATATTGATTAACAGTTTTCAATATACATCGCTAATCTGACAATGCCATTTGCTTTTTTCCTAAACTTTTTTTTTCTTCAACTTCATAAAACTTAAATGTTCTGTTCCAGTTTCTACCACTGTGATTTCTAAATAACTAGCCACCCCACCCCCACTCCCACCTTCTCTGCTCCTAACCTAAATTGTGCCTCCTGTATTATCTCACATTCAGGATGACAGCAATTGAAATCCCCATCCAGCCATGCAATGTTAAGTTTGCTGTGGTTTCCCTTAAGGAAAAAGGTAGGATGGTTTCATTGAAAAGAAAATTGTCAAATTCCCACCCCATTCTCCCTCAATCCAAGTTTGTATGTAATGACGAAACACTAAATATTAACCTGCATTGTTTCTGTGTTTAGTGTTTCATCAGGTGCTGCATTCTCCTGCCTATAATGAGGCATGCTCACTGCTGCCACATTTCTATTCCATTCCCTCGCTGCTTCTCCCTCCTTTAGATGTTACCTTTGCTTCCCTTCACACCTCCCTTTTCTCTTCCTTTCCCATGTGTCTCTGCCACCTACTCCATTCAACATAACCTCTCACTCTAGTGGGGCTACAGCTCCGGAACAAGAGAGAGAGAGACAGTTAGTCTCTTTGGTCCAGAAAAGAACAATATTCTAAAGCTTAACTATATTTTTAGCATTGTTTATGTGCCTATCTACGTCTCAATGACTCAACTTTGTGGTGAGTGGTTACGTTTACTCCTTGTAGTGTTTGTTTTCTATCCTGCACTTTCCACCACTAGTATATTAACGTTGTTTATTCATTCATCTACTGACTATTTTATTGTACTTTTGTGCATGTCACCACATTAATGTAATACCATTTTTTAGTTCCCACAAAAATACATTCCTGTTCACCTACTGTTAATGGTATACATAATATTAATGATGTTTTTTGTACAGCCAACTGGCCAGAGACTTCAAACTTTTATCAGGAATTGCTCCTATTTGAATATACACTGCCTGACAAAAAAGGGACACACCTAGAAGACCTGGTCAAATGTCAGTGTAAGTTCATACACATACACACCATTGATGGACATGTAAATGATAGCTGAAGCTCTCTGTGACAAGTGGAACAGCCACCAGAGTACACTGCTATTGTTCATGTTTAATTTTGTTACCAGGCCTGGTAGGGTATATAAGGTGTGTGAATGGCATCTGATATTAAGTATCTCTGTGAGAGACATGGAGATGCTGTGTTCTTGTGTGAGCACCTAGAGTTTGAAAGAGGCCTCATAGTGGGTCTCCATTTGGTTACCGAGCGAGGTGGCGCAGTGGTTAGCACACTGGACTCGCATTCGGGAGGACGACGGTTCAATCCCCTCTCCAGCCATCCTGATTTAGCTTTTCCGTGATTTCCCTAAATCGTTTCAGGCAAATGCCGGGATGGTTCCTTTGAAAGGGCATGGCTAATTTCCTTCCCAATCCTTCCCTAACCCGAGCTTGCGCTCTGTCTCTAATGACCTCATTGTCGACGGGACGTTAAACACTAACCACCACCACCACCATTTGGTCAGATTGTTCAAATCTTGCAGTATCCAGATTTGACTGCATGGGAAAGTGAGGGCAGGTATACTCATAATCTAGGTTCTGGTCGACCACATCTGACTACCACAAGGAAGGATTGGCATATTGTACACCAAGGACGTTGGTAACCTCTTCACATCTGTGCCTGCCATCCAAGAATAACTATTGGACTCCCTGTAACACTGTGTCTCATCCTGCACCTTTGGTCAGAGGTTAGAAGTAGATGTTTAGAGGATTAATGCTCCATGCGTAGGCTGCCATTAAAATCACAACACAAATGGCTGGATTTGCAATGGTGCCATGACTGGGAAGCATGGACTGTTCATGAATAACATCACATTGTATTGAGTGATGAATAACAGTTCTGCACTACTCTGGACGACCATCATCTGTAAGTGCAGTGGTGACCTTAGGAGACATCCCACTCTTTCATTGTTTTGGAGTGGCACAGGGGTTTTACTCTGGGCGTCATGGTGTGAAGAGCCTTTGGATGTGACTACAGGTTTTGGCTGGTAATGATTGAGATAACTCTGATGGCATAATGGTATGTCATGGACTTCTCATGTGATGGTACTGTGGTGCTGTTTTTCAAAGTAAAATGCTCATCCAAACATGGTACATGTCTCTGTGAACTGACTATGTGGTGTTGAGATACTCCTGTGCCCAGCAAGATTCACAGATCTTTCCCCAATAGATCATGTATGAGATCAGCTTAGATATCAACATCTTCACAGTGCCAGTATCCTACCCAAGACACCAAGGACCAGTTATGACAATTATGGGCTACCTTACCTCACAAGAAGAATATCTTTATAAGACACTTCCCGATGGAATCACTTCATGTATCCAGGCCAGATAGGGAGCAACACATACTGATAAATGGGCTCATACTGTCAAGTTCTTCGTAAATGTGACTCAGATATTGTGATAACTGAAGTAACATCACACACTCTGTCAGTATATGGTGTTTTATTTCATTTCCTCCTCGCCATCTGTCTGCTTTACTTTCTTTGTCAGGCAGTGTAGTCTGACAAGACAAGTTTGTTATTTGCATGTTAAGTGAGTCATGTTTGTGACAACTCAATATGATGTGGAATGTGTCAATAGATTTACAAAAAAGATATATGTTCTTTGTGAAAACACGTTTGTATAAAGGCCATTTATATAATTTGATTTTTCTTTAATTGCAATCTACAATAAAATTTAACAAATGTAGCTGAGTCACATACAGAAATTATCTGTTCAGAATATTTAACCTTGAAATAGACGTAGTTGCCTATCGGAAATGATTTCAGTTTGTTTTAAACTTTCATCATCTGCAAGCACCTTTAAATCACAAGGGGAGTTGTCAAATATTTTTATGGCTGCAAGCTTTGCTACTTTATGTTCAAGAATAAGATGCAATTGGAGATAGTGAGACCATTTTTGTTCCTAGTGTTAGACCTACTACTGGGAACCCCTTCTCACACCAACATAATCTTTTGCATTAATTAAGTACAGAACACCTACATCATTAGAAATCAATACTACAGTAATTTGGTTCTCACTGAAGGCTTTTGTTGCTTGTTGACATATCATCATTACAATAATTTGCATTTCTTTCTGTCCATTTCTGCAATGTAACTAATTTTAACATTATAAAAATTTTAGTTTTTTTTTACTAGTTATTCTCACAGAAATGTGTTTTCAAGCAAGGTGTTTTTTGTGTCATTTTCATAGGCAAGGGAATGAATGAAAGGGTTTATTATCAGTGTAAAAAATATAAAATAAAATTTTGCATTGTCCAAGACAGTGGATTTTATTTTGTTTTATTTTACTTTCTATCAACACACTTTTAGGTATGGTATTTGCAGCAATGCATAAATTCTTCTATTTTTAGTGTTATCTTTTCATTATTATTGCTTCACAAGTGAGTGAGAAGCTAATTAATTAAAGCATTATTTTATGTACTTGTAGGAAACAGAGAAGGAGGAAGAATCAGAAACACCAGGATTCCCCTTTAAGTTCAAGAAAATGTTTGAATACAACCATAACCGTATTGCAAAGGAACCTTCTTTTTATGAAGCATCGTACAGCAAGGACCAGGAAGAACAGTGAGTGTAAGATTCATGTGAATGAGACCTGTAAATTAAACATGACACAACTCTCAAATTATAATGGAAAACCTGAATGGGAATGTCGAATCATGGACCATGTGCATATATATGCGTATGCACCTATATGCTGCCATAAATACAATACTCTGCACAAGTACCCTGATAAAAGAATTGGGACTGGGGCAAAAAGAGGTAGACTTCAGAAGAAACCATAAGGATAAGGGTATAAAATAATTTTAACTTAGCAAAAGTGAGAAACGAAGAGATATGTGAAACTGGTATTGGGAGGCAGACAGAAAATAGGACAGGAAGGACATAGTGGAGGCAGATATCAAGGGCAGCATGATTGCCTGATGGAACATACTGGAAGGACAGTAACAACCTGTATCATTCATTGAAGCTGTTGCCATATGGTGAGGGAGTGGAGCCAGTAGGGAGGGGGGTACTAAATCAGTTATTGAAGTCATTGTTATGGCATACAGCATGTTTACACTGGGGGTTCAAGTTGTGGTTAGCCACAGTTTGGCAGTAGTTATTCATGCAGGCAGACAGCTGGTTAGTTTTTTTCTCCACACCTTTCTTCTTTTATAGGATACAAAATGCTTGTGACTGGACTATGGTAGAAGGTGACAGATGCAATATACGACCAATCTTACCCAAGATTCATCTACAAAAAAATTTCCCTCATGGTGCAGAATTAGGAGTACGGTTGGTATAAGGACAGATTAGGATATTGTGTAGGCTGTGTGGTTGACAGAGTATAACTGTGGGTGATAAGCACTGACTTACATTCATTTCAGTGCACATTGAGTTTGTCAAGGGAATATTAGGGTTTATGTGTCTTATTGACAGCATGATCATTAGAGGCTAACTATAGCTCAAAGTGCCAAAACATGGGTAAGGAAATCAGCCTTGTCCTTTACAAAGCAATTGCTTGCCATCTGGATTGCTATATAAGAATCTCTGACCTCCAGAATATGAGTCTTACATCTTAAAATACAACACCTCACTCGAATAGAGAAACTTGAATCATCGCTAAAGGACAAAGCTAAGTTTTCAATGTCTAACCCGATGATGAAGGGGTAATAGTAACGGCTTCACAAGGGCAGTGAATGTGTTGGTGCCACTCAAGCATCTGGCAAAAGGAAATCTATTTCTGGACTAGTTGAATAGGGTATTGTGTGTTTGTAAATGCTCAGTCAAGGTTACTGATGTGTGTGGCTAACTTCCCCCTTCCACTGCAGACGGTGCCTATAGGTGACAAGTGTGTACACAGGAACTTCTTTATGTACACTGGGTGACATTGATGGTTGGTGTGTTATATGACAGTAGATATTTTCATGGATATATATGACCTGTTGAGATCAACAACAATGGAAGTAGCTCATTGATTGCAAAAGGTTCAGGTGTAGTGGTGAATCAGGGATCAGATGTTAAAGTTTATTCTTGAGCTTGACAGCATGCAAAATGCAAATTAGGAAGTTACCACTCATGCTGATGAAACATCAGTTATTTGTAGAGAATGGTCAAAGGAGGTACTTGAGAAGATAGCGGAAAATGCAAATAAATAATTAAATCAAAATACATTGAACTAAAATGGTATCCACAGTATTCCAAACCAGACCTTTTGAAACCAGTAAATATTCTATTAGCAAAATATAGACTTTTGAAATTTTAGGGACCAATAAATCAAAATACATTGAACTAAAATGGTGTCCACAGTATTCCAAACCAGACCTTTTGAAACCAGTAAATATTCTGTTAGCAAAATATAGACTTTTGAAATTTTTGGGACCAATATAGATCACCATTGAATTTGGTGGGCCACATGGATACCACATGGAATAAATTAAGCACACAGATTTTCCTAGTGTGCAAGACAGTAAATTTTGGTAATGAGAATGTTCTGATGGTAGTATCCTACGGCTCAGATTCCAGCATCCATTCTGTTCAGCTCATCTGTAAGGAGAGACACCTAAAAAGACTATCCAGACATCAAAATGAGAGAAATGAGGTTGATTTCTAAGATACTAACTAAATAGACTTAGTAAGAGGTTTTTAAACGAAAAGAAACATTCCATTGAGAATTTTGTTAAATTTATGCAGAGTCATAGGAGACAGTTAGTCAAGTATTTTAATGAGAGACAACTCCTAATATAGTTGATGGAAACAAACTGTAAATAACAAGAAGATTCCTAGCTTCCAGAGTCAAGCATTTCTGTTTCATAGATGAAAAGAGGCAGTATCTGTGGGAAGGATGAGTGTTGAAGACATGGATAGATCAATCAAATGGCAGGTAGAGAAGAACCCACCATGTCTTTTTTTTACAAATTTCATATCATGACAGTATACATTGAGTTACATCAGTGAGAAATAAGACATTGTTTTTCAATACATACATTCATATGTACATGAACATCCAGTTTAAGAAAGGTAGATTTACTATAAAAAACATAAAAAAATTCAAACTGCCAGTGGGTGCTCCAGGTGAAACTTTCAGGAGATTTATGCATACATTACTAAATATATTAAAGGATACACACTGATGAACCAGGGCATTGTGAGCACTTGCTTAACAGTCAGTTCAACCTTTGGAATGCCATACAGCAATGTTTATGCATAGCATGCATTCAACAAGTTCTTGGTAGGTTTTCAGGAGAATGTGGCACCAATAGTCTATGCTCAGGTTGCACTATTCTTGTAAATTACACACCATTGGTATGTGGATGCAGAAGTGGTGGCCAAAGGCATCCCAGGTTCAGGTCAGATGAATTTAGTGGTCAAGACATCAACGTGAGTCCACTACCGTGTTCCTCAAATCATTGTAACACAACTCTGGCCTTTTCACATGGACAGTTATCCTGCTGTAAGATGCCATTGCCATTCGGGACGGCATGAAGCATGAAGGGATGCAGACGGAGCACAATAATGGTCTCATAATCCACAGTTCTCCTGGTGCATCAGTTACTACCACAGGTTCTGTAGACTCCCAAATGAATCTTCCTGATAGCATAATATTTCCTCTTGCTGTTCTGTGTCTGTGGCACAGTGCATGTTTTAAGCAACTGTTCACTTGCATGACAGTGTATCCAACATGACCAGTCAATCTGGTGTAACAAAAAATATGGTTCATCTGACCAGGCAAAACATTCCATTGACCCACATACAATCTTGAAGGTCTTGCAGTCATAATTGACAGTGTCATTGGATCAACATAGGGGTTGTTTGCTACAGAGTCCCATGTTCAATAATGTGGACTAAATGGTGTGTTCCAAAAAACCCATACCAGCACCAGCAATGTACTCTGTTGTCAGATATGTAACAGATTGTCACATGTCCTACTCTGCAAAATGGGAAAGCCTGTGACCTCCACATTCTATGATGAGCCACGGATGTTTAACACCTAGTCATCTACTTGTAATTTCACTCTCATTCATTACTTGTTCATGAGAGTAGCCTGTGAACTGCCAACTAGCTTTTCCATTTTAGAGATGTTCATTTCTGTGTGGCATGTCATAATAATCTGCCCTTTGCAAAGTTACGTATGTGAATGGATTTCCCCACTTGCACTTCGCACTTCATATTGTCACTAGAATGATTCCCCATTTGTCTTTG
This sequence comes from Schistocerca gregaria, assembly GCF_023897955.1. Classification (NCBI taxonomy): domain Eukaryota; kingdom Metazoa; phylum Arthropoda; class Insecta; order Orthoptera; family Acrididae; genus Schistocerca; species Schistocerca gregaria. The sequence goes on along the minus strand of NC_064921.1, from coordinate 380,346,875 downwards.
TTCCAATTAATACTTTTCTTACTACATCTTGGTCTGCAATGCCACCAGGTGGCGTTAAATCTCGCAGTGGGCAGTAGCCACAATAGTTTGGCTCATCTGTGTAAAATGAAGTAAGCTCTTCAAAGACAAACTTAATGGCTGTGTAACACAGGCATGTATATACAATATCAGTTTCTACTAGTAACACAACCAGATATAAGATAAAACATGTACATTGTTGAATGAAAACCAATTAGGGCACCTTATTTCAAGAATAGTATCTAATTATTACTTTAAATAAGCTTTACATGTATTGGGGTGATGTAAAATGAAAATTTTTATAAAAAAATGTTGTAGAAAAGTTTTTGTAGAATGTAATACTTTTACTTTAAAGGAGAACACTCTCAAAAAGCAGAAGCATTGAACTGTCAATAGCCACATTACGTTGGTTTTCCTTCGATGAGCTATAGTAAAATACACACACACACACACACACACACACACACACACACACACACCTATGCCGCTACATGGCGCCAGCTGAACTAACAGTGCCAAGGCTATATTTTGGGCAGGTTGACTAATTCTGGTGGCAGTAGTCTCGGGGATGGCGGGTGGAGGGAGAGGGAGGCAAGGAAAAAGACTGAGTTTGGGTGGCTAGCAACTCAGGAGGAGGTGGCCAATTTGCCAACTAGCAATGTGGGAGGGAGGGGTGGCAGGCATATGTGCTGGTACAACTGTAGCAGGTATATAAGCTGGGACAACTGTAGCAGCTGGTAAGAAGTGGCAGATGCTGAAGGTGACAGAGGGACATGAATTAAGAGGGGTGATGGGACAGAGGAAGGGGAAACTGTTGGGTGAATGGTGTGAGGTCAGTGGGTTACCTGAAACTGAGGCCAGGGCCATTACAGGAGTGGTGGATGTATTGTAAGGATACTTCCCACCTGCATAGTTCAGACAAGCTGGTGGTAGGGAAAAGGATCCAGATGGCTCAGGTAATAAAGCAGGCATTGAAACAGAGCATTCTGTGCTGATCTGCATGTAATGCCACTGGGTGGTCAACTTTATCCTTTACAACAGTTTGGCTGTGGCCATTCATCCTGGTGGACAGCTGGTTGGTATACATACCAGCAAAAATACTGTGCACTGTTTGCAGCAGAGTTGGTATATGACATAGCTGCTTTTGCAGGTGGCCCAGTCTCTGATCGGGTGGGATAAGTTTGTGAAAGGAATGGTGTAGTAGCTCCATCTAGAGGAAACCTTCCAAGGCTCCTAAAACTCCCAGCCCTTAGTCTGGTTCAGGTTCACTCTACATTCCTTCACAACTGCAACACCATTTCTCCAATCCACTTTACCTGTTCCTCCTCTGCCCAATGTACTATCTTTCTGGACATTGACCTTCACATCTCTGGTGGCTCCATTCACACCCCTGTCCACATTATACCCACTAACTACCAACAGTACCAGTATTTTAACAGCTACTCTCCCTTACACACCAAAGTATGCTTCCCATACAACCTATCCACCCATGGACGATGTATCTGTGGTGACAAGAGCTGCCTTGCTGAGTGGGATTGAATGCCTCACAAAGACCTTCACAGACAAGCAATACCTTTGAGATCCAGTCCAAAACAGATTTTCTGCACCTTAGCGTCACTCTCCCCCTCCCCCACAAAAACTCTCACAATCCCCAAGAATGGGCTACAAAGGAGAACCCCCCCTCTCATCACCCTATATCATCCTGGACTGGAACAACAGAACCATACCCTTTCCTAGAACTTTGATTATCTCTCATCCTGCCCTGAAATGACAGACATCTTACCCAATATCTCTTCCATCCCACCAAAAGTTGTATTCCATCACCTACCTAACCTACACACTATCCCAGTCCATGCCACTGCCACACCGACCCCTTACCACAGGGATCGTATCTGTGGCAGACCCAGTTTCAAGACCTGTCCTGCAAACCCATTCAACACATCTTACTCCAGCCCTATCATAAATTTATCCTACCCTATCAGAGGCAGGGCCATCTGTGAAAGAAGTCATTTCTTATACCAACTCAGCTGCAAACACTGCACAGCTTTTTATGTTGGTATGACTACCAACCAGCTGTCCACCAGGGTGAATGGCCACCAGCAAACTGTTGTCAAGAACAAAGTTGGCCACCCTGTGCCATCTCATCCTACCCTGAAATGACGGACATCCTACCTAACATCCTTTCCTCTAACCAAAAGTTGTGTTCCATCACCCACCCAACCTACAAAACATCCTAGCCCATCCCTATGCAACCCCCACACTGAGCCCTTACCACAGGGATCACATCCCTGTGGCAGAACCAGTCGCAAGACCTGTCAGATCCACCCACTCAGCTCCTCATACTCCTTTCCTGTCACAGACTTATCCTACTCCATAGAGGCGGATCCACCTGTGAAAGCAGTCATGTCAAATAACAACTCAGCTACAAACACTGAACAGCCTTTTATAATGGTATGACTACCAACCAGCATCCACCAGGATGAATGGCCACTGCCTAACTGTTGCCAAGAACAAAGTTCAGTGACTGCTTCCCTACCCGAGCCATCAGTATCTTCTCCACCACCACCAACTTTTCTGAACTACAGAGATGAAGCTATACTTACAACACATCCTCTGCTTCCATAACTACCCTGGCCTCAGTCTCAGGTAACCCACTGTCTCTGCACCCTCCATCCAACAATTTCCCTTTCCTCCATCCTGTCACCCATCCTAATTTATGTCCCCACATCAGCTTCAACATGTGCTACTTCCCACCAGCCACTACAGTTGTGCAGTCCCATATAATTGCCACTCCTCCTACCCTCATTCCTAGTCGATAAATAGGTCACCTGTCAAGCTGCTAGCCACCCACCCCCAGTCCCTCTCCCTGCCTCCTTCTCACTCTACCCCCCCCCCCCCCCCCCAACACTTCTCCCATTCAGCCAGTCCATTTGCACTTGCAGAAAAATAGTATTGGCACTCGTAGTTCAGCTGGCACCAAGCAGAAGCATAGACATGTTTATACGTGTGTGTGTGTGTGTGTGTGTGTGTGTGTGTGTGTGTGTGTGTGTGTGTGTGTGTGTGTGTTGAGTGTTGCATTCTAGCCCATCAAAGGATAACTCCGAGAGCTATTAAGTTTTGTTTCTTTTCTGTGTGCCTAACGACAACTCGGTGCTTCCGCTTTTCGGTGAGTAGTCTCCTTTAATCCAAAAGTATTTAAATTGATATAAATGTTTGCTGGGAACAGCTCTTATATTGATCAAATTTTTTTATGTACAAAAATTCATGATGGTCTTAATACTGAGACCCAAATGTGTACCTACACAAGAATTAACTTTCCATTTATTAAATCAAAGTAAGCTTTGTTTGTAGTCTTATGCTAGGTTAACACCCCTTGAAGAAAAAATGGTAGTCAGAGCAAAAATGACAAAGATATGGGAGACTGATGGGATTAAAGCATAATGTACTAGGAAAGGACAGCTCTATATTTTAGTCAAGAGTTGAAACTTCAGCACCACCGTTATTATAAAATGCTCCTGTCTGGTATTACAAAGGCAAAACACACACTGTGTCCAGTAAATAATATTTTATAAGAATGGGGCAACAACATTTGGAACAGTAATTAATAATAAATGAAGAAAAATAGTGCTCCATGTGATACAATACAACAACAAAATTTTTGTGGCAGAAATGGTGACACTTTTAAATCATTGTCCTCCAAAGTCAGTGATTACTTCTTCACAGTGACAGCAAATGATGCACCAACTAATAAACAACCAAATATAGATACATTAGATTTACTTGTTCAGATTCTGCCAACAGACATTAGTTTCAAAAATACTGCTCCTTAGGAGGTTTAAAAACATTGTAGTTCTGGTGACTGTGATGGTGTTTCCAGAAAAATAAATCTAAACCTAGAAACTTTTTTTTTCACAAGCCTAATTATCAAGGGCCCAAACTCACTCTTATCAGGTGGTAGCTGAACAGGTCTGGAAGCGATTTACAGCTAACAGTTTAAGTTTGTAGCTCACAAAGATTTATATTATGTTATTTCAGACAAGTAATACCAGGAGGATGAAGTGTAATCTCTAAATGGTGATTAATTACTAAAATAAATTTCAGAAATTAATGATAAGTTAGAAAACATTGTTAATCCATAAAGGCAAGTTGCAATGACCAAAAGAATGTAGAAGTAGCACACTTCTTTGTTGCAAGGATATGATAGTGATGTTGCTTTGTGCCCAGTTTCCATTCGATGCAATACATATGTTTTCTTGTGGCAGAGGAAGAATAAACAAGAAATGATGGATGGGGCATGAGCCATCCTTGGGTAGCTCAAATGGTAGAGCACTTGTCTGTGAAAGGCAATGGTCCCAAGTTCAAGTCTCAGTCTGACACACAGTTTCAATCTGCCAGGAAATTTCATATCAGTGCACACTCCGCTGCAGCGTGAAAATCTCATTCAAGAAAAGAAATTTTCTGTTTCTAGTCTGAAGTGTGGACTATAGCATGAAACTTACTCGAGATATCACTCTTCCTCTAAAAGAACTCATTTGCAACTGTGTGCTTTGCATCAGTTAATCTTACACTCTCCACAGTTTCACAAAATGCAGCTTCATTAAAGGCCACCTGAACCCAACAATCAGTAATTTTGCCCTGAGTATGCTACTTTATAGCAGCAAGCTCATGTACTCATCTTCTGTACTGACAATAAATCATGACTATCCTTACACTCCTGCATGCTTCAGTAAGAGAGAATGAGGTGATGAGTATGAAGTAACTACAGTGCCACAGTTCTCATACTTTTCATACTCATGGAACTACAGTGGGAACAAAAGAAGCCCCTATAACTGCCTGATGTACCATTGGCATGTTGATTTGTGAAGTGTTCAGCCCACACTTTAGATTCATACTTGCTCCATTTCTGGTCTCTAACATATACGACATAAGGATATCTCAGACCTCACCCACAATCTGGCACGAAATAATACCAGCAGCAACAGTTGAAAAAATGTACCAGACTGGTACTCAAACATGGATATCAATCTTTATGTGAGTGGCGGAGTTAACCACTTCAGCTATCCCAGCACACTTCTTGTCCAGTCCAGATTCTGAACTTGTTTGCACATGTAATGTCTGCTGTCCATTATCCTCATTGCTTGCAGCGTCAGCTGATTCCTACAACGGTCAGATGTAGTGTGCATCTGTATTGAAGTTATTAGTATCATGAAAAGATAGTTGCTTCTTGCCATATAGTGGAGATGTTGTTGTTGTTGTGGTCCTCAGTCCTGAGAGTGGTTTGATGCAGCTCTCCATGCTACTCTATCCTGTGCAAGCTTCATCATCTCCCAGTACCTACTGCAGCCTACATCCTTCTGAATCTTCTTAGTGTATTCATTCCTTGGTCTCCCTCTATGATTTTTACCCTCCACGCTGCCCTCCAATACTAAATTGGTGATCCCTTGATGCCTCAGAACATGTCCTACCAACTGATCCCTCCTTCTGGTCAAGTTGTGCCACAAAGTCCTCTCTCCCCAATTCTATTCAATACCTCTTCATAAGGTATGTGATCTACCCATCTAATCTTCATCATTCTTCTGTAGCACCACATTTCGAAACTTCTATTCTCTTCTTGTCTAAACTATTTATCATCCATGTTTCACTTCCATACATGGCTACACTCCATACAAATACTTTCAGAAACGCCTTCCTGACACTTAAATCTATACTCAATGTTAACAAATTTCTCTTCTTCAGAAACGCTTTCCTTGCCATTACCAGTCTACATTTTATATCCTCTCTACTTTGACCATCATCAGTTACTTTGCTCCCCAAATAGCAAAATTCATTTACTACTTTAAGTGTCTCATTTCCTAATATAATTCCCTCAGCATCACCCGACTTAATTCGACTACATTCCATTATCCTACTTTTGCTTTTGTTGATGTTCATCTTATATCCTCCTTTCAAGACACTGTCCATTCCGTTCAACTGCTCTTCCAAGTCCTTTGCTGTCCCTGACAGTCAAGATAGGCACCATGAAAAGACTGTCAGAAAATGAGCTTTTCCTAACAAGATCTTCATTGGAGATCCATCAGACACAAACACGTGACTGCAGTCTCTGGCTGCTGAGGCCCCACTGAGAGCAGCTGTGTATGATGGGAGACTTAACCAGGTGGTGGGGGTAAGGTGGATGTTGAGGCAGGGTTGAGGAGGGATAGCAGGGTGTGGTGGGGGATGGTAAAGTGTTGCTTGTGGGGGCATACAGGGATGATGTGGAGGGATGGTACAGTCAGAAGGTTAGATGGAGGAGGGTGGGGCGGGGGGGGGGGGGGGGGGGGGTTAGTGGAAAAGGAGAGAGGTAAAATGACTTTGTGTGGGTTGGTGAAATAGAGGACTGTATAGAGCTGGAATGGGAACAGGGAAGGGGCTAGAGGCCAAGGCCAAAAGGCTAATGGAAGTTGAGGCCAGGAGGGTTATGGGAACATAGGCTATATTGCAGGGAGAGTTCCCACCTGTACAATTCAGAAAAGATGGTGTTGGTGGGAATGGTCCAGATGGCACAGGTTATGAAGCAACCATTGAAATAAAGAACATTGTGTTGGCCAGTGTGCTCAGCAATGGGGTGGTCCAGCTATTTTTTGGCCACAGTTCGTCGGTGGCCACACATGTGGACAGACATGCCCATGTAGAATGCAGCAAAGTGGTTACAGCTTAGTTGTAGACTACATGACTGGTTTGACAAGTAGCCCTGCCTTTGATGTGATAGGTTATACTTATGACCAGACTGGAGTAGGTGGTGGTGGGAAGATGTATGGGACAGGTCTTGCATCTAAGCAAGCCATGAGGCAACGTGTTGGGAGCAGGGTATGGATGAGGTTATTGTGTATGATGGTAGGTGGCAGAATACCACTGTGGGAAGGGTGGGAAGAGTAGTGGGTACAACATTCCTCATTTAAGGGCATGACGAGAGGTAGTCAAAACCCTGGCAGAGAATGTGACTCAGTTGCTCCAGTCCTGGTTGGTTATGAGTCACATAGGGAATGCCAGGCCACAGGAAATCTGTTTTTGTACAAGCCTGGGGAGGAGTGGTGGGTAGTTATGGTCTGTGAAGGCCTCAGTGAGACCCTTCATGTACTTTGAGAGGGATCACTAATCACTACAGATGCGATGACTACAGGTAGCTAGGTTGTATGGAATGGGTGGCAGCTGTCAAAGTGGAGGTATTGCTGGTGGTTGGTATGTTTGATATGGATGGAGGTACTGATGTAGCTGTCTTTGAGGTGGAGGTCAAAAGTGTGGAAGATGGCTTGTTGGGTTGAGTAGAACCAGGTGAAGTGAATATGGGAGAAGGTCTTGATGTCCTGGAGGAATGTGAATAGTGTGTCCTCACCCTTGATCCAGATCATGAAGTTGTCATCATTGCATCTCAAGCAGGTGAGGGGTTTGGGATTCTGAGTGTTTTGAAAGGATTCCCAGTATTTCTCTGTGCACTGAAATCAGAAATATGCTTCCGATCCTCTCACAGTGGTATTCAATCACCTACTCAACAACCTTGTCCATCCCTACTCAGCTCCTGCTCCTAACCCATTGACTCATGACTCATACACCTGTAACAGACATAGATGCAAGACCTGTCCTCCAACCATCACCTACCCCAGTCCAGTGACAAGCAGCACCTACCCCATCAAAGGCTGGGCTACCTGTGAATGCTCTGTGCCATCTGGGCCATCAGGGAACTCTCCCTGCATTATATCCTACATTCCCATAACCTTCCTGGCCTCAACCTTTGTTAGTTTTTGTCCTTACCCTCTAGCCCCTTCCCTGTTCTCATTCCAGCACTACACAGTCCTCTATTCCACCACACACACACAGTCTTTTTACCTCTATCCATTTCTGCTAACCACCCCCCTCCCCCTGCTTCCATGTAACCATCCAACTGCACCTAGCTGCCTTACCCTCTCTCAACATCATCCCTGTACACTCCCACAATTAGCAATTTACCATCCCCCACCTGTACCCTGCTATGCCTTCCCTTCGCCACCCCCTTTTCCTTACTCCTACCACCCGTTTGCCTCTCCCATCAGGTGCAGATACTTGCAGTGTGGCCTCAGCAGCCAGAGACTGGGGTCATGTGTCTGCGTGTTGCGTTTGTGGCGTTTGTGTGTGAGTGTGTGTGTGTGTGTGTGTGTATGTGTGTGTGTGTGTGTGTGTGTGTGTTTGTGTGTGTTCTACCTCCAGCAAAGGCCTTGTTGACTGGAAGCTCATTTTCTGACAGTCTTTTTGTCGTTCCTATTTGCGACTCAGCATATCTGCTACATGGTGAGTAGCAACTGTTCTCTTCATAATATTGTTATATTCCATCGTGCATTTTCCATTGTTGTATATGAAGTTATCATTATCCACAGGTATGCATATGTGGTGTATGAAAGAACAGACACCGCATATATAATAATTTATGTGCCTAGCAGCAAATAATGATAACAGGAGTAGGGGTGAACTAAGGTTAAATGGAGGAGTAAACTGAGTGAGGCAGGATTCAGTATTGGTTTTGAATTGGAAGCCCAGCATGATTGAATTTGGGAGGGGTAAAAGCTATAGTCTTTGGAAAAACTGATACTTCTGTTTGGCTGAGGCTTTTAAAGAACAGTTTCATGACTGCATTACAGGTTTGTTTAAGTTCTGGGTTCTGTACGGTGAGAGGGATTTGCCGAGCGCATGGTAAATGTAGTAGGTGTGTAAGGCTTAGTTTGGCTACTGTGCGAGAGTGTGGTGGTGGTGGGAGGGGGGGGGGGGGAGGTACGATGGTGGCTCTTTTAGAGGTAGTGGATAGTGGTAGTCCAAGGCAAGAGTATGAGATGAACAGGTTGGACTGTTTTTTTAGCGGGAATGCTGCTTTGTTTTCTGAAGGGAAAGAGTTTCAGTCTGAGAGATGGGATGCAGGAATTTGGGATTGCAGAGCAAGAGAATCTTAAAGACGCAGAGGAGTTAGTGCAGGGTGGTTTTGGCTAGAATTATATGTTTCTGCAGGACTAGGTTCATGAGGGTTACGGGCTGAAGGAATTTGAGCAGATAGAGGACATTATGGAAGGAGGCATTGCAGTTAGAGATGGGAATTTGATTCTCATGCCATTTGGGGGGATTTCATGAGCTAGACAACAATATATGGGACTCGGTTCTGCCTAGGGATAGGAAATGTTTTCTGTATTGGTGACAATGGAAGGCACAAAGATCCATATTTGAGGCTAAAAACTTGTAAAAATATGTAAAATTACATAAAAATACATGTGAAAAAACACAAAAAAGATAATACAATGAGATCAAAGAGTAAAAATAAATAAAAAGATGAAAATATAGTGGTCGATTGGTATGAAAAAAGGCAGAGGGCAGCAGATGTTATTGGACGTATGGGATGCAACAAAGTACATGTGGTGCAGAAAGATGCCGTAAAATAAGACAATGTGAAGGGAGGTATAGTGATCAACTCAAAGGTCCATTCCATCCTGAACTTTCTGTTGTTTAAAAACTCTCATGCATTATATATCTTTTGAGTAAACTATACACATGTGTTTCTGAAAACAGTTACTTAGTTTCTTTATGCTTTCTTTCACTGCCACCTAAGATATAAGATTATTTTGTAGAACAATTCTTCTGACATCTAGCTGAAGAAGGCCATCAGGTGCATATCTGGAATTTCCACAACTAAAATATCTTCTATGATTTATGTCAAACAGTTAAATGTATTAACAGTCCAATCTCTCTTCTTCTACTGTTGCCTCTTGCATGTAGAAGAAAACCATAACTGTATAGTCTAAAACAGTCTGACTTAGCAAACATTAACCCTTTGACTGCTGTTGATGAGTTTACTCGTCATGCTGCATGCCGCTCCCTGGATGCTAATGACAAGTATAGTCACGGCCGCAGATTTTCCCCTGAGCGCTGATGACGAATATAGGCGCGCCGCTACATGAGTGCTGATGAAGAGATAACTCGGACAGCGGACTTCCCATCCCATGTCTCAGTAGCCTTTCACAGTTCTGGCCACTTACTTGTCTGTTGTGAGCCTAGGCTTTGCACTACAGTTCACTGCTCATCAGAATTTACATCAGTGTTCTTAAAAAAATGGCTCTGAGCACTATGGGACTTAACATCTTAGGTCATCAGTCCCCTAGAACTTAGAACTACTTAAACCTAACTAACCTAAGGACATCACACACATCCATGCCCGAGGCAGGATTCGAACCTGCAACCTTAGCAGTCCCGCGGTTTGGGACTGAAGTGTCTAGAATCGCATGGCCACCGTGGCTGGCCAGTGTTCTTCGCGTCCTGTATTTATAAGGAAAATGGCGAGATGTCGTGGTTGCACTGAGGAAGAAATCATGGATATTCTTATGAGGAGCGACAGTGAGGGTGAACAACTTGATTTTGACGAAAGTGATAGCTTTTGCACAGAGTGCAAAAGCTCTATTCATAAATAGTCCACATCAGCAGGGCTGTCAAAGCAGTCTCATGTTTCAGCAGGAGATGTTAGTTGTTCTGAATCTGAAGAATCATAAAGTGATAGTGAAACACCTACGAAAAAAGCACATCTTAGTGATATCTTTGACTGGAAAGAAAATGACTTTCAGCCAGTTAACCACGCATTTGATGATACGCTGACAGGACATATGTGTCAAATAGGGAATGAGACAAGTATTCTGTCAGTTTTCATGTTATTCTTTACACAAGAACTGATGATATATATAGCTGACGAAGGAAATCAGTTTTATTTATTCACCAAGGAGAATACTCCTGAATCAGTGCATTGTCGAATCTCAAAGTGGAAAGATCCTGGATATGAAGAAATGTATTGTTCCATAGCTGTTTGTCTTCTGATGCCTCACGTGAAAAACCTGAAAATTAGCAAATACTGCACCAGAGATATTCCTCTAAATATGACAATTTTTAGTGAACTCATGTCAAGAGACCGATTTTTGTTACTTATGAGAATGTTACATTTCAGTGACAACTCTGCCAATACTGGAGGAGACAGATTATTCAAAATTAGGAACATTGTCAATAAAGTTCGTACAGCTTTCCATTGTGTATTTAATCCACATCAGAAACTCTGTATTGATGGAAGTTTGTTATTAATCGAAGGACGCTTATCTTTCAGACAATTCATTCCATTGAAACGGAGTAGATTTGGTACAAAAAAAATTGTGTTATGTGATTATAAGACTGGCTATGTCTTGGATTTCATTGTTTATACAATGGCATCAACAGAAACTGAGGTCCACAATTTGGGGAAAAGTGGTGGCATAGTGACTACATTTATGAAGCCCTATTTAGAACCTGGATATACCCTTCTACGTCGATAACTGGTACTCAAGCCAAGACTTGTTTGCCTGGCTTCACAGTCATGGGACCAACGCATGTGGTACTATCCGTAAGAGCAGACGCAACATGCCGAAACTTTAGAAGAAACTGGAACATGGAGATATTCAATTAATGTGCAATGATACAATTCTTGCTATAAAGTTGTGTGACAAAAGGGAAGTGTGGATGTTGGCCACATGTAACACCGCAGAAATGGCTGACACAGGAAAGATTGATAGGAATACTGGAGAAAAAATTAAGAAACCTCAAAGCATTGTAGATTATAACTTGAATATGGGAGCAGTTGACCATTCTGATATGCTGTTTAGATCTGTCGGATGCATATGGAAAACAATGAAGTGGCATAAAAAGTTCTTTTTTCAAGTTCTAGAGCTGTGTGTTCTAAATGCTCATGTCCAACACAGATCACTAATAGGTTGTAAAATGATGATAGCAGAGTTTCATCTGTCACTGGTTAGGGAACTTACAGAAACATATGAATTAGAGCGCAGAAAAGCTGGCAGAGAAAGGTGTTCTGATGATAACCCTCTAAGATTTGTGGGAAGGCATTTTCCAGACATTATAACAAGTGAGCAATCCAAGAAAAGTGCACTAATGCTAGATGCATTGTTTGCTGGAAACAAAAAGTGCACTGAGAAAGCAGGTGCGAATGTAAAACTTGCAAGGTACCATTGTGTGTCGTACCATGTTTTGAAAAATAACACACAAAACAGAATAACTAATTGCAACATAGAATGAATACAGTAATGCTATTAGAAAAAAAAACTTCGAAAACAAAAAAAATTATAAAAAGGAAAAAACAAAATAAAAATGTTTTCGAGTTCGCCAGTGCTGGTCGAAAGCCCAGATCAAAAAGAAGGATGGGAACATTTTCACAAAGTGTAAAAGTATCGCCTAAATTTACAGTTTATGACTTTGAACTTTCTCTATAAGTGAATTTAATGTGCTAACAAAAAGACAGAGATTTCACAGCTTTCAGATGTTGGACAATCTTTTGAATACTTATGTGTAACAATCACAAGTACTGTACAAATTTCATCAAAGAAACAAAATTACACATAATCAGGTAATTACAAAGCGCAACAAGTGTTTGGGCAATTCAGCAATACAAACAGTAGGCCATGTGAAATTTCTTATCACACCAGAATACGAATTTAACGACATGAAGTAAAATTGTTCTTACTGTTGCTCACAGTAAATTCTGATGTTGTAGTGCAATATGAAAGATGATCTTTATGTCGCTTTCTCCTATAAACAGCGTAATACAATGTTCTGAACAACAAAAGTAACGTACAGTAATCTATAATCTATGGCTTATTTTATTCTTTCTTGAGTTAGTACAGTGAGGAACGCATAGATAAATGCAGACATTATAAAAGGATATCCAAGAAACAACAATAAACTATTGATGTAAAGCTAACTAATCACGTCGCTTTCAGCATGATCTACAAAAATAGTGCAAGAAAACTACAAGCAAGATATCATTCTTGGTGATGTAAAATAGTTTTACCAGACAGTTTGATTCTGTAGTTATTCACCTGCAGGGGAACTACGTAGTGAGAGCATTTACGAGTATTCTGTATCAGCCGTGAGAGGACACAATATTTCACGTGGAGTCGCAGTCACTGCATAAATATGCAGCACAGGGCGGGTGGGGCAGCGAAGGTTGCTCTGCCCCAGGCGGCAGCTCTAGGGTCAAGCACATTAGCGCAGTTATACGGATGACAGTGCAGGCTGCAGCGCCTCAGCGTGCCAAGCGGATTGTGTGCTTCCAGCAGTCAAAGGGTTAAATTGACAACCCTCAAAGTAATTTTTTAAAATTACTAATGATACTAATTACATGAAGTTGCTTAAAATGGAAATAATTATTTTAATATGATTTTTTTTCTTTTTTGAAGGTTTGTAGTGAAGGAAAGAGAACTGTTCTACACTTCAGCTCAGAGAAGCCTTGTTGTGTGGCAAGTAATGATGAGAACAAAGTATGATGAAAGTGAGAAGGTATGTTAAACTCATTTTACTTAATTATAGAACAATCTTTGTGTTTTATCATCTTAATGAATTCATTTTGTTTCATCATGGAGCAGTTTTTATGATTTACTATGTTGAAGGAAACATCACTGATTTTGCACCACTTTCAGCTTTGTTGATCTTGCAAAAGTTAATCTTGAAGCCACTGCCATGTCAGCCACCGTCTCTTGCATGTGAACATTTAAAAAATGTACTATCTAACTGTTTGCATCTGCTTGCCTGTCACAATCAGATGGCAATCTATACCTTCATCCAGATAATGCACAGGCCCATTGTTCCCAAAATATCATAATAGTTAGAGGAATATTCTGTAAATAAATGGGGTGCGTCGGAGACCCTCCAGTCACATGTCTTCAGTTCTCTTGAGCACATCTGGAACACCACTGAACAATATGCTTGCCCCTTTGAACTAGCTGTGATTAATTTCTATGAGTTATGGACAACAGCTGAACAGTCATGAATCAGGATGGCTACCCCATTACTTCAGTGTCTTGTGCTGTTGCCATCATCAAGGCAAGAGAAGGAGAAACATACCACTAGCTGAGTTTCACTAATTCATTTTCTGCTAATTATACACCGCTGGATATTATATTTACAATACCATGAATGTGGCATTCTTCAAATGTCAGGTTGACATAAAGTGCACTGCATGCTGGAGTGTGCAAATGATTCATATTTCAACACAACCCCATAAACTGGGTAGGACTAATGATGTTTACATTCTTTATGTAAGGTAAGGGTATGCAGCAGATTTCTAATTTAGATGTCACATTTTATATTGGTTGTGAGAAGGTCATGTAATGACCCACACAAGAAGGCAAAATATCTACCAGCTCTTGTCAAAATTTGATAGTGGCAGGACTGTGACATATTAAGGCTATGCTTGAGTGTTCCAGGATATTGCTGGTCACATTAGTCAGACTCTCACAACTGTGATGCAAAAATGGAACTGATGTGTTAGGGAGGGCAATACTCCATGTCAGGCAGGATCTCAGTGACAGCACATGATTAATCCTTGAGAAGACGAACATATTGTTGACTCGCGTGTGCAGATTCATACAGTGAAGTCATGTACTATGAGTCATGAAATGGGATAATTTGCAGCAAGACAAAGATCTACACAGACAGTGTGATCATGTCTGGAGTACCATGGATGGTCTGTGTGGCAAACATTTTTGCAGCTTACCTTAACACAGCTAATGAGAGAAGTGCACCAACAGTGGTGCACCAAATTACAGTGTTGGACACAGGAGTGTCACCATGTTGTCTGTCCAGAAGAGATATGGTTCTGAGTGCAGCATCAGGTTTTACGTATCCCTGTGCGGAGCTCCAAGAAGAATGACTACTGCCAGACTGCATTTGTTATTGTCATACGAGCCCCGCAACTCGTGTGGGGTATGGAATCCCATTAGGTACATTACACAGTCACCTCTGGTACACATAGTCTTTAATTTGTACAGCATCCATTACATTTCTGTGCTCTATCTGTGAGGTTTTCATGAGTCTGTCTTTCAACAAAATGATGCAAGCCAGCATGTTGCCTGTGCTAATCTGACCTACCTCAATAAGAGGCTGTTTGACTGTTGCCCTGGCTGGCACATCCTTCACATCTGTCACCTTCTGAGAACATATGGTCATGGCTTGCTGAGAGACTGATGCATCACCACTTATGAGCTGCTATGCTGGCATAGAGTTAAAGCTCCATGGAATTATGTAGCAGTTTCTGTGATCCAGGTTCAGTTTGATTTGGTGCCCAGCTGGGTTGAAGCTGTTGTTGTTGTTGTCATCGTTGCTAAAGGTGGCAAATTTCATAACATGTACACCACAAAATGACATACAAATTTAATCATTTATCCTTTCTTTATTTTGTACATATGATAAGTAAAATTTCATTATTTGGTATCTGTTTTAATTTTAATATCCAGCACTGCATATTTTAAAATAAATTGCTCATCTACAGTGTCTGCTTGGCAATAGATTAATGAGTAGAGTTCTTTTAATTGTTAAAACCATGCCTAGTCTGGTTCAGAGTTTACTAGTAAGAAGTGAGCATATATATTAAGCAACGGAGAAAAGAAAATGAAACACATTTGAGCTTATATTATCACAAGAAAAAAGTTGCTCAGCCTGCCTCAGAGATAGCGTTGCTATCATTAATTTTTTTAAAATTTTGGTACATCCTATGCAGTAATGAAAGATAAATGTCAATACATAAGCAGAATAAAATTCTTTTACATGCTTTTTAAAATAAATTTGTAGTGCATATTGCATATAAATGAATAAACTGAAATATTGCACCATAGTGAAATTCTTTGTTTTGTGCATTTTATCTTACTGATTTTGTACAATGATTTATTGCTGCAGATGATACATGGGTCCATCACTTCATGTACTGTAAAAGGAAAGTGAAAGATTCTTACAGAATTGTTGGGTGGTAGACCTCAGTCCATTGTCCAGCACCTAATATGGAAGGAGATTTTTCCTTTGCACACATGGGGAGATGAGAATTGTGTCTCAGATATGTCTGTTGTTTGTCAGTTTGTTTGTCAATGAATGTGTGTGTGTGTGTGTGTGTGTGTGTGTGTGTGTGTGTGTGTGTGTGTTTGTGTGCGTGTGTGTGTGTGCGTGCATGTGTGTATACTCGCATCCACGCATGTGCATAGCGTGAAAATTAGAGAAGGAGAAAGGTAAAATGCTTTGCTGGCACGTGATCTACTCTTCTTGAATAACATCAAAGGAACTTCTAGGCCTGATGTCTCTGTCTGACTGACAAGTCACACACCCTCACTTCATGAGACCCTGTGAAGAGATTTGTAAATTAATCCAGGATACTGGGACAAATTTTGATGATCAGGAACCCTTCACTACCATTTATTTTCCCCAACACTGATGCTGAACATTTTTCTATCAGAAAGATTCAAACCAGCTACCTCTAAGTTAATTGTCACAGCACAGGCCTACATTAGAAAGTTCGCTGTGGAAGTGGGTTGTGTTATAAAGGAAACAACAATCAAAGTAATGAGTGATGGCTTGGAAGTACGAGATGTAGCAAATGTTTTGTCTACAAGAAAGATCATGACAAATTTTTGAGTCTGAAATGATTTTTATTTAATACTGTGAAATTTTTCTGAATGAACTAAATGAAAAAATGTGTAGGTAGAGGCCATGACTGCAAAAGAAACAAAGAAGAAAATCATCTTCGAATAGGACAATGTACTTATCTACAAAGATGGTGCTGGAAGTGGTGGTAGTTTTATTTGTCTGTAGATTACCGGGTGTAGAAGTACGAAACTGGAATTTTGCTATAGATGGTGCTAGATGTCAGTGTGGGGCCCGTGATACTGCGTCTGCAGCACCATCTGCTTCCTGTAGTGGCTGATGACGAATGTCGACACAAAGTAATCCAAGTACCAATAATCGGTATCTGTTTCAGACCCATAAACAAGTCGAGTTTTGTGCCTATGAACTGCAATTTGCAGATAATAGTGGTTTTCTGTTAACATTTGAAGAAAACTGCTGCAAAATCACATCAGATACTGGTCAAAGCTTTCAGCGAACATGATCTGGGGGAAAACACAGTGTTTCAAGAGGTTCAAAAAATTCAAAAATGGTGATTTTGACGTGAGAAATGATGAGTGTGGGAAACAACCGAAAAAGTTTGAAGATAATGAATTGCAGGCGTGACTGGATGAATATGACACTCAAACTCAACAGGAACTTGTGGAGCAACTGAATGTGATGCAGAAAGCCATTTTTCTTTGGTTGAAAGCTGTGGGAAAGGTGCAAAAAGTGGGAAAATAGATTCCATATGAACTGAATGAAAGACAGCAAGCAGATCGAAAGACCATTTGTGAAATGCTGATCATCAGGTACAAAAGAAAGTCATTTCTCCATTGAATAGTGACAGGTGATGGAAAATGGATATTTTTGAGAATTCTAAGCACCATAAATCATGGGTGAATCCAGGCAAACCATCAACATCCACTCCGAGACTAAATCACTTTGGAAAGAAGACAATGTTCTGTGTTTGGTGGAATCAGAAGGGTATCATATTTATGAGCTGCTGAAACCTGGTGCAATCATTAACACTGATCGCTAACAACAGCAAATGATTGATTTAAATTGAGGATTGTGTGAAAAATGACCAGAATATGGAAAAAGCAACACAGTCATATTGCTCCATGATAATGCCAATTACCCACAGAAAAACAGGTCAGGGAAACGACCAAGTCATTCATTTGGGAAATACGAATTTTTGGCGTATTTTCCAACCTTTGCTCTGTCCAATTATCATCTATTTGCATCACTGGGGCATGCTCTTCCTGAACAACACTTCAATTCATATGAACATGTGCAAAAATGGCCCACTGACTGGCTCGCTTCAACTTGTTTTTTTGACGTGGCATTCACAGCGTGCCGGAGAGGTGAGAGAAATGTATAAATAACAGTCGAGATGATTTTGAATAAAATACTATTTGTCAGTTCCAAACAACAGATGTGTAATTAGAGCAACCAAACTCCAGTTTCATACTTCTACACTTGATACTATTACAAGCTTTTGGACATGTCGTGGTATACAATTTACCAATGAGAAAACCAAAAGATTTTGGAGTATGAATTGTTGGAACATCTAACCTATTCACCAGATTGGGATTCTCTGACTTCTGCTCATTCCCACATCCAAAGGAAATTGTGTGTGTATATATTTCGAGGAAAAAAATGCTATGGCAGTAGTAAATTGGTATTGAGCATACCTATCAGAATCACAGTTCTTACTCATTGGAATGATGGGGATGATATACACTTATCTAAAAGGAAACTAAAATAAGAACATTTTTTTACCTAAAAAGAAGTTTTCGATACAAAGCTGAGAAATTTTCACCTTGTTCTTTTGCATGCAACATTTTATTCCTTGCCATAATAATTTTGCAGTAAAAGCTACATCTTACATGCAAAGCCTTATTACAGTATCAAAGTGGCATTTTTATCTATTTCAACTGGAAATGCTTTTGGATATTGACACAGTTATAATATTTACATGTGAATTAATTCATTAGCTGCAACATTTCAGATATATTGTTGTTTACATCACATTTATTTTGTATGGTTTTTTTTTTACATTCGTATTCTGATAACATGCTAAAAAAGAAAGATTCAAACTGAAATAACTTTACAGTGCGGCATCCGCAGACTCCTCAACAATAAAACATATTTGGCAGCATTTCCTTTACATGAAGGGAAATACGCTCATGATGCATCCAGTGGATATATTTTTGATAGGAGGGTAAGCTCTACAACATTGAAGAATTTTCAAGCTCAGATTGTTTTATTCACTTCTTATAGTATTATTCGGCTAAACACCCGTGCATGAAAATATTTATACTTTGCTTTAACTTGTATGTTAAACTAATAATAACATCCTTTACTCCAATACAAAAATAATTTTCTGCCAACTGTGAATTTATCTGAGGGCTCCTTATCTGAAAGTCATAAAAGATGTAAGTTTGGGTGATCAATTTAACATTAATATGATAGTTCTGCCAAGTTTCTTAACCAGAGTATTATTTCCAATAAACAGTTAAAATGTCATAAATGAACAGGTCAGGTAAATTGAACAAGTCCTCAAAATATTTTGATTTATACACATACAAATTATACCAAAAAAAAAAAAATTTCAATAATCATTCACACCCGCATATGAACAAACTGACTCACCATTCTATTGCTAAGTATTTCCTCTTTCTTTTTGAATATCAGATCTTATACTTATACCTGGCCCCTAATGACTAATATGTGTAACACTAATGACCTTATACAGTAATGTTGTATGTAACTGAATGCATGCTTTCTGAATATGGCTGCTTACCATATGAATATGCAATGCAGATATACACTATCAGATCAAAAGTGTCCAAATACCTGTTACCGAACATTAATATGGGCTGTGTCCACCTTCACCTTCAGGGTGCCTTGATCTCTGCAGGGGACACTTTCAATGAAGTGTTTATTTCTGTGGAGGAATGGCACCCTGTTCTTCCTCAAGAGCCAAAATCAAGAGGATAGTGAAGACAGACACTGGGGGATGAAGTGAAGTCGACATTCTAACTCAACTCAAATGTGCACAAATCAGGACTGGGCAGGCCAGTCCATTTCAGGAACTGCCCAAAAACCATTGCCTCAACTGCTTTATGACAGGGTACATTGTCATGCTGATGGAAACAATCACCATCTTCAACTGTTCCTGACTGTAAAATGTGATCTTATCCTTTCACATTTAGTGCAAAACAGAAAACTGTAGACCAGTATCATTATTATCTTCATTTTCAAAGGTAACTGAAATGGTCTTGAAAGATAGTAAGAATGTGTTTATTTTCAATACTGTGCAACACATCTCTTCTACTGCAAGTTCTTTGTGTTTTTTAAAATGCATACTTTAAGAGCTATGTGCATTTGGGGCCTGTGTTTGCTACACTTTTTTTTCTTGTTTTGGTCCACACTACCACCCCAGGACATCGCCTACCTTACAGTCTTAGCGACAACAGAACCGGTGCATGTATTCCACTGTCAGAGGAATCACAACAATAACTGCTTATAACTTTCGACTCTGACGTTTCCGGACCAGAGTCACTTACCTCAAAATTATACATCTACCATTGTCCATCAGCCCTGAAAGATTATAACATAATCACAGGATCACCTTGTATAATAAATGACCCTAATTCTTTAAAGAAACATCTGAAATGGGCAGCTTAAAAAAAGTGGATCTCCCAAAAAAAAGTTATTATGAAAATAAAATGTAGCAAAGGTCAGTTAACACCAATGTACAAAGTTAATATGCTTGACAACTATTTTCAGTTAAATGGGAAGCTGAATATTACTATAGGTAGTAAATTACATCATTCATTTTTAATCCATTTATTTCTTTAGCCAGTTATTAATATTGTTTATTGTGTTATTCATTATGTATACTTGTCACTTATGTATATATCTAATTATATTTACTTGTTATGTGTATATACTTGATGAAACCTATATCACATACATTATCAGTGATTGATAAATAAATACATATATGAATAATAATCTGAAAACATTACAGGTGAAGAAAGAATAAGTTAGTCCTGTAGTCATGGTACATAAACGTATGAAATGTGCACAGCTAAGTGATCCTTTCTCTCCTCTAGACAGTAGAGTAGGTATCATTTGAAAGTTAATTTTCCTAACAAATTCTTGTGTGTATCCCCAGTAAGTGAATGGTAGCTTCATATTCAGTAAAATGCAGATAAATCAGCTGATGCATGGGCTGTTAATTTATCATAAGTGGAAACAAGGTAAAACTAGGTCCATCAAAACTGAAGAAGAAGTGAATGTGAAAAATATAAAGCAAGTATACAAAATATGAAAAGAAGGAAGGTAACCTTCTCTTTACCTTTAAGGACTGAATTTTGTTTGTGAAACTTGTTCTTACTTCCCAGATTTGATACAAATTATGATGTATATAGATTATAAAATATGTTATCCACATCCCATAAAGAGGTTCACAGCACTTTGCTGTTGGAATTACAGAGTAATCATGATATTATCCTTACCATGGCAATAACAATTATGCCAGCAAACTCATTTAACTCTTTGCTCACATGAATCAAAGTGGCATAGCATTTTGTACACTGTACTCAAAGAAGTAGAGTTTAAGTCACTATCAGGCTGTCAAGCTTTTGGTTTTGTATGATTTCCCGAACTTTTGTTTCTGTCTCTAATGATCTAAATCACCAAAGGAATTTTAAACCATCATCTTCCTTCCTCTTTTTTTGCTTGCTGTCCCATAACACAGGGATAGAATATATAGTAGTTCAAAGAATACTCCCTCTAGACACAATTCAATGAACTAAAAAAATACAAAAACTAGGTCCTCATCTTTTTAAGTTACTATTGAAGCAGTCTACTATATCTACATAGCTAGCTCACAACTAAGTGCCTGGCAGACGGTTCATCAAACCACTTTCACAATAATTCTCTGTTATGCCACTCCGAAACAGCATGCAGAAAAAACAAACAGCTATATCTTTCCATGTGAGC
This sequence comes from Schistocerca gregaria, assembly GCF_023897955.1. Taxonomy (NCBI): domain Eukaryota; kingdom Metazoa; phylum Arthropoda; class Insecta; order Orthoptera; family Acrididae; genus Schistocerca; species Schistocerca gregaria. The sequence continues at coordinate 380,325,395 of NC_064921.1, read as the reverse complement.
TCTGATTTCCTTTATTTTATTATGATTATTATTTCTCTCTGTATAGGTTGGCAACAATAAAATTCTTTCAGATTCAGAGAAGAAAACTGGTGATTGAAATTTCATGAGAAGATCCCACCAGAATAAAAAACTTCTTTGTTTCAATTAGGTCCACCCCAAATCCTGTATTGTGTTCGTGACACTCTCTCCCTCCTATTTCTCAGTAGTACAACATATGCTGCCATTGTTTGAACTTTCTCGGTGTACTCCATTAAACCTATCTGTTGAGGATCCGACACCACCCAGAAGTACTCCAAAAGAGGACAGACAAGCATAGTTCATGCGGTCTCTCTAGTAGGTGTGTTGCCCTTTCTAACTGTTCTGCCAATAAAGTGCAGTCCTTGGTTTGGCTTCCCCACAACATCTCTCTAGTAGATGTGTTGCCCTTTCTAACTGTTCTGCCAATAAAGTGCAGTCCTTGGTTTGGCTTCCTCACAACCTTTTGTATGTGTTCTTTCCAATTTAAGTTGTGTGTCATTGTAATTCCTAGGTATTTAGTTGAATTCAGATTTGATTGATTTATCAAGTAGCTGAAGTTTAACTGATTGAGCACTCCTATGGACAACATTGCACTTTTCATTATTTAAGGTCAATTGATAATTTTTGCACCATACAAATATCATATCTAAATTGTTTTTCAGTTGATTTTGATCTTCTGATGACTTTACCAGAAGATAAATGACAGAAGCATCTGCAAACAACTTAAATCAGCTGCTTAGATTGTCTCCTACATTTTTTATATAGATAAAGAAGACCAGAGGGCTTATAACACTACCTTGTGGAGTGCCAGAAATCACTTCTATTTTAATCTATAAATTACTATGAGCTGTTACCTCTAGGACTGGAAATCACGAATCCAGTTGTGTGTCTGAGATGATATTCCATAAGCATGCAATTTTATTACAAGCTACTTGTGAGGTGAGATGTCAAAAGCCTTCTGTAAATCTAAAAATATGGAATGAACTTGAAATCATTTGTTGATAGCACTCAACACTTTGTGTGAGTTAATAGCTAATTGTATTTCACAAGAACAATGTTTTCTAAATCCACATTGATTATATGTCAGTAAACCATTATCTTCAACATATTTCAAAATATAACACTATCTACATGGAATTCATCATTTTATTCGGCATGTATTTAAATATGCTCAACATCCCTAGAAATATGCATTTATTTCTAACCACAAAGCAAATAGTCAACCATTCATCTACACAGTGACTTATGCTAGTCACCCTAGATAACCACAACATCTATTTCCTGTAGTCTCAGCTGAAAATCGAAATATGTGGAAACTATTTTATATGAGTTGGGCTACATTTTATGAAATATTTCATGAATTATTATAATCTTTCTTATCAGCCACTTCATATAAGTCAGTTCTTCACACATTTAGCTTCTGCACGGATTTCTCCTGAGCCATGAAGCAAGTCCAGGGTTGCAATATATATTGCCTCAGCCTGATCTATAATTATAAATGCGTTTAACACATTTAAAACTACATAATTTGCAGCCAAAACTCCACTTCAGTCCACCATGAGAAGTGGAGCATTATTCTTTGAGAATGCCAGTCATTCATGCTAACGGAACATTGTAATGTCAATCAGACAACTATCAGCTGAAAACTGTAAACAGATACCTCCAGGTAATATGTACATGAACCCCAGCAGGTCCATTATCTGCATATATTACTATATGTCACCAAAAGCTCCTTCTGAACCAACGACATAACAAAGCTCATAAACCACCTTCTACATGACATATCATTGCATAACACAGTGTGAAACATATGTTTTGTTCAGCTTATTCCATTGTCACTTATGCCTGCCTTCAAATTACACAAATATATCATACGTGTTATTGTTATGAAGGAAAATCCTGAATATACTAAAGTTAGTGAGTACAAATATATACAACCATTCAGATTAAAGTGCTAAGTATCATCATGACCATGACATAATATGCCTTAGGTTCTCTGTATGATTTTCAAATCAATTAGTTCCACTCTTAAATAGTTTTATCACAAATCCCTTGATCATAAATATCATGGTGGACTGAAGTGGAGTTTTGGCTGCAAATTATGTAGTTTTAAATGTGTTAAATGCATCGTTTTTTAACGTACCTCTGACTAAAACGTCCATTGGTGCAATATCTAGGGTTATGGAAACCATTCAACAGTAACCAGTCTGCCAATCCATACATTAAAGTTTTCATTTACAAAGTCTCTCTCCATAATTCCATAAAGCAGGGATGCTCCATCTTGTTGCCATATCAACTTTTCCTTAATTGACTTTGTATGTACAAAAAGTGGACTATTTTCCAGTCCTAAAAATGCTTCTTGAAGCATATGTAAGTAATTTACAGAACTGATAATACCATTAAAAAAAGACATGATTAGCCCAATGCTGAAAACCCTTGCTCATGCAATCTTGCCAGAAGAGTTTAACTCTGCCTCCATTGTGAAATCTCAGTAGAAGCAGTTGTGTCTGTTCACTCTACCACTCATCTTAAGAGTCACTTTGTTGCCTCAAAGAATACTTTTGTTGAACTTGGGGTTGGTTTCTTGTCAGACTGTACAGCTTTCAGAATTCAATTTACCTGTCTGGATTGTCTACAATTAGGCCTATATGTTCAGAATTTCAGCTTTTTTAGAATCCTTTGTTGGCCTTTTTCTGCTATTCCATACTCCTTGGACACTTTTCTGTGAGATTTAGTCAGTGATTGCACTGTAGTAACAGAGTTCTGCATGCCTGAATGAGGGAGCTCCACTACTTACACAGTCTCTTTAAATCTTAAATAATATTTGAATAACTTATTGAGATGAAGGCTGAATATTTGGAAAATATTCCATGAACAAATTACAAACAGAATTGTTGTTATGGTCATGTTTCCACCATGTTTAAAAAAAAACCTCACTGTCCTGTAGTTAACTTACTATTCATTGTTTTTAAGATAACAACAAAGAATAAAACTCAAAGTGCTAATGTCAAATGACTTACAGGTATGATGCACTAATCAAGTTAACAACTGAGTGCCACTATGCTAAGTGGAACAAACTGTAAAGATTGCTAGTACAACTGACTTCTGGCCTCCTCCATATTTCCACAAGTGATATTAACATTTGTTTCATTTATGTTGCATTACTGATTTTGGATGGGCATATCCTTTCTCATAATATTTGTTGTATAAATCCATTATCACAGCATGCTATCATTTCTCTTTTTGGTGTGATACTTTTAACTAAAACCATAGACTTGTTTATGGAATGTCAAATGTTATTCTTGTATCACCTACAGTTGCTGTATCTTGAGTGGGCATCTCTGTCATGTTGGTATAAGAAGCAACCCTTTTGGCTCATCAAGAAATATTTTGGTGACAAAATAGGCCTGTACTTTGCTTGGTTGGATTTCTACACCAAAATGCTTATTCCTGCTGCTATAGTAGGTCTGCTTTGTTTTCTTTATGGTGCAGCAACACTATACTCTAATGATAATGTACCAAGGTAAGGAACCATAGTGCAGTTATGTTCATTATTTTCTGAAAATATGTAAGATTTAATAATGTGTTTCATCAGATCAAAGGAAAAATGAGAAACATGTAATGCTTAATAATTTTTATCTATATTTAAGAGTCCTTGTACAAAAATGTCAACAAATTTCTGTAAGGCAGCTAAATGTCTTGAGTGCTCAGCCAATGTTCAGAGTGCTAAGTTACTGCCTGTGATAATAAGAGCAGTGTTTGAGAGGTTAATATGAAGAGAATTACAGATGAAATTTACAAGAATAACTTGCAATCCATGTGGTGTATTCAGCTATTATTGCATACTAACTAAAAAGCAACATGATAAAAATGAGTGTATGATTTCAGAAAACAATCAGGTGTGAAATAAATGGTCATAGCAGTAGACCATCATGCATGGACAAGTAGGCATAATCTATTAGTCAATACTGAATGATGTTGATGAAGATAATGTTTGTATACTGAATTACAGAGTGTGATGTAATTCTGTGTTTCATACATTACATGTAACACAAGATTTCTCTAATGAAACTGGATTTCTTGTGTTATATTTTGTTTGATTTTTATTAATGTAATGAATTCCTGAAGGCAACATAATTAATTTTGTGTAGAAAATAAAAAGTTACCTATAGCTGTTGAAGAAAGCATAATATCAGTTACTGCTTTCTAGAATAATTTAGGAAACATGTGAGAAATCAAGAGGAGAATGGTTGGCATAGAATCAGAAGCACTTTATCCAAAGATTTTATTAGTGCATTCCTGTGTAATGCTTTTATAGCAAAGAATTATTAGAATAAGGAGTAATCATTCTCTCCAGTTTGGACTGAAATTTGCATATAAATAAACTGATCAAATTCTCACTTACGCAATTTGTATTTATGGCAAAGACCAATTCTTCATTATGACACTCATTTTTGCAGTCTGTTATGTTAAAGAGGTTTGTTCTAGTATGTGTTAGTATACTGAGGGAGTTAGATGTAAATTCTACAGCTTCAGTTAGATCACGTATTCTTGGAAGTTCTAGTGGAAGTTTTCATATCTCCAAACTGGGATATGGATAGGGAACGTAGAATATCATGCGAGAAGAGGGTGAGATAAATTATGATTGATTAATGATTTTAAATCCACACTAATTTCCAAGGAGAAGTTTATTTTGTACCAGGCATGCTGCTATAGAAGCTGACTATATCATCAATTGCCTGTTTCATCTGCTGGTGAAAGACAATGGAAGGGAAAGTTGTCAGTAGGCACCAATACTGTCCACACTGTTGCATGAAGAACTGCCAGTACCCAGCATTTTGCTCTAAATATAAATACTTAAACTTTTGCTCATCTTGTTTGAAGATGAACCTGAAACAGACCAAAAACTAGGTGAATTAAAATAAAGAGATATTTGGTAATTGACTGGTTGCAGCCATCTATACAGATTATTCTGAAATTCCTGTTACAAACTTCTAGGACTTGTAGAGGTTAGTGAGAACATAATATTTCGAATAGCAAGCCATGTCCGGAAATGTACTATTTCTATTCTATGATTGTTTCAATTAAGATGTTTAAGTTATCCACTTCTGCTTGAGGATTTGAATTAGATGTTATGCAGTACAGCTATTAGGTAACAATTCGAAAGCAAACATATTGAAATATCCATTTATCACTTAAGCTCATTTGTTTGTGTTAACACTTAAACATTATGTGTTTACATAATTCCAAAACATTACAGAACCCTGACTGTATAGAAGAGTACTGATGCATTACAATAGTGGCTCAATGTGATGACCACCAGTGTTGTTACAAACATTATATCTTCAAAGCATGTTCTGGTACACACTCTCCATACCACCTGGTATCTCTTCAACTTATAGTGCTGTGGCCAGAACTCATGTCAGCAGATCTTCTTCTGTCTCTACAGGAGTCTTGTATGTTAAATTTTGCATATGAGCTCACAAGAAGTAGTCAACAGGAGCTAAGTCTGATGATGTGGTCGTGTGGATGGACCACATCAGCCTATCCATCTTACTCCGCACCATCTTTGAAATGTCTCCAAATCAAACATGCGAAGTGAGGTGGTTCACCATCATGCTGAAACCACATTTCCTGGTGGACATTCAGCGGCACAGCTTCCAAGAATGAGTCCAATACATTTTGTAGGAAGATAAGGTACGCAGGACCAGTTATCTTGAGTGGAACGAGGTATAGCCCAATCACATGACTATCCACAATACCTGCCCAAATATTAATACCAAGCCAGTGCTGAAATCCCTGAACGTGTGTGGCATGAGGTTTTTTGTCTGCCCAGACATTACCGTGTTGAGAATTCAGAACACAGTTCCTTGTGAACTTACATTCATCTGTGAACAGAACTCAACATGGAAACTGGTGTGTCTATGCAGCGGTGCGGAAACTACATGTGGTAGGCAACGTGTTGTGGAAAATTGGCTGGATCCATAGTGTGTACCATTCATTAAGTGGTATGGAATTAACTGTTGCTCCCACAGAACGTCCCAGACAATACTGTGACTAAAAATCACTACACGCATAATTGTTCGAGTACTCATTGTCGGCATCTCTTCAATTCAATGCCGTACACCTTCTTCGAATTCAGCCATGTGACATTGCCATGGAGCACCACAGTCCTGCCTCCTCACGATGGAAGTACCTGTTTCTCAGAGCCGCTGCATAAGTTGGGCAAATAGTTTGTGTGATGGCAAGCTACATTGTACTAAACATTTGTGATATAGCTGATTAGCAGTTTTTCTGTTCCCTTGAGCTTTGCCATACTTAAGGAGCATATCTTTGTATTCCAAAAAAGTGTAACAAACCATTTTTTACTGTATCAGAGACATGCAGGCATTGAATAAATCTCACAGCAAGGCAGGTGTTAAGTGATATCAAGCGACCATCTGGTGTAGTACACATCGTCCATCTACTCTATTGTATATCAGACAAGCAATTCTGAGACTACTGTTTTTCCCTCAGCAGAAGTGGAAGGGTTAAACATCTGAACTGAAACCATCATAGCACATAAATAGTACATTTCCAGTTACGGGTTCCTATTCAAATATTATGTACTCATGCTGTTAAATTTATTGGTTGTAAGGTTATAGAATCCAGACGATGAAAGTTCCTCATTTTGCCAGAGGTAGTTTGCTGTTACAGTATATCAAAACTCTGTTTTGAAATCAGTGTTATTTATTTTTCTTCATATTTCTTCTTTCAGATTTCTACAGTGGTTACAAATGTCTTTTTACCAAAATAACATAAGTAGTTGCACATTCGCAGAGCCAATTACTTTTTGTTGAGTGAATGTTATGGAATTGGTACCTTCTAGTTACAATAATTTCATAATCATAACATGAATTTTAATGAAAGTAATAGAAAAACAATAGCTATTAAACATAATGAATTTTCAACATCAATTTGGTTTTAGATTAGAAGTTTTTGGAATATGACAAGGCAAAACAGAGGACAGGAGAGAAGTAGAGAAATGGAAAACACTAGTAGGGATAGAAGGTATGTATAGGGCTGGAGCAGGAGCAGGGAAGTGGGTAGGATAGGGATTAACAAAGGTTGAAACCAGGGCGATTTCAGGAACAAAGGATATGTGTAGGGAGAGTTCCTATCTGCCAAATTCAGAAAAGCTGTTATTGGTAGGAAGAATCCAGATGGCACAGGCTGTGAAGCAGTCTTTAAAAATGAAGCACATTACGTTGGAGGACATGTTAAGCAACTGGATGGTCCAGCTGTCTCTTGGCCACAGTTTGTTGGTGCCCACTCATGAGGACAGACAACTCGTAGTCATCACACCCACATAGAAAGTGGCACAGTTCTTGCAGCTTAATTTGTAGATCACATCACTGCTTTCTCATGAGGCTATGCCTATGATGGGATAGGAGATCTCTGTGACAGGATTGGAGAAGGTCTTACCAAGAGGATGTATGGGACAGGTCTTGCATCTAGGTCTATTGCAGGGACATGACTCATGAGGCAAGGGGTTGGGAGCAGGGGTGGAGTGAAGATGGACAAGGATGTTGAGTAAATTCAGTGTGCAGTAGAATAGCACTGTGGGAAGAGTGGCCTCAAAGAGGTACTAGAAATCCTGGCAGAGAATGTGATTCATCTGCTCCAGTCTTGGTGGTACTGAGTTGCAAGAGGAGTGCTCTGTTGTAGCTGGACAGCTACAGAGACTACTCATTCTCCACCAGTGTTTCATATAGCTCTCATTGTGCACTGAAACCAGAAATATGCTTACCACTCCTTCCACAGTGGTATTCAAACACCCTCTGAACCTAATCAACATCCTTGTCCACCCCTACTCCATTCCTGCTCCCATCCCCTTGCCACATGGCTCATATCCCTGCTATAGACCTAGATACAAGACTTGCTGGATACTTCCTCCCAGTTCCACCTACTCCAGTCCTGTTACACCCATTTCCTATCCTGTCAAAGGCAGAGCCATCTGTGAAAGCAGCTATGTGATCAACCAACTATTCTGCAACCACTGTACCACTTTTTACATAAGCATGACAACTAAGAAGCTGTCTGTCCACATGAATAACCAATGGTAAACTGTGGCCAAGAGACAGCTGGCCATCCAGTTGCTGAACATGCTGCCAACATGATATGCCTCACTTAAATGACTGTTCTACAGTGAGTGCCCCTTGGATTCTTCCTACCAACACCAGCTTTTCTGAATTATGCAGGTGGGAACCCTTTCTACAACATATCCTTCATTCCTGTATCCTCACTGGTCTCAGCTTGCACTACTCCCTGTCCTCCACTTACCTATCCACTTCCTTGCTTCTCATTCAAGTACTATACTTGCCATTGCACCTAATAGAGTTTGCCCTTTCTCTACTTCTTGCCTCTCCCCCTTCCTCTCTCCACCAACTCCAGCACAGCCTCCTGACATTGCACCTAGCAGCCCTATTTTGTCCCATCACATCCCTGCCTGCTGGCACAGACAACACTGCATTATCCTTTACCCATACCCTACTATTACTCCCCCTCACTGTCCAATGATGTCTCCTTACCATGACCACACATCCCAAAAGATTGCTGCTCATGTTAGGTGCACGTGCAGTTAGACCTCAGCTCACAGAGACATTGACCTTGTGTGTGTAAATTGTGCTTGTGTGAATGTGTGTATGTTCTACTTCAGAAAAGTACTTTGTTTGAAAGGTTATATGTAAATATTTTTCCATTGTGCCTGTCTGCGATTCAGTGGCTCCTCTTTGTGGTGAGTAGCAATCTATCCTTTCCGTAATATTGTTGTTATTACATCATAAACTTTCTGCTGACTTTGGTCAAAACAAAAGTGCATTGGATAGTTTCCAGAATGAAATTTTCACTCTGCAGCAGCAGAGTGTGCATTGGTATGAAACTTCCTGGCAGATTAAAACTGTGAGCCAGACCTAGACTTGAACCAGGACCTTTGCCTTTCGCATGCAAGTGCTCTGCCAACAGAGCTACCCAAGTATGACTCATGATCTGTCCTTATAGTTTTACTTCTGCCTAATAGTAAACTTAATTCTCTGTATCGAACAGTTCATACTCAGAATTTTGCATAATTCCTGATACTTAGCACCATGTAAGTTGATGCAGTGTTTAGTGCACATATCATATTTTGGAGTAGACGATACTGAATTCCTATTGGAGAATTCAATTTGGAAGTCCCTAAATCACTTTATAAGGATGCAGTGTAATTGCTTTGCTACTCATTGGTAATTGAGGTAGTTCTCCATTATTTATGAATTTAGTGTTGATAGGGCATTACATTCCAATTTTGTTTGCTGTCACATATATTTGTGTACAAAGAGGAATCAAATGAAAACAACAAAGTTGTGTTAGTGTGAGTGTGTATGTGTGTGTTTCTTGTCTAATTTTGATTTACTGGGTGAAAGCTATATTTGTGACAGTCTTTTTGTTGTGCTTATATGCAACTCAGCATCTCCACTAAATGGTGAGTGGCAACTTTCCTTTTCATAATATTGTTACATTCCTTCCTACATTTTCCATTGTTTGATAGATCTGTCCTGCACATATAACATATACTGATATTTTTTCCAGCAATGAAAAGTCTTTTATTAACTAATATCCATCTTTGTACAAAACTACACAATGATAACTGCCTGTCAATTCACTGTGTGTGTGTGTGTGTGTGTGTGTCCATGCTGGAGGATGACCCTAGCCCTGAAGAATCTCAAATTATCATTCATAAAGAAAATATTATCCTAAATGGCAGTCTTATATGGACAGATCACTGGTACACAATTGATGATGTCACTCTACTCTTTCATACCATTCATAGATGTGCATGACTGGTTGGTGAAATGTAATTGTGCACACTGTGAAATATACCTTCAAAGATGATAATAGACATCACTCAAAGGAACTGTATGATGTCTATGGATGAAACCTGATGCAAACATACAGACTAAATGTCAAATGACACAATATGCTGAGCAAACACAAATCATTGCAACATAATAAAAGTACCAAACATTTCACAACCACAAATGGAGTGTCACTCATCCTCTTGTTTAAAGGGACACTACATCCCATTTATGATACTTGGGGAATCTCCTGCATCTGCTCATTACTGTGATGTTACTTTCTCTAGCATACGATTTAAAACAAGTGGCCCAGACATAATTAGTAAAGATGAAATTACATACATCACAATTCAGCATAGAAACTATCCAGGAGTTGCACAATGAGCCACTATAATGCCTACACGTAACAGATCATAATTGATAGGTTTAGAAAAGCTACATGGAGATGCAATTAAGACAGTAAAGCAGTGATGCTACCAACAGTAAAAATTTAAACTCTGTACAAAGACTCAGTGATCAGGATGGATATGTGTCTGAATTCTGGTCATGGTTATGTTGAAATTCAAATTCCTTTAGTTGGGTATTTTCCTTTATTGTCATTTGCCTGAAACTGACATTAACCTGCCTTTCCTTTTTGAATCCTGTTCTCAGGTAGTGTTAATTCATCAATTAAATCTTTAAACAATAATTTCTATCAGTATTCAAATTGTTTGTGTAACTGATTTTTATGGTTTCAGCCTGGAGATCTGTAATATGTCTGGACCTGGCAATATCACACTCTGTCCACATTGTGACAAAGCATGTCCTTTTACCAGACTGTATCAGTCATGTACATTTGCTAAACTCACATATCTGTTTGACAATCCAGCTACTGTCTTCTTCGCTATTTTTATGTCTTTCTGGGGTAAGTTACTTTTTTATGTTTCATTTTGATCCATAGCATATGTCACTGTATGAAATATTAAAAACTTTAATGTTGAATTAAACACACCATGAGACTGGTATATAGTAGAGGTGAAAACTATGTTGGGGTTAGCAAAGGTGAGGAAAGTGACAGTGACACCTATGGGAATTATATACTATTTTATTTATTTGTGTAAACACAGTGAAAAGCTATTAAAGAAATTAGATGTGATTTAGTATGTATGTGGGTGTCAGACTACACATCCAAAGATTCACACAGCCCTCTTATAAGAATGTACACCATCTGTAGACATTGCTATGGTCCAACTCCAAACACGCCACACATGTCCCTGTGAATTTCACTCAGTTTATGCCCTTTGGGTCACAAATATCAAACTGCTCTCCGATGCTCTTCACAAGCTGGTGATAGTAACATGTGTGCTACTTTTGTTTCATAGTTCAGGCTTCTTTTACTAGAGGTGCATATGAAAACAAAATACTCTCTGGAGAGCAAACTTCAAACTATATCGTCATACAATTTCAACATTCCAACTGTGATATAAAGGGGGTGGGGGTGGGGGGGGGGGGGGGGGGGGGGGAATTATTCACAGATAAGTTAATGCAGAATATGTTGAATTAAAAATATGTATTTAAGGTTACAAAAGAATAACATTGGTATTATGAAGAGAACTCATGTCTGATGATAACGTTGTTGTGTTTTCTATAACTGAATATAATTTTGGGTTGGTAAATTGAATATGAAAGAAGAATTCATTATCAGCCACTAGATATAAAATGTTCTTGCACATAGATAAAACTTCAAACAGTAACATCAACTTTATATAAAATGCAAAAAGAAAGACAATTTCTGATACATACAAATACTATTATTTCATCCGCAGTACCATTGGTGGAAATGTGACCCAAAATGCAAATTAAGCTAATGAGTAATATGAATGAAATTAAATGAAACCGGACAAACTGAGATAAAAAATGTGGATGGTAATATAGTATTACAGGCCAAATCAGATATTGCTAATAATGATTTATTTGCATTTTATAATACCTGAAGTAATGTTCAAAACAATGTTATGGAGATATACTTAAATCTGTTCATGAATTGTGTGGAACTGCGGAGGTCCACTAGAAGTTGGCAGCATGAAAAATGGAAAGTAAGAACGTATTCCATACCTCCTATAGCCACATTGATGTATCTTATATTACAGAACAAAAAATTAAAGTTACACAGAGTAGAAGAATTTTGGGTTAAAGTCAACTGATGTGACTCTTGATGTAAAGTAATAAATGGTATATAAAATCTGAAAGTTAAGTATAGTAACTGAAGCATTTCACTATACTTGAACTTTTTCATTGTCAGCTTTTTGTTTAGTTTCTTTTCTGCTAATAATACTTTAATAACAGTACACCACCATCACTCAAAATCTTTATTTTCGTATTTAAATCTAAAGAATTTCAGAGCTACAGCTCCATGTTAAAGGACTGCTTGATGTTTTTGCGAGTTAAATCTTCAGTTTATCACCTGGCAGTAAATGAAAAACACATTCGTAAACCAAAAACTGTGTCATTCCTTTATAGTCAAGTGATAATAGGTGCAGAGATGCATCTCAAAAAACAGTCAGTCCTTAAAAATATAGGTGCTGCTCTGAAATGCATTGGGCATAAATAGATAAATAAATGAATGAAAAGGGTGGAATATAACTGACACATTTCTAAACTAGTTGCAGAAGGCTGCAGTTGAGTCAAATAAAAGCTACTATGAGTAACATGTATCGGTAAATATAGTTCACATATGACAATCTTATGAAAAGGATAGTTGCTACTCACCATATGGCGGAGATGCTGAGCTGCAGATAGGCACAACAAAAGGACTGTCACAAAATAAGCTTTGAGCCAACAAGGCCTTTGTCAAAAGTAGCAAAAGTAGACAACACACACACACACACACACACACACACACACACACACACACACACACACACCACAGTCTCAGGCACCTGAAGCCACATTATGAGTGTAGTATGGCTCCAGCTGCCAGAGACTGGTCATGTGTGTGTGAGAGTTGTGTGTGTGTGTGTGTGTGTGTGTGTGTGTGTGTGTGTGTGTGTGTGTGTTGTCTACTTTTGACAAAGGCCTTGTTGGCTGAAAGCTTATTTTGTGACAGTCTTTTTGTTGTGCCTATCTGTGAATCAGCATTTCCGCTATATTGTGAGTAGCAGCTACCCTTTTCACAATAATGTTACATTCCATTTTGGGTTTTCCACTGCTTCATTTTACATATGAGTTTCTTTTTTCTTAACTGCTCATTAATATTAATATTCTCCTAATAAATTCAAATGATTTTTGTAGCTACCACCTTTCTTGAACTCTGGAAAAGACGACAAGCAGTAATTGTGTGGGAATGGGACTTGCAAAATGCTGAAGAAGATGAAGAACCAAGACCAGAATTTGAGACATCAGTTAAAACATTTCGCATTAATCCAGTCACACATGAAAAAGAGCCATATCTTCCCACATGGAGCAAAGCTTGGAGGCTTCTGGCAACTACTTCAGTCGTGTTTCTCATGGTGAGGTTGTTATAGACAATGTGAAACTGTAGCTTAATACAAATTAATTAATGTTGAACTTCCATTTAACACATGTTTTTAATAAAACGTAGTATAATTAAATTGTATGTTAGTTGGTGTTTGTCATGGACACTACAGTACAGCCACTATGGTTGTTAGCTGCTTATTAGTGCTTGTTTGTTAAAAAGGAAGCAGCCTGTCTGCATGTGCATAATTTTCGTGTTCTCTTTGCTCTGATGAGAAACAATTTGCTACTAACTGTGCCATCTGTTATGCACTGTTTGAACTTTGAAAGTGAACTGATGCTTTGTTGTGTCACATTGGAAATGGTCTACAATTTGTTTCTGACAATGGAAGTTCTGATTTGGGGGAGGGGAGGGGGGCTTGCTTGGTTCTATGATGTGAAATGTCTGCTAAAAATTAATTTTAATTTAAGTAGAATGATTTATCATACACAGTGTCGAATCCAGCATTTAATGGTGAATTTGATTACAATGTCTTCAGTAACTGGAAGCTGGTCACAATTGATTATTAACATATAAAAATACTCTGGACTTTAATTTTATTTAAATTAGGGTTAGTGTATCTAATTTTACCACTTTTGTGATAATTAAGAGTGATAACTCTCATGAATATTCTGCAAAACTCATACTATTCTTTCAGGTTGTTGTTGTGATGGGGACAGTTCTAGGAACAATAATCTACAGAATTGCACTAATAACAGTGTTTCATAGCAGTGGAGGTTTCTTCAGTACACATGCCAAGATTTTCACATCGGTCACAGCTGCTGTTATCAACTTAACGATCATCATGATTCTGACTAGGGTAATATTACAAAATAAGTAATGAACTATAGGAACAAAATTTCTGCTATATTACTTTAAACTTTTATTGTTATTCTATTGTACATTCCATTTCTTCTTTACAAGTAACAAAAACTGCAGTAAGTAATTACTATCCATATAACAAGCACAGAGTGATCCTAAATCTTTAAAACATTACTGACTGTAGCACTCTGTTGATGTTAAAATATTCAAAGATAGCTTCAAATAATGAAAAACCTGGAATTTAAGAACAATATGCCCCCTCTTGCTAATGCTAAATTTAACATATTTATATCACATTTTCCTGGAACTGTCCAAGGTAATAAAGCAAAACTTTGCCAGGGTATAGAGTCATATCATGTACATTCACTGTTCTAGTCTCAAGTATCAAACATTGTTAGGAACACTATATACATTTTTAACGAAGATCTTAAAATTTATTGTAATTGAAAATATTTTTGATCATAATATTTGCCTTGGAGACTCACCGTCTATTCAGTTCTTGGAGAACTGTTTCTGAATTATGGCTAGACTTAATTTCATTTTGCTTCAGAACCTTTATTCTGCCTGCATTTCCATTATTGAAGGTGATCACAGCATTGTTGAGCCCAGTCTTCAGTGTTTTCAAGAAAACAAATACAGTTTTGGGCACTGTGTTCCATACAACATTGTTGAAAGACTCATTTACATTTTGAGTTTTTACTGTGAGGCATTTCTTCAAGAGATATGGATGTGCTACATCTGTACACATTGACTTTGTTACTGTTCCATCAGCTTCAGGGATGGTGTTTCAATGGGTATATTGAGTTACTGCTGCCTCAGCTTTGCTATATTTACATCCGCCAATTGAAAACAAGCTGTGTAGTGGCTACTAATTACTTGATGTCTTGTGGAAAAACATTGTCACTACTGCTTTTCTCATTCCTTCCAGGTTGTTTGTATTCTGTCTAGTGGCTTGGCCATAGTATTCACTAAGCTGATATATTGTTTTGTCAGTCAAACACGATCTAAGTGTCTTTCCATCTTCAAGCTCTTTGCAAGAAAAGTTCTGCCTGATTTTAAGCAGTTGGGTATCCATTACTTTTGCACATGACAGACACTTTCCAACTTTTGAAGTTTTAGGTCATCACAGAGCCTGCTGTCAATTATTGATTTGACAAACTGAAATCACAGTAACAAATAAATAAATTTAGCATAACAAATCCCAGATTATTCTTGAGGGAATTGAAAGATCTTCACAGCTGAGGCACTTTCTATTCCTCCATTGGATCCCTCATATGTTTCTGTGACATTTGTGTTCATACAATCGTTTTTTACTTGTTTTTTTCTGGTTATTATTGGTACCCACTTTTGTGAGGCCTTGGAAATGTTTTGACAATACTTCCATGTCAAGCACCGTTCTGATATCAGTACTTATTGCAGTGGCAAAAGAATGTTTTAAGAATGTTTTGATTGATGGTCCCTTTTCTGCCATGATGTATCAAATTCAGTGCAAATGTCATTGTTTCTATCGTTGTCCTTTTTTTTTCCTTCATTGGCTCTCTGGAATTACTTTTACTGTTTCTCCAAACGCATCTGTGTATCATGATACATTAGTAGGAGGCATGACAGACTGATAAGAGCACACAATCTCTAATATTCATCCCAAGAAATTATTGTTTTCACATTGTTCAGATGTCCAAAATTCGCTCTTATTCTCACGACTTAAACAAGAGGCCTCCAAACAAAGAACTAAACCATTTCCTTCGAAGCCATTTTCATAAATTATTATCTCTTCACCATACAAATTACAACATGCACTTTGATTAAAAATCATCTTTAGTACACTTGAACTTAATATTAAACTGGTTTCACTGTACACTTCACTACTGTTCACATAACTTTGTTCATTGTTGCTTTCCCAAATCTCCATTCTCTGGATGTAAACTTCCAACAGGATATGTTCAGTAGAATCTATTTTCCTTATTTCTTCTCTTCTTAAATATTTCATTTGGTGGAGTCATATTAAAGAGCGAAACACATCTCAATGAGCAACAAGTCCAAATATACACAACGAAAGGTGTAATGCACCTTACAAAATGTGGATGATACCATGCTTTATAACACAAACAGGAAGTGATATCACAACAACCAATGAAACAACTACTGCAGCAAGACATTCATAAAGCATTGCCTTCTGGAGCGAACAGTTCCCAAGATATCTTGCTGTAACAGAACAAGTGTTCATACAACCTGTAGAAATTACTTGTGTAGTAAATTATTTCAAAATAAATTAAAAATCCTTGGAGTCCTCCAAAATCAATGAAACATACATCAAATTAAATAGAAAACTCCAAACAACAATTTTCCATAAAAAATAAAAATCTACATTTTATATCCACTCAAACCTTCGTATTCGCCATAAGACAGATTTTTATTCACTACATAAAGAGAGCACTGAGCAGCAAAGAAGCTCATCTAAAAGTAAATTGTTGGATAAGAGAACCTGTTATATTAAACAAAATGTAGGGCTGTATAATGACTTAAATCAATACAATTTGTTTACAGCTATATCAGAGAATTGCAACACTTTTGACAAACCTAGAGAACCCCAGGACTCAAACAGAATATGAAGACAGCTACACTTTCAAGATATTTGTCTTTCAGTTTGTGAATTTCTACTCTTCATTGATCTACATAGCTTTTTTCAAGGTGAGCTTTTTTTCCTTCTTCATAATTATAAACATTGCCAGTGAAGGTAGAAAACCATGAATGGTTATAGTAGGCCACACTGTCAGTATTATTCATAGTTTTTGTCCTTCATTTAATGTAGACAGTTAGTAGTAATTGACAAATGAAGTGAAGGTGCAGATAGTATCATTTAACTTTAAATTCTGTCAGCAGAAAATGTAAAATCCACAAAAAAGAATAAGGTATCATAAGAAATCATTTTAAAGTCATTTTTAAGATTATTAAACAAAAAACAAATGAAGATAATGTAAAAAATATCTTAAATTCATGTCAGAAACTGATGGAAAAAAATGTGCTGAAGCTATGAAATATAAAATGCATTCTTGTGTTTTAAAAGACAAAATGAAATGCAGTTTTTCTATTCCTACAGACAGCATGTGCAGTCAAGATATTCATCTTCATGCATACAACTGTAAAAGTATTATAAAGTTGTTAGATTTATGTGGATCATTTAGCCTTCTGGCTTCAAATGTGTGGTTAGTAATACACTGAGGTGACAGCTGACATGGGATACCTCCTAATATCATGTCGGACCTCCTTATGCCTGGCATAGTGCATCATCTCGACTCAACATGTCACGGATTCAACAATTGTTTGGAAGTCCCCTGCAGAATTATTGAACCTTGCTGCTTGTATAGCGATTCATAACAGTGAAAGTGTTGCTGATGCAGGATTCTGTGCATAAGTTGACCTCTTGATTATGTCCCATAAATGTTAGATGGTATTCATGTTGGGTGATTGGGTGGCCAAATCATTCACTCGAATTGTCCAGAATGTTCTTTAAACCAATTGTGAACAATTGTGGCCCAGGGACATGGCGCATTGTCGTCCATAAAAATTCCATTAGTTTTTGGGAACATGAAGTCCATGAATGACTGCAAATTGTCTCCATTTCCAGCCAATGAATGGTTCATCTAGACCAGAGGATCCAGTCCATTTTGTGTAAACACAGCCAACACCATTATGAAGCCACCACCATCTTGCCCATTGCCTTGTTTGCAACTTGGGTCCATAGCTTCATGGGGTCTGTGCCACACTCAAACTCTACCATAAACTCTTACCAACTGGAATCCGGACTTATCTGACCATGCCACAGTTTTCCAGTCCTTGAGGGTCCAACCACAATGGTCATGAGCACAGCAGAGGTGCTGCAGGTGATGTCGTGCTGTTGGCAAAGACACTTGCGTTGGTCATCTGCTGCCATAGCCCATTAATGCCAAATTTTACCACACTGTAATGAAATATATTTGTTGTGGGTTTCACATTGACTTCTGCAGTTATTTCATGCACTGTTGATGTCTGTTACCACTGACAACTCTATGCAAATGCCACTTTGCCACTTCTCTTGGTCATTACATTGTCTGTGGTGAAAGATAATGCCTGAAATTTGGTATTCTTGGCACACTCTTGACTCTGTGAATCTTGTTGTTGTTGGTGTGGTCTTCAGCCCTGAGACTGGTTTGATGCAGCTCTTCATGCTACTCTATCCTGTGCAAGCTTCTTCATCTCCCAGTACTTACTGCAACCTACATCCTTCTGAATCTGCTTAGTGTATACGTCTCTTGATCTCCCTCTACGATTTTTACCCTCCACACTGCCCTCCAATGCTAAATTTGTGATCCCTTGATACCTCAGAACATGTCCTACCAACCGGTACCTTCTTCTGGTCAAGTTGTGCCACAAACTCCTCTTCTCCCCAATTCTATTCAATACCTCCTCATTAACTATGTGATCTACCCATCTAATATTCAGCATTCTTCTGTAGCACCACATTTTGTAAGCTTCTATTCTCTTCCTGTCCAAACTATTTATCGTCCATGTTTAACTTCCATACATGGCTACACTCCATACAAATACTTTCAGAAATGACTTCCTGACACTTAAATCTATACTCGATGTTAACAAATTTCTCTTCTTCAGATATGTTTTTTTTTCCATTGCCAGTCTACATTTTATATCCTCTCTACTTCGACCAGCATCAGTTATTTTGCTCCTCAAATAGCAAAACTCCTTTACTACTTTAAGTGTCTCACTTCCTAATCTAATTCCCTCAGCATCACCTGACTTATTTGACTACATTCCATTATCCTCGTTTTGCTTTTGTTGATGTTCATCTTATATACTCCTCTCAAGACACTGTCCATTCCATTCAACTGCTCTTCCAAGTCCTTTGCTGTCTCTGACAGAATTACGATGTCATCGGCGAACCTCAAAGTTTTTATTTCTTTTCCATGGACTTTAATACCTACCCCGAATTTTTCTTTTCTTTCCTTCACTGCTTGCTCAATATACAGATTGAATAACATTGGGATAGACTACATCCCTGTCTCACTCCCTTCCCAACCACTGCTTCCCTTTCGTGTCCCTCGACTCTTATAACTGCCATCTGGTTTCTGTACAAATTGTAAATAGCCTTGCGCTCCCTGTATTTTACCCCTGCCACCTTTAGAATTTGAAAGAGTGTAACCCAGTCAACATTGTCAAAAGCTTTCTCTAAGTCTACAAATGCTAGAAATGTAGGTTTGCCCTTCCTTAATCTAGCTTCTAAGATAAGTCGTAGGGTCAGTATTGCCTCACGTGTTCCAACATTTCTACAGAATCCAAACTGATCTTCCCCGAGGTCGGCTTCTACTAGTTTTTCCATTCGTCTGTAAAGAACTCGCGTTAGTATTTTGCAGCTGTGACTTATTAAACTGATTGTTCGGTAATTTTCACATCTGTCAACACCTGCTTTCTTTGGGATTGGAATTATTATATTCTTCTTGAAGTCTGAGGGTATTTCACCTGTCTCACACATTTTTCTCACCGGATGGTATAGTTTTGTCAGGACTAGCTCTCCCAAGGCCGTCAGTAGTTGTAATGGAATGTTGTCTACTCCCGGGGCCTTGTTTCGACTCAGGTCTTTCAGTGCTCTGTCAAACTCTTCACGCAGTATTGTATCTCCCATTTTGTTTTCATCTACATTCTCTTCCATTCCCAGAATATTGTCCTCAAGTACATCTCCCTTATATAGACTCTCTATATACTCCTTCCACCTTTCTGCTTTCCCTTCTTTGCTTAGAACTGGGTTTCCATCTGAGCTCTTGATATTCATACAAGTGGTTCTCTTTTCTCCAAAGGTCTCTTTCCTGTAGGCAGTATCTATCTTACCCCTAGTGAGATAAGCCTCTACATCCTTACATTTGTCCTCTAGCCATCCCTGCTTAGCCATTTTGCACTTCCTATCAATCTCACTTTTGAGACGATTATATTCTTTTTGCCTGCTTCATGTACTACAGTTTTATATTTTCTCCTTTCATCAATTAAATTAAATATTTATTCTGTTACCCAAGGATTTCTACTAGCCCTCGTCTTTTTACCTACTTCATCCTCTGCTGCCTTCACTACTTCATCCCTCAGAGCTACACATTCTTCTTCTACTGTATTTCTTTCTCCCATTTGTGACAATTGTTCCCTTATGCTCTCCCTGAAACTCTGTGCAACCTCTGGTTTAATCAGTTTGTCCAGATCCCATTTCCTTAAATTCCCACCTTTTTGCAGTTTCTTCAGTTTTAATCTACAGTTCATAACCAATAGATTGTGGTCAGAGTGCGCATCTGCTCCTGGAAATGTCTTACAATTTAGTACCTGGTTCCTAAATCTCTGTCTTACCATTATATAATCTATCTGATACCTTCTAGTATTTCCAGGATTCTTCCATGTGTACAACCTTCTTTTATGATTCTTGAACCAAGTGTTAGCTATGATTAAGTTATGCTCATGCAAAATTCTACCAGATGGCTTCCTCTTTCATTTCTTTCTCCCAGTCCATATTCACCTCCTATGTTTCCTTCTGTCCATTTTCCTACTCTCAATATCCAGTCACCCATGACTATTAAATTTTCGCCTCCCTTCATACCTGAATAATTTCTTTTATCTCATCATACATTTCATCAATTTCTTCATAATCTGCAGACCTAGTTGGCATATAAACTTGTACTATTGTAGTATGCCTGTGCTTCGTGTCTATCTTGGCCACAATAATGCGTTCACTATGCTGTTTGTAGTAGCTTACTCGCACTCCTATTTTTTTTATTCATTATTAAACCTACTCCTGCATTACGCCTATTTGATTTTGTATTTATAACCCTGTATTCACCTGACCAAAAGTCTTGTTCCTCCTGCCACCGAACTTCACTAATTCCCACTACATCTACCTTTAACCTATCCATTTCCCTTTTTAAGTTTTCTAACCTACCTGCCCGATTAAGGGATCTGACATTCCACGCTCCGATCCGCAGAACGCGAGTTTTCTTTCTCCTGATAACGACGTCCTCTTGAGTAGTCCCCACCCGGAGATCCAAATGGGGGACTATTTTACCTCTGGAATATTTTATCCAAGAGGACGCCATCATCATTTAACCATACAGTAAAGCTGCATGCCCTCGGGAAAATTAGGGCTGTAGTTCCTTCTTGCTTTCAGCCATTTGCAGTACCAGCACAGCAAGGTCGTTTTGGTTAGGGTTACAAGGCCAGATCAATCAATCATCCAGATTGTTGCCCCTGCAACTACTGAAAAGGCTGCTGCCCCTCTTCAGGAACTACACGTTTGTCTGGCCTCTCAGCAGATACCTCTCCGTTGTGGTTGCACCTACGGTGTGGCCATCAGTATCGATGAGGCATGCAAGCCTCCCCACCAACGGCAAGGTCCATGGTTCATGGGAGGTTTCTGTGAATCTTGGAATATTGAATTCCTTAATGATTTCTGAAATGGAATGCCTCATGTGTTCAGCTCTAACTACTGTTCTGCATTAAGAGTCTGTTAATTCCCATTGTGTGGCCATAATCATGTTGGAAGTTTTTCCACATGAATCACATAAGTACAAATGACAGCTATGACAGCTCTGCTAATGCACTGCTCTCTTGTACCTTGTGTACATAATACTACTACCATCTGTATATGCACTTATACCTTATGTATGCAATACTACCACCATATATATATGTGCTTATCGCTATCCCATGGCTTTAGTGAGCAAAGTGTATGCAAATCTTCTGCACACTGACTGATTGTCACTGAGTACCCTCTGAAACAAACAGTAATTGCACATTGAGTGCTTGCCACTGAGTACACTCTGTAACACATAGTAACATTAGCTATCTAAAAAAAGTAAACTCATATACTCATATAAGTAATACCTCTGTAGATATTTATGACACTCACAGAACAGTAGAAGAGTTTTAGTATTTGGGCAGCAAAATAACTGATGATGGTGGAAGCAGAGAGGATACAAAATGCAAACTGGCAACAGAAAGAAAAATGTTTACGAAAAAAAAGAAATTTGTTAATGTTGAACATAAATTTAAGTGACAGGAATGGCAGATTTTGTCTCAAGTTTGCCTTCTATGGAAATGAAATATGAGAAATAAACACTTTAGACAAGAAGAGAATACAGGTTTTTGAAATGTGATACCACAGAAGAATGCAGCAGATTAGTTGGGTAGATTATATAACTATTGCAGAGTCCTGAAACAAAATGGGGGGGGGGGGGGGGGGGGCGGGGGGATGGAAATTTAAGGCTCAATTTGACTAAAAGAAGGACTGATTTATACACTTTAGGATCATGGAGACCATTCACCAAAAAACAGAAGCATTAAGTTGATGATTGGCAAACATGAAGCAAAGAAAACTTGCTAGCTTTTGGAGTTACCCTTTGGTGAGCTACAGTGGAATACAGACACACATACACACACACACACACACACACACACACACACACACACACACACACATATATATATGCCTGTGCCTTGTATGGTGTCAGCTGAACAATGGTGTCATTGCTATTTTTTGGCAAGCTGACTGGTTGTAGTGGGGTTTGTGTCAGGAGGGTGGGTTGAGGAAGAAAGAGTTGGTAGGCACGGAGCTGGACTGCACAGAGGCTGTCTAGGGTATCAGGAGGGGGGAGGGGGGGGGTTATTGGTATGGAATGCAGGAAGGAGGGGTGACAGGTACAAGGGCTAGGAAGGTGGTGTACAGTTTTCAGAGCTGGTGGAGAGTGGGACAAGATGAAGGTAAAGTGGTAATGTGAATTGAGAAAAGGTGACAGAAGAGAGGAAGGGGAAACCGTTGGGTGGATGGAGTGGAGCAGTAAGTTACTGGAGACTGAGGCCAAGGCAATTATTGGAGAAAAAGTGTGTTTGCAAGAATAACTCCCATGTGCAAAGTTTAGATGGCCTGGTGGTAGAGGGAAGAATCCAAGTGGCCCAGGTTGGAAAGCAGCCATTGAAATTGAGGATGCTGTGCTGAGTGCTGCAAGTTGTGCCATTGGGTGGTCAGCTTTGTTCTTGGCAACATTGTGGTGCTGTCCATTCATCCTGGGAACAGCTGGATGGTAATTACATCAATGTGGCAAGCTGTGCAGTGTTTGCAGCAGATTTGGTGTGTGACTTGGCTCCTTTCACAGGATATGGTCCCTGTGGCAAGGGATTAGAAGTTGCAGTGGCATAGTGGTGGACTAGAGTATGTGTAGGTTGAGTGGGCAATAGCATACCGCTTTAGGAGGGGCTGGAATGGTCTAGGGTCGGATGTCCTTCATTTCAGGGCATGATGAAAGATAATCAAAGCTGTGGTGAAGGATATGGTTTCACTCCTTTGTAATCGATTGTTGAGGACAGTGGGAGAATTTCGTGTGTGTGAGGATATAGTATAGGAAATCTGTTTGTGGGCTAGGTGTGGGAGGGTAGTGCCTGACTGTGAAGGTCTTTATGAGACCTTCAATGTACTAGGATAGGGAGTTCTTGCCACTGCAGATACATCGTCCAGGAGTGCATAGGCTGTATGGGAGGGATACTTCAGTGTGGTTAGTTAGTTACGTGTTCCTTTCCCCCCCCCCCCCCCCCCCCCCCCCAAGGAGGTATGATTTCAATTTGTTTTTGAAGCTATTACTGCTGTGTGTCAGACATTTTATTTCATCTGGTAATTTATCAAAAATTTTTATAGAAGCATATTTTACCTCTTTCTCTGCCAAAGATAGGTTAAGTAAAGGATAGTGTAGGTCTTCCTTTTTTCTGGTATTGTAATCATGAATGTCACTGTTGGTTTGAAACTGGTCCATGTTGCTGAGAAAAAATTTCATTACTGAGTCAATGTACTGTGAAGCAGTTGTAAGAATTCCTAACCTTTTAAACAGATGCCTACAAGATGTGTGACTATGAAACCCACACATTATTCTAACTACTTTCTTTTGAGCAGCGAATACCTTTTGTCTATGCGTTGAGTTGCCGCATAAAATTATTTTGTATGACATCAGAGAGTGGAAGTATGCAAAGAATGTTAGCTTACTAATTTTTACATCCTCAAAATTGGCAATTATTCTTATTGCAAAAGTTGCTGAACCTAGTCGCTTTAGGAGATCCAAAATATGACTTTTCCAATTAAGATTCTCATTTATATGTACACCCAAAAACTTAGTATGCTCTACCCTAGCTACTGACTTCTTTTGATGTGTTATGTTTGTTGAAGGGATTCTACTTTTTGCAGTAGCAGTGGAAAGGATAGCAGCTGTCAAAATGCAGATACTGTTGGTAGTTAGTGGGCTTAATGTGAACAGAGGTGTGGGTGGAGTCATCAAGGAGGTATAGGTCAACATCGTCCACATAGGTGGCATGTTGGGTTGAAGAGGACCAGTTGAGATGGATGAGAGAGGAGATGAGGTGGCAAAGAAATGAGGTTGGGTGTCTTGATCCTGAGTCCATATCATGAAGATGTCACCAGTGAACCTGAATCAGGCTGTGGTTGTCAGTTTTCAGAAGCTAGGAACGCTTCCTCTAGATGGCCCACAAACATGTTCAAATAACAGGGTGCTATATGGGTGCCCACAGCTGTGCCACAGATATGTTTGTGTATGTTCTCTTCAGAGTAAAAGTAGTTGTGAGTCAGGATAGGGGTAAGGTGTATAAGGAATGAAATCTGAAAGATTTTGGGTGAAAAAATATTTGATAGAAGACAATTGTGAAGCATCAAGGAATCACCAATTGGGTAATGGAGGGGAGAGGGGGAGTGATTAAAATTTGTAAAGGCAGACCAAGGTTTGAGTACTGTAAGCAGGTTCTAGCTTAAATAGAGTGTAGTAGTTATGTAGAGATAAAGAGGCTTGCACAGGATAGACTATCACGGAGAAATGTATCAAACCACTCTTTGGACTGAAGACCACAACAACCACTTGCCACCCACTTGCCTCAAATCACACCATCATTAATGGAATGCTAATTTCTAATCTTCCTGTGGTATGTATTCATAGTACTCTTTATGAGATGTATCTATAAAGCTTATGCAATGTAGTACTGTCTTATAATAAGTCACATTTGTGAACTCATTTAATAATGCCAAACTGTGTGAATTGTCTCATCAAGGGAAATGTGTGGACCTGTCAATGAGGACAGTGCAGTACAATGTTGCGCAGCAATATGAGAGAGAAAGATTTATTCAGGTACTCAGTACAAGTGGGAATTCACTGCTGGCACTTCTATATTATAGTTCTTCTCATTGTATAGGAAATAAGGATACTATGGGAATCTTGAAGAAAGTAATTTACGGACATAGCAAGATTCATTGCTGGACAAAGACCTTCTTCATAGTTTACCATATATTATTATCTTCAACTGTTACAGCCATGTTGCTCCTGCAGGTTTTGTAATTTCATTTTCTCCCTCCGTTAGGGAGGCATCTGTGTGTTCTTTTACTTCTACCACCATTTGTGTGACTGATGTCTTGTCCATCTCCATCATTATTTAGTTTGACAATCGCTGTTGTGACTCAAGATGGAAACTTTGATTGGACATCTTAGAGACATGTATATTGATGAGTAATAGAATTTGTCATAATTTCTGTGTTGAAGAGAAAGTGCTCCTGTTGACATGACAAATGAAACAGCTCTACATGTTACATAAACTGGATGTCATTAGACCTCATATTGGTCATTGACATGGCTGTTGAATGTAGGTTGGATAAGAAGCATGATACCAAGTAATTTATTTACAGCCAGAACTTGGTTGCTGACATATGGGACACTCAAATCCTTAGGCCTGTGCAGGTGCAAGGCTTTCACATCCCACTATACTGAGATTCTACTGTTACTACTATGATTTTGGGTCTGTCCCGGCCATCAGAGTAACTCATAAGAGTGTCAGGGGCACAGAGGTCAGTTAGAGAGAAGATATCGACTTACAATATTAAGTGTGCACTGTTTTATATGCTGTGAAATGAAGCCAGGGTACATTAATGTTGCATCTATGATAAACCTATCACAATTTTGGATGTTGTTAAAGGGAAGACATCAGGGCTTTCTGGGGCACCCCTATGTGTTACTCTTGATAGGTTATGCTCCTCCCTCCTATTTGCAGCTCCATGTCTTTTCTGCTAAGCTGACTGATGAAGTGCATATTGTGTCAATGTGGGGCTGATGTGATACTATGAGTTGTGTTTAGAGTGATGCTGTGATGTATACACACATTCTCTGACACAATGCTTACATTCATAAAGGGGTTTATAATTAAACTTTTGCTGCTTGAGCCAGTACCAATGGAAAACCATTTATCTTATGGGTACCAAACCTTACAGAAATGATTTTCAGACTGTGTGCTGCAGGATTTGTATTGTTAACAATGTTAGTGTCAGACTTGGTATCAGGTGCCATATTAGGTGCCGGTAGTGGTATGGTTGATATAAGGTAGAAACAGAACCATCAGTGTGCATTACGGTTGCCGACAGTTGACATGACTCTGGACAAGGCAAACAGGTCTTTAATCATAAAGCTGTTTATCAAAATACACTCCTGGAAATGGAAAAAAGAACACATTGACACCGGTGTGTCAGACCCACCATACTTGCTCCGGACACTGCGAGAGGGCTGTACAAGCAATGATCACACGCACGACACAGCGGACACACCAGGAACCGCGGTGTTGGCCGTCGAAAGGCGCTAGATGCGCAGCATTTGTGCACCGCCGCCGTCAGTGTCAGCCAGTTTGCCGTGGCATACGGAGCTCCATCGCAGTTTTTAACACTGGTAGCATACCACGACAGCGTGGACGTGAACCATATGTGCAGTTGACGGACTTTGAGCGAGGGCGTATAGTGGGCATGCGGGAGGCCGGGTGGACGTACCGCCGAATTGCTCAACACATGGGGCGTGAGGTCTCCACAGTACATCGATGTTGTCGCCAGTGGTCGGCGGAAGGTGCACGTGCCCGTCGACCTGGGACCGGACCGCAGCGACACACGGATGCACGCCAAGACCGTAGGATCCTACGCAGTGCCGTAGGGGAACGCACCGCCACTTCGCAGCAAATTAGGGACACTGTTGCTCCTGGGGTATCGGCGAGGACCATTCGCAACCGTCTCCATGAAGCTGGGCTACGGTCCCGCACACCGTTAGGCCGGTTTCCGCTCACACCACAACATCGTGCAGCCCGCCTCCAGTGGTGTCGCGACAGGCGTGAATGGAGGGACGAATGGAGACGTGTCGTCTTCAGCGATGAGAGTCGCTTCTGCCTTGGTGCCAATGATGGTCGTATGCGTGTTTGGCGCCGTGCAGGTGAGCGCCACAATCAGGACTGCATACAACCAAGGCACACAGGGCCAACACCCGGCATCATGGTGTGGGGAGCGATCTCCTACACTGGCCGTACACCTCTGGTGATCGTCGAGGGGACACTGAATAGTGCACGGTACATCCAAACCGTCATCGAACCCATCATTCTACCATTCCTAGACCGGCAAGGGAACTTGCTGTTCCAACAGGACAATGCACGTCCGCATGTATCCCGTGCCACCCAATGTGCTCTAGAAGGTGTAAGTCAACTACCCTGGCCAGCAAGATCTCCGAATCTGTCCCCCATTGAGCATGTTTGGGACTGGATGAAGCGTCGTCTCACGTGGTCTGCACGTCCAGCATGAACGCTGGTCCAACTGAGGCGCCAGGTGGAAATAGCATGGCAAGCCGTTCCACAGGACTACATCCAGCATCTCTACGATCGTCTCCATGGGAGAATAGCAGCCTGCATTGCTGCGAAAGGTGGATATACACTGTACTAGTGCCAACATTGTGCATGCTCTGTTGCCTGTGTCTATATGCCTGTGGTTCTGTCAGTGTGATCATGTGATGTATCTGACCCCAGGAATGTGTCAATAAAGTTTCCCCTTCCTGGGACAATGAATTCACGGTGTTCTTATTTCAATTTCCAGGAGTGTGACAACTATAGTGCTGCTGCTCTTTGTGAGCATCAATGAATTAAAGAAACACCTCTGCATCCAGGTTGAAGAATGTGATTCAGAAGTTTGAATTAACTGACAAATTAGGAATTGCTCTGGGAGAGACTGATGGCCAATTGCTCCACAAATTGTTGTAGGAGCTACTGTCGTCACAGTTGAGACTGCTGGATGCAATGTGTGACTTTCAAGCAGTGCACAATCTACTTTTGAAAGTGTAACATTCCATTGTCCACTGTTTGAAAAGTGCTGCAAACAATTGTGAAATGGTATCTCTAGTGCAGTTCCATGCTGGATGCAGATGGTTATCACATTAGTCAAAGTTTTCATCATGGTATGGAATTAACCAATACTACCCCCTCATATGGAAATTAAAATGTGATTCTTTCAATGCTTTATTCATCATTTCTCTTCCACATGTTGTTACAAATACTTCCACAAAGTTTTATTGTCTTACTATCACTCGTTTTTCATGGATTCCTCTCAAGTTCAATCATAACCACCATGTAGAATGCTTATCTGCATCTTTCACAACACCAGCTGCACCTGCTGTCATCATTCACATTCAAAGTTGTTATTACTATACTGTGGAGGATATAGGCATTGGATAAATGCCCTTATACTGACACATTTGTCTTTTTCATTTTGTGGAAATGAAGTTAGCAACATTCTCTATTGCCATCCACTATACACAATTTGTTAGGAATTTGTATAGCGGTTGCTTTGTCTCCATAAGTTATCTACTTCTATTAGAGGCAGTGATGTGGTTGTATTTCCACATATGACCACAATGACTAATATCAATTTCTTTCCTGCTGAATCTGTACAGCTTAACTATATATGCGCTGTATACCATTTTTACCATGCCCTGGTTGGGGACAAGGGAGGTGCCCCTGTGAATGTTAGTGAGAAGTTGGTTTACACTTCGGCTTTTTTCACTGTTGTCCCAGTCGTTCTGTCATGCACTCACCTTCCCATTTAGGAATTGGCCTTGTTTGTTATTTTTTTCATGATCTTTTCAACTTTTGTCAAGTTTCCTTGACACAGCAAGTAAGGGACAGCAAAACATCTTATTGTATTGTTTGATGGATAAATCTTGAGGATCAACAGAAAAAACAGCAGTTCTGCGATACCAGAGTCTCAGAATGAAATGTTGTTATGCACTTTTAATAAATTTATTAAACACAAATTATCTAATCTTGACTGTCGTGACAAAGTGCTGTCAAAACTGAAATCTAACATACATTTTTACTTAAACTGGCTTAACAGTCTCTGTTAAGATATTCATCTATAGAGTAGAAGGAGTTGCCCATCAAAAAGTCTTTCAAACTCTGTTGAAATCACGCTTTATCTGAAACCAAGTTTTTGATGGTTGCTGGCAATTTATTGAAAATGTGTGTTCCTGAATATTGGACCTCTTTTTGGTCTAAGGTAAGTAATTTTAAGTCTTTATGTAGATTGTTCTTATTCCTAGTATTGAAACTATGTATTGAGCTATCGGTTGGAAATAGAGATGTATTACTTGCAACAAATTTCATTAAGGAATAAATATACTGAGAAGCAGTGGTCAGAATACAGAGCTCCTTGAACAGGTTTCTATATGATGTTCTTGAATTCACACCACAAATGATACTTATCACATGCTTTTGAACCCCAAAAACTTTTTCTCAGTTTGATGAGTTGCCCCAGAATATGATCCCATATGACATACTAGAATGAAAGTAAGCAAAGTATGCAAGTTTTTTTTTATTTTATATCACCTACATCTGACATCATTCTCACTTCAAATATAGACTTGTTAAGGCACTTAAGGAATTCTGTGGTACGCCCTTCCCAACTGAATTTATTATCAAGCTGTAATACCCTAAATTTAAGACTGTCAACCTCTTCGATTTGCATGTCTTCAAATGTTGTACACATGCTGGAAGGAAATCTCTTACAGGTTCTGAACAACATAGTGTGGGTCTTATCAAAGTTTAATGACAGTGATTTAGCTGTAAACCACTTATTAATGTCAGTGAAAATTTGATTAGCAGCTATTTCCAAATCTGTACTTGACTTGCTACTTATTGCAATGGCTACTTATTGGAATGTCTGTATCATCTGCATACAAAACAAACTTAGCATCTGGCAATGTAACAGATGAGAGGTCATTAATGCACATAAGAAAAAGCAACACTTGTCACAAAGCCTATGACAGCCATGAAAATGTCATTGTGGTATGTCCTCAGCACATGCAGTGGTAGCTTTTAGATAGCTGTGTGTGTGTGTGTGTGTGTGTGTGTGTGTGTGTCTGAGCATGTGTGAGCTCATACCTTTACACACACAGTATTGTGCATAATACTGCCTACTTTGTAAAGAAATAATAAGCAACCATTTGCATAAAGGAAATTTAATTTCTAAAAATACATGTGCACTCTTAAAAGGTCAGTTTTCCTTACATGGAAATCCTATAGCTAAATTAAAAAAAGTTATCAGACACATAGTCACAGAATATTTTGAAGACCTATTGGAAAAAACATAACTGGTACAACATATTCAGATGTTTGAAAACAGAGTAGGCAGCTTAGTATTTTATCCATCTTCAGTAACTGTAGTTGTATGTAACAAAATAATAAGCAACCAGCAACATAAAAGAAATTTAATTTATTTACCAGTTCGGGCACTTAGTGCCCTTCTTCAGAATGTTATACCTATTGGATTATTTGTGAGTGTCAACAAGAAGAGGCATACAGCAAAATGCCACATTTTTTAGGATCAGTGCAACAAACAAAGAGTTTGTAAGTCATCCATTTCATAGATAATTTTCTAAGAGTCTTCCTGTGAATCTCAGCCTACCACCTATATTACCTACAAAATTTATTTTGAGTGGTCATTCCACTCTATGTCACACTGGATGGTTACTCTTATGTATTTTGCAATGGTTTCAATTTCCAGTGATTTGTCACCAATAATATAATCACATAATAGTGGCATTCTTCACTTACTTAGGCGCTGTGTGTCACATTTATTTACATTCCATGTCAACTGCCAGTCCCTGCACGAAACATCAATCTTTTGCCAGTTTTCCTGCAGTTCTTTATAGACTTCTGACATTGTTACCTTCTTACAGACAACTGCATAATCTGTAAACAGCCTCATGGGAGCTTCTAACATTACACACAAGCACATTTATATACACAGACAGAAAAAAAATCACAAAACTATGAACAAGTTGTACAATGTAAATTAGATTTGGTATGCATACTTCTACACCTGAAAAATGATACCATTTGAAATTCATGCCAGTTGCACACTAAGAGTGCCAGTAAGAGGATGCAAATGAGGTTAGCTTTAAATACATGCTGTAACAACCATTAGCATTAGATACCTCCAAAATTGGGCATGCCTTTAAGGCAACAAAGAAGTCATTATCAACAACTCATGGAGTTTGAATGAGGTCATGTAACAGAGATACAAGAAGTTGAATGTTCTTTCTGCAATATTGCAGAAATACTTGGCAGGAATGTCGCCACTGTGCATGATTGCTGACAGTGGTGGTCACGAGGATGTACAGTCACAAGAAGATTGGACTCCTGATGACCACATTGCACTACCAAGAGGGAAGACATTGTGTTCAGCATTTGGCTCTGGTGCCTCGTACTGCATCTACAGCAACAGTTTGAGCAGCAGTTGGCACCAAATGGTGTTTCATACTACATCTGTAGCAACAGTTTAAGCAGCAGTAGACACCACAATGATTCAATAAACTATTGCAAATTGGTTCCTTCAAGGACAGCTCCTAGCCAGAAGCCATGTGGCATGCATCCCATTGACACCAAACCAGTGTCATTTGCAACTTCAGTGGTGTCAAGCAAGAGCTCATTGGAGGACAGGGTCGAGGTCTGTTGTGTTTTCTGATTAAAGCTAGTTCTACCTAGGAGGGAATGATCTATTGAGGGAACAATCTATTGATACGTATTCAGCATGGTTTCAGAAACATTGTTCTTGTGGAACGCAGCTAGGTCTTTATTCACACAAAGTAATGGCTGGTATCGACAAGGGATCTCAAGTTGCTTCCGTATTTCTAGATTTCTGGAAAGCTTTTGACACTGTTCCTCACAAGCGACTTCTAATCAAGCTGCGGGCCTACGGGGTATCTTCTCAGTTGTGCCACTGGATTCATGATTCCTGTCAGGAAGGTCGCAGTTCGTAGTAATAGACGGCAAATCATCGAGTAAAACTGAAGCGATATCATGTTTTCCCCAGGGAAGTGTCCTGGGACCTCTGCTGTTCTTGATCTATATAAATGACCTGGGTGACAATCTGAGTAGTTCTCTTAGGTTGTTCGCAGATCATGCTGTAATTTACCGTCTAGTAAGGTCATCCGAAGACCAGTATCAGTTGCAAAGCTATTTAGAAAATATTGTTGTATGGTGTGGCAGGTAGCAGTTGACGCTAAATAACGAGTTCCAAAAAAAAATCCATTGGAATTCGATTACTGGATAAATAGTACAATTCTCAAGGCTGTCAATTCAACTAAGTACCTGGGTGTTAAAATTACGAACAACTTCAGTTGGAAAGACCGCATAGATAATATTGTGGGGAAGGTGAGCCAAAGGTTGCGTTTCATTGGCAGGACACTTAGAAGATGCAAGAAGTCCACTAAAGAGACAGCTTACACTACACTCGTTCGTCCTCTGTTACTTACACTACACTCGTTCGTCCTCTGTTAGAATATTGCTGCACGGTGTGGGATCCTTACCAGGTGGGATTGACAGAGGACATCGAAAGGGTGCAAAAAAG
The DNA here is from genome assembly GCF_023897955.1 of Schistocerca gregaria. NCBI lineage: Eukaryota > Metazoa > Arthropoda > Insecta > Orthoptera > Acrididae > Schistocerca > Schistocerca gregaria. Next base: position 380,292,427 of record NC_064921.1, on the reverse strand, counting down.
GGCAGCTCTTTTTGTATTGTCATGTAATAGGGGAGAGAGTGTGGCAGATATGATACGCGAGTTGGGATGGAAGTCATTAAAGCAAAGACATTTTTCGTCGCAGCAAGATCTATTTATGAAATTTCAGTCACCAACTTTCTCTTCCAAATGTAAAAATATTTTGTTGAGCCCAGCCTACATAGGCAGTAATGATCATCAAAATAAAATAAGAGAAATCAGAGCTCGAACAAAAAGGTTTAGGTGTTCGTTTTTCCCGCGCGCTGTTCGGCAGTGGAATGGTAGAGAGATAGTATGATTGTGGTTTGATGAACCCTCTGCCAAGCACTTAAATGTGAATTGCAGAGTAATCATGTAGATGTAGATGGAGTCAGTGATGGCCATATTTTGGTTAGGAGGCCAGATGAGGGCCTGCAGCCAGACTGTCTGTGTGCTGGACACATGGGATATACACCTGGACAGTATGAACATTCTCATGGTTATCCCACACCATGACTAGAAATTTGTATGTCCATCTGATGATTCGGCATGTTGTGCAGCCATTCATGAACAGTGTTCCAGGGGGTATTTTCCAACAGAATAATGGTTTCCCACATACCACTATTTTAACCCAACATGCTATACAGAGTGTAGTCGTGTTGCCTTGGCCTCCTCAATCACCAGATCTGTCAAACATATGTGGGATATCATTGGACAACAACTCCAGTATCATCCACAAATGGCATTATCCGTCCCTGTATTGACTGACCAAGTGCAGCAGGAACAGAACTCCAGTTCACCCACAGACATCCTATACATATAAATCACAATGCATGTACATTTGCATACTTACATTCAGCATTTTGGCTACTATGTTATTAATGTACAGGCATTTCACATTTGCTATGGCTTATCTCACACTTACATTAGGCTCTGATCTTGCAATGTTAATCACTTAAATATGTTATCTATGCAAATGTATGTCTGTTATTTCATTACTCTACATTATTTTTTGGTGTTAGGATTTTTTCTATCAGTGTACACTGTACATGTAATAGACCCATCACACTTCTCTGGGGTACTCCTGAAATTATTTTTAAATCTCTCAATTTTGTTGTGCTTAGAATGTCATGTTGAGTTCCGTCTGCGAGGATGTTCTGATTGTAGTCACAAATCTGCTCCAAGTAAGTGCCTATGTTGTTCATTAAACAACAGTGTGGAAATGTCAGATGGCTTTCTGAAGTCAAGGAACATGGCATCAACCTGGACATTTTGTTGTCAACTGCACTCTGGATTTTGGGGATGAATGGTAGAACAAACTGAGTTTTACAGGGTCTCTATGGCAAATAATTCACTATTAACAGGTCAATTCCTTGAATTACCTTTTCAGCCTTTTGCTCCCTTGTAATCTGTAATCTTGCTGAACCAAATTGCACTTTTTGCATTCATGTCTGCTATTAACACTAAACTTTTGCTGTGAGCATAGCTATCTACTTTTCTGACTTTTTTTAATGTATGATTTATGCAAGCTTTTATGAAAAGTATTGAAAAAGCATTATCAGAGGGAAGATAGGCTTGAAGCTAACAACCACCACAATTTTTCAAGTTTATATTCCAATTAATTCCAAGGATGATTAAGAAACTGAAAAAATGTATGTCAAATAAAAGAAATTATTGATATAATTAAGGGAGAGAAAAATTTATTTGTGATAAGGGACTGGGATTTGATAGTGGGAAAAGGAAGAGAACTGGAGACCAGGAGACACAGAGCTGCTTCAGATAGATTACATAATGTAAGACAGAGATTTCAAAACCAGATTTTAAACAGCAAGACATTTCCAGGGGCAGACACCAACCGTAATTTGTTGGTTATGGACTGCAGATTGAAACTGGAGAGATTGCAAATAGCTAGAAACTTAAAGAGGTGGGATCAGGACAAACTGAAAGAAGCAGCAATAGTTGAGAGTTTCAGAAGAAGCATTAGGCAACAATTGACAAACAGGGGAAAGGAATAAAACATAAGACAAATGGGAAACAGGGGAAATGAATAAAATAAAAGATGAATGGATAGCCTTGGAAGACATAATAGTGAAGGCAGCACAGTATCAAATAGGCAAAAAAACAAAACCCACTAGATATCCTTGGATAATGCAGAGGAGCTTCTGTGAAGTTTGGAAGGTAGGATATGAGGTACTGGCAGAATTGAAGCTGTGAGGACAGGTTGTGAGTCATGCTCAGGTAGCTCAGACAGTAGAGCACTTGCCCGCAAAAGGCAAAGGTCCCTAGTTTGAGTCTCGGTCCAGCACACAGTTTTAATCTGCCAGTAAGTTTCATATTGAATATAACTGACAAAAGGAGAAAGTGTAAAAATGCAGCAAATGAAGCTGGCAGAAGGGAATATAAGCATCTGAAAAATGAGATTGAGAGGAAGTGCAATATGCCAAAGCTGGAATGGCTAGGTGAGAAATACAAGGATCTAGAAGCAAGCATAAGTAGTGGGAAGATAGACACTGGCAACCAGAAAATTAAAGAGGCCTTTGGAGTAAAGAGAAGTAGCTGTATGGAGATCAAGAGCTCAGATGGCAAAGAAGGGAGAGTTGAAAGGTGGTAGGAATATATAGAGGGGCTATACAAGGGAAATCAACTTGAACACAATGCTATGAATGAGAAGAGAAAGTAGATAGAAGTGTTAAGAGGTACAATACAGTGAGAAGAGTTTGACAGAGCTGTGAAAGACTTTAATCAAAACAGCACCCTTGCAGTAGATGATCTTCTCTCAGAGTTATTGAGATCCTTGAGAGAGCCAGGCATGACAAAATTATTGCATCTGGTGTTCAAGATAAATGAGACAGTCAAAATACTTTCAGGCTTCAAGAAGAATAAAATAATCCCAATTCCAAAGGAGGCAGATGCTAACAGGTGTGAATATCACCAAACTATCAGTTTAATAAGTCGTGGTTGCAAAATACTGACATGAATTATTTACAAAAGTATAGAAAAACAGGGAAGATTGGTTTGGGTTCCAGAGAAAAGTAGGCATGTGAGGTGACACTGGCCCTACAGCTTACCTTAGAAGATAAACTGATGAAAGACAAAACTGTGCTTATAGCTTTTGTCAGTTTATAGAAAGCTTTTAACAATATTGATTGGCACAGACACTTTTAAATTCTGAATGTACCAGAGATAAAACACATAGAGTGAAATATTATTTACAACTTGTACAGAAGCCAGACTGCAGATGAAGAACATAGAAAAAAGCAGTGATTGAGAAGCAGGGCTGTTGCCTATCCCCAATGTTATTCAACCTGTACATTGAACAAGCAATCAAAGAAAACCAGGCCACATTTGGAAAGGGAATTAAAGTTCTAGGAAAAGATATAAAAGCTCTTTGGTTTGACAATGACATTGTAATTCTGTCAGAGACAGCAAAGGGGTTGGAAGAGCAGTCGAATGGAATGGATAGTGTTTTGAAAAGAGGTTATGAGATGAACATCAACAAAAGTAATGGAATGTAGTTGAATTAAATCAGGTGATGCTGAAGGAAATAGGTTAGGAAATAAGACATTAAAATAGTAAATGAGTTTTGTTATTTGAGCAGAAAAATAACTGAGGATGGCTGAGATAGAGAGGGTGTAAGATGCAGACTGGCCATAGCACAAAAAGTGTTTTTGAACAAGTGGAATATGTTAACATTTATTATAAGTTTAAGTCTTTCCTGAAAATACAAAATATGATCAAAAAGTAATGGGAAATTTTTAGTTTTGCTGGATTTATACATGTGGTTTTCAAGATTTTTTAAAATCTTGTTGGTGCACATGCTCTTGATGTATGTTTGCATTTTTGGCTGTTTTAACTATTTAGTTTATTATTGACACTCGAAAAGGTTTTACCTGTTGGGTGAAGTTTTACTTTCAAAAAAGATAATGCAAAGAATTTGCATTAAATTTTACTGGAGAAATGGAAGGAAGTGGAGTGCCACATTCGAGACATTGACTGTGGTTTTTGGTGAATCTACTGTGAGTAAGATGAAGTTTGTGAATGATAAAAGTGATTTGAAGAGGCTCAAGAAGACACTGAAGATGATGACTGCCCTGGATGTCATTGCACATAAATGATTGAAAACTATGTGGAATAAAAGAAGAAAATGGTCTGGAAAATCATTGAATTACCATCAGAGAGGCTGTCGGTGATGTCAGCATGTCCTTGAGCTCATGGCAAGCTTGGGGGGGGGGGGGGGGGGGGGACGACGACATTGCTCAGGAATCGCTAAATGAAGTCAACAATGGTCCATCACTTCTAAAGTAGGTTATAACAGGTGATGAAACATGGGTATACAGGTATAATATTAAACTCAAGGCCCAAGTGTACCAATGGAGACTGCCCGTTGAGCCAAGACCGAAAAAAATTCACCAAGTTTGATCACATGTGAAAGTTCTTCTCACTATTTTCTTTGATTACAGTGGGATAGCACATCATGAATTCCTATGTTGTGATCATATGGTCAACAAGGAATACTATGTTGAAGCCGTGCACAACTTGTATGTAGCAATCAAAAGAAACAACCAGAATTATGGTTGAACTACTCGTGGAAATTGCATCGTAGTAATGCTCCTGCTCACACCTTAATGCTTGTTCATTGTGCTTTGTCAAAAAACAAAACCATTATGTTGCCTCAGTCACCATATTCACCAGACATGTCCCCTTGTGATTTCTTTCTATCTCAGAATTAGAGAGAAACATGAAAGGAGGTTGTCTTGCCACCATTGAGACAAAAATAGAATCGCAGAAGCAGCTGAACATCATAATGAAAAGTGAGTTCTAGAAGTGCTTCCAGGATTGGAAAATGCACTGGCACAATTATATCATATACATATGATGGGGATTACTTTCAAGAACACAAAGTTGATGTTGATGAATAAATAAAGAATTTTTAAGAAAAACAAAAATTCCTATTACTTTTTGATCACACCTCTACTTGTCTGGAGTGCAGTGTTGTACAGAAACATGAATGATAAGCAGTTCACAAAAGAAGAGAATGGAAGCTTTCAGAAAATGGTACCAGATCAAATAACTGATGAGGAGGCACTGAACTCAATTGGAGAAATAAGAAATTTGTGGGAAAATGTTATGAAAAGGAAAGCTGCAACTCACCATATAGTGTAGATGCTGAAGACACATTTATGGAAAAACTTAACTCAAGGAAGGGATTAGTTTGTAGGACACATTATGAGGCATTAACGTTCAGTTTTGTAATGGACAGGAGTGTGTCTATGGAGATACACTGCAGTAGTTTCTTAGAGATGAAGAACTGGCACAGGATAGAGTAGCATGCAGAGCTGGTCTCGTGGTCTCGCGGTAGCGTTCTCGGTTCCCGATCACGGGGTCCCGGGTTCGATTCCCAGCGGGATCAGTGATTTTTCCTGCCTTGAGATGACTGGGTGTTGCTGTGTCATCTTCATCATCATCATTCATCCCCATTACGGTCGGAGGAAGGCAATAGCTAACCACCTCCACTAGGACCTTGCCTGGGAAGGCGGCACGGGTCTCCCGTGTCACTCCCCTACGCTCTGTAAAGAAGTATGGGACTCATCATCATCTCATATACATATAATAGAGGGAAACATTCCGCATGGGAAAAATACATCTAAAAACAAAGATGATGTGACTTACCAAACAAAAGCGCTGGCAGGTCGATAGACACACAAACAAACACAATCATACACACAAAATTCAAGCTTTCGCAATCTGCGGTTGCTTCTTTAGGAAAGAGGGAAGGAGAGGGAAAGACGAAAGGATGCGGGTTTTAAGGGAGAGGGTAAGGAGTCATTCCAATCCCGGGAGCAGAACGATGTACTTTAGGGGGAAAAAAGGACAGGTATACACTCGCACACACATACATATCCATCCGAACATACACAGACACAAGCAGACTGTGTATGTGTGGATGGATATGTGTGTGTGTGTCCGAGTGTATACCTGTCCTTTTTTCCCCCTAAGGTAAGTCTTTCTGCTCCCGGGATTGTTGATGTGACTTATCAAACAAAAGAGCTATATAAAATAGAAAGAAATATATATGGTCTTTAGTCCGAAGATATATGTGTGTGTGTGTGTGTGTGTGTGTGTGTGTGTGTGTGTGTGTGTGTATGTGTGTGTGTGTGTGAAGAGCCTCTCATTCTTTTGGTATTGAAATACAATAAATACACTCCTGGAAATGGAAAAGAGAACACGTTGACACCAGTGTCTCAGACCCACCATACTTGCTCTGGACACTGCGAGAGGGCTGTACAAGCAATGATCACACGCACGGCACAGCGGACACACCAGGAACCGCGGTGTTGGCAGTCGAATGGCGCTAGCTGCACAGCATTTGTGCACCGCCGCCGTCAGTGTCAGCCAGTTTGCCGTGGCATACGGAGCTCCATCGCAGTCTTTAACACTGGTAGCATGCCGCGACAGCGTGGACGTGAACCGTATGTGCAGTTGACGGACTTTGAGCGAGGGCGTACAGTGGGCATGCGGGAGGCTGGGTGGACGTACCGCCGAATTGCTCAACACATGGGGCGTGAGGTCTCCACAGTACATCGATGTTGTCCCAGTGGTCGGCGGAAGGTGCACATGTCCGTCGACCTGGGACCGGACCGCAGCGATGCACGGATGCACGCCAAGACCGTAGGATCCTACGCAGTGCCGTAGGGGACCGCACCGCCACTTCCCAGCAAATTAGGGACACTGTTGCTCCTGGGGTATCGGCGAGGACCATTCGCAACCGTCTCCATGAAGCTGGGCTATGGTCCCGCCACCGTTAGGCCGTCTTCCGCTCACGCCCCAACATCGTGCAGCCCGCCTCCAGTGGTGTCGTGACAGGCGTGAATGGAGGGACGAATGGAGACGTGTCGTCTTCAGCGATGAGAGTCGCTTCTGCCTTGGTGCCAATGTTGGTCGTATGCGTGTTTGGCGCCGTGCAGGTGAGCGCCACAATCAGGACTGCATACGACCGAGGCACACAGGGCCAACACCCGGCATCATGGTGTGGGGAGCGATCTCCTACACTGGCCGTACACCTCTGGTGATCGTCGAGGGGACACTGCACGGTACATCCAAACCGTCATCGAACCCATCGTTCTGCCATTCCTAGACCGGCAAGGGAACTTGTTGTTCCAACAGGATAATGCACGTCCGCATGTATCCCGTGCCACCCAATGTGCTCTAGAAGGTGTAAGTCAACTACCCTGGGCAGCAAGATCTCCGAATCTGTCCCCCATTGAGCATGTTTGGGACTGGATGAAGCGTCGTCTCACGTGGTCTGCACGTCCAGCATGAACGCTGGTCCAACTGAGGTGCCAGGTGGAAATGGCATGGCAAGCCGTTCCACAGGACTACATCCAGAATCTCTACGATCGTCTCCATGGGAGAATAGCAGCCTGCATTGCTGCGAAAGGTGGATATACACTGTACTAGTGCCGACATTGTGCATGCTCTGTTGCCTGTGTCTATGTGCCTGTGGTTCTGTCAGTGTGATCATGTAATGTATTTGACCCCAGGAATGTGTCAATAAAGTTTCCCCTTCCTGGGACAATGAATTCATGGTGTTCTTATTTCAATTTCCAGGAGTGTACTGGATGGTCAGTGCACACTTCTGAGATTTTATTAATCATTAACTACAATAACTGAGTTTGTATTTTCTAGTTCTAGGATGTAACTGAGGTCTGAGGAGATTTGTGTGAATTTCCCATTTTTCAGATATGTGTCATCTGTTTTTCTTAATTTGACATTGCATAGTAACCTCTCTTTGCACTGATGAGTATTATATATATAGCTATAATTAGAAATGTGTTCAAATGTAGCACAGTGGAGACAGGTTCCAGGATTCAGTTTTAATTTGTCCTTTTACTTGTACCAGGCCTCTCTACATATTATGTAGATACAGATGTTCAGATATTTAAATCTTTTTGTGTAGTCCTGATCTGGATTGCAGAATCCTTTCAATATCTATAGACAGATTACTTACCATCAGGATTAGTCTGTCACTGCCTTTGTTGTGAGGAAGGTGGCTGATTGACACTTTTCACACCCAACTGGTTCCAACTGGTTATATTTTGAAGGGTGATGTATATGATCCTTTCATCTCTTCTTTATCTAGTTTCACATTTGTGTCTATATGTTTGTAAATAGGATCCACTGTTTCTAAATGTTGTCTAGTGTCTGACTTCATTTGTGAATTCATGTTGTTTCATATATTTGTTTCATCCTTGTTCAGTCTGTTATAATATGCATCCAGTGTACTTATTTATAGATTTTCTGTTTGTTGATCCTCTTCCACAGTAATATTGCATGTGAGTTGTTTCTTGTCATTATTATGAGCTATATCCTCTGTTTCAACATTCAACATTTCAATAATTTGTCATTATTACTACTGTTATTCAGTTTTATTAGTGAGGACATAATACGTATGTTGCCTGTGTTATTTTCTGTCATTGTTATTTTTGTGGGTTGTACAGTTCACATTTCTGGGTCTGCATTCTTATCAATTTTCACTGCAGTCTTTTGCATGACCTGACCCTTTTAGAATCTATTTCAAGTTCCTTATTCATTATTTCATCTTCCAGTTCTTCAATTCTAGTAACAAGCTGGAACTGCAGCATAGCTGTTTCCTGATTTCTATAGTTAGTTTCATTGCTTAATTATTAAGTTTTTCATGTATTCAGGTAGATGTAAGAAGGTGTCATTGATTTTGCAGATAAACATATTGATCTAACTGAATTTTCTTCTCATTGTCTTTCCTAGCCAAATGCAACTGCAGAAACATTGAGTGTGTTACATATTCTTTGCTGGTTTTATTTGTACTTTTTGTAATAGTAACATGGTTTACGTCACAGTTGCCACATATTTGGTTTTGCAGTGTTTCAGTATTTGATTAAGATCGAGTCACATAAAACAACTTGAAACCATAGTCCAGTAGCATATTCTCAAATTGTGCAATGACTTTGGAAACTTGGTGGAATCCATATCCAAGCTGATGCCCCATTTTGTAACTGAGTTTCATCTACATCTACAACTACATAGATGAAACTTCCTGGCAGATTAAAACTGTGTGCCGGACCGAGACTCGAACTCAGGACCCTTACCTTTCGCAGGCAAGTGCTCCACCAACTGAGCTATGCAAACACGACTATGTAAATATCCCACAAGCCACCTTACAGTGCATATAGTATGGTACCCTGTACCTCTACATGTCATTACCTTTTCTGTTCCACTCGCAGATAGAGTCAGGGAAAAATGACTGTCTAGATGCTTCTGTATGAGCTGTGATTTCTTGTACCTTACCTTTATGGTCCTTATGCACAATACGTGTTGGTGGCAGTAGAATCGCTTGTCACTCAGCTTCAAATGCCAATTCTCTAAGTTTTCTCAATAGTTTTTCCTTAAAAGAATATTGCCTTCCCTCCAGGGACTCCTATTTGTGTTCCCGAAGCATCTCCATAACACTTACACATAGTTTGAATCTACCTGTAACAAATCTAGAGCCTCCTTTGAATTGCTTTGATGTATTCATTCAGTCCAACCTGGTACAGATCCCAGACACTTGAACAGCGTCATATATGCAGTCTCCTTTACAAGTGAACCACTCTTTCCTAAAATTCTCCCAATAAACCAAAGTCGACCATTCACCTTCCCTACCACAGTTCTCACGTGCTCTTTCCACATGATATCGCTTCACATCATTATGCGCAGGTATTTAAATGACTTGGCAGTGTCAAGCAGGTCACTAATAATACTGTATGTGAACATTACAGGTTTGATCTTCCTACTCATCCCCATAAACTTACATTTTTCCACACTTAGGGCTAAACCAACTGGAAATTGTGTCTAAGTTTTCTTGTATCTACCCAGAGTCACTCAACTTCAACACCTTAATGTACACCACGTCATCATCAGTAAACAACCACAGATTGCTGCCTACCCTGTCGACAAAATCGTTTATGTATATAGAGAACAACAACAGTCCTATCACACTTCACAGGGGAACTCCTGATGATACCCTTGTCTCTGATGAACACTCACCATCGAGGACAACATACTGGTTTCTATTATTTAAGAAGTCTTCAAGCCACTCACATATCTGTGAACTTATTCCATATGCTCGTATTTTTGTTAATGCCTGCAATGGGGTCAGTGTCAAATGCTTTCTGGAAATCTAAAAATATGGAATCTACCTGTTGTCCTTCATCCATAGTCCTCAGTATATCATGTGAGAAAAGTGCAAGCTGAATTTTGCACAAGTGATGCTTTCTAAACCATGGTGATTTTGTACATAAGCTTCTCAGTCTCAAGACATTTTATTGTATTCGAACCGAGAATATGTTCAAGGGTTTGGCATCAGACAGATATTGGGGATATTGGTGTGTAATTTTGCACATCCATTCTTTCATCCTTCTTATATACTGGAGTCACTTGCACTTTTTTCCAGTCACTTGTGCTGGGCAACAGATTCACAATAAATGAAAGCTAGGTAACGGGCCAATGCCATAGAGCACTCTTTGTAAAATTGAACCGGGATGCCATCTGGACCTGGTCATTTATTTGCTTTCAAATGTTCCAGTTGTTACTACACCAGATAAGCTTATTACTGTGTTGTGCATATGGGAGTCTGTCTGATGGTCAAATGACAGTATGTTTGCACAATGCTCCTGTGTGAATGATTTCTCAAACGTGAAATTTAAAACTTAAGCTTTTGTTTTGCTATCTTCAACTGTAACACCAGACTGGTCAACAAGGGACTAAATGGAAGCCTTAGACCCACTTAGCGATTTTACATACACCAGAATTTTCTCTGATTCTCTGCCAGATCTTTTGCTAAGGTGTGACGGTGGCAGTTGTATTCTTAGCACTTGGATCTTTTCACAGATGCATGAATCTCTACTAATCTTTGCTTGTTGTCATTTATGTGTCCTCTTTTGAACCTAGAGTGCAATAGCCTTTGCTTCCTAAGCATTCGCCAAATTTTGTTATTAAGCCATGGTGGGTCTTTTCCATTCTTTATCCACTTACTATGAACATAGCTCTCCAGACCACAATTTACAGTGTGCTTAAACTTTGCCCATAATTCCTCGACATCCATCTTACTGAACTATGTAATACCAATTCACCATTTAAGAGAGATGTTAGTAATTGCTTATCTGCTCTACCAAACAGAAATAATCTCCCAGTCTTCTTGACTGATTTATTAACTTTTGTAACCATAGTTGATATAATGACATCATGATCACTAATTCCCATTTCTATACTGACATTGTCAATAAGGTCCAGCCTTTTTGTAGCTACAAGCTCTAAGAAATTTCAATTGCATCTGGGCTGCAAAGCTAGATGTTCTAGACAATTTTCAGAAAAGATGTTCAAAAGTATTTTGCATGACTGTCTGTCTGTACCCCCTGCAATGAATCGGTAGACATCCCAATCTAAACTCGGCAGATTAAAGTTGCCTCCAACTAGTATTGCATTATCTGGGTACTTACACACTATTGACAGTAGACTTTCTTTGAATGACTCTAGAAGTGTCACAGCAGAATTGGATAGCTGGTAAAAACATCCAACAATTAACTTGATTTCACTTACACCTGTTATGACTTCACTGTCACGCTCAACTTTGAACTCAGTAGAGACAATATTTTGTCTACTGCAATGAACACTCCCCCTTCTGTGACCTGTAATCTGTCTTTCCAATATATGTTCCATGCCTCACTAAATATCTTAGACCTTTCCTCTTTGGGTTTCAGCCAGCTCTTGGTCCCAAGAATACTTTGAGTGCCAGAACTTTCCTGGAGGGCAGTAAATTAGGGAACTTTATTATGAGTACTTTGACAGTTTAATGATAAAATTATGACAGTTGCAGTATCTTTATTCTGAACGCCATTTGACTTCCCTTGCTGCCTATCGACTGTTGAGTGTTCATTAGAGCACCTCAAACCACTCTCTAGCCTAAAAAATCCTCATGTGCACTCCACAAGTACTCTGCTACCCAAGTGGTTGCTTCCTTTGTGTAGTGCACCCCTGACCTATTAAGAGGAGTCCTAAAAACCCCCATATGATAACACTGGTCGAAAAATCTGTGGCCAAGACTGTCACAGAGGCGAAGAAGCCATTGTTTGAGATCCTCCACTTGGCTCCAAAGCAAAGGACCCTAATCAACTCTGGGAACAATCCTGAAAATTGTGAGTGCTACTTGCACCCTTCCCAATGGCCAGCAGTCTCCACTACCTCTGCCAGCCACCTGTATGAACTGATGATTACCTCAGAACCCATGTGACAGGCATCGTCGGTGCTGACGTGAGCCACAACATGCAGATGACTGCAACCTGCACTCTCGACAGCCACAGGCAAGAGCCCCTTCACATCTCGGATGAGGCCCACAAGCAGACATACTGACGTGACACGAATGTGTTACCACCCACCACTCACCCTGCTGTCCCTGCTGTGAGGGCTGATCCCCCATGTTGAGTAAACTAGGAGGTGCTGTGGAAGCAGAGCCCATGGGCAAAACAAGCAACACCTGAGGTGTTCCCTGTGATGTGCCACATTCTTCACCACTGCTACACTCAGAGGCAACTCCCTGAATATGACTGACTGTAGCCAAAAGCACATTCAGCTGTTCGCGAACTTCTGTCAGTTCCTCCTGCATCGCCATGCACCATGCACACATCCTAGCAAAACTAATTAAAGAAATTATTTACAAAAGCAGATAATCCAAGATGTGCAACTTGCTACTCTGCCAATGTGTCACATATGGAAGCCCACATATGGAAGCTGATGTGTTTATGAGCTACGTACCTGGCTTTTCAATGAGCAACTATTGCACTTCAGACTGAATCAATTTACACTTACAAAAATGTGAGATTAAACCTCTTATGAAGATAAATACGAATTAAATTTAATGACTATACAATGTGGAAAACACAGAAAAAGATAAACACTTAACTTGCTGCTCTGTAGTTGTACTCGTATATCAGCCTGTTGTATTCTATGTCATGTATTGCCAGCAGATGCCTTTTGTTTTTTGGTAGCTCTCATTTTACATTTGAAATTGAGTCTGTCAATGATTTTTCATTAATTTTCCTGATTACAGCATCTTTTTAAATTTTTATTGTTCAATCTAATGACTTTTTAATCTTAAGAGTGTCATTTACAGGGTTAATTTATTTGGTAAGTTTGTCCTTAACAATCTTTCCATCCTTGTTGTCTGTTGGCATATTGTAGCTTTTGCTACTATTTCCAGCTGAAGCAGATGCAGTGCCTGTGAAACAGCCAGTCTTGTGGTCCGTAAAATTTTTGTTTTCTTGTTTGGGCCTATAATTTTCCTTTTAAAGCATTTTGATTTTCATCGGAGATGGCAGCAGGAATGAGAGAGGAAAGGACTAATCCACATTAAATTTCAGATGGTAATAACAAATACTCTGTTCATTAATCACAAGGGGAAGAGGTCTACTGGGAAAATATTTTAAGACATGTAAAGATTCCAGCTGAATTACATCATAGTCAGACAGGGATTCCAAAATCAGATATTGCATTGTAAAGAACATCCAGCTGCCGCTATAAACTCAGATTACATTTTAGTACTAATGAAGAGCAAACTGAAGTTTAAGAGACTAGTCACAAAGAATACATGTGGAAGGAAAAGGGATACTGAAGTACTGAGGATGAGACACATATGAAGCTCTCTAAGGTTGTGGTTACAGTGATACGGAATACTGGTAGGCAGTTCAGTTGAAAGGGCTGGACATCTCTATAAAGGACAATCATAAATTCTGGACACACAACACATATAGGAGGAATGTAACCGTGAAGAGACCTTGGATACAGAAGAAATATTCAAGTGGTCGAGGAGAAAAGGAAGTACAAAAATGTTCAGGGAAGGAAAGGAATACAGCAATATAAATTCCTTGGGAATGAAATAAAGTGAAATGTAGAGCAACCAGTGGCTGCAAGAATAATGTGAAGAAAGCAATCATTGGAATGACTGATTCAGCATATAGAAAAGTCAAAACAACCTTTAATGAAATTAAAAGCAATGGTGGTAATATTAAGAGTACACAGGAATTCCACTGTTGAACACAGAGTAAAGAGTAGATAGGTGGAAAGAGTATGATGAAGGCCTCTTTGAAGGGTAGGACTTGTCTGACTATGGGATAGAAGAAAAAATTGGAGTCTATAGGGGATTCAGTGTTAGAGTTTTTGAAAAAATACCCACACAATCTTGAAGGTAGCAAGGGCAGGTAAGAATGAGAACTATTGTTCTGTCAACTTGACAGCTCATGCATCCAAATTTCTTTCAAGAATAATATACAGGAGAATAGAAAAGAAAATTGAAGATCTGTTAGATGGTTAGTTGGGCTTTTGGGAAGGTAAAGGCTGTAGAGGGGAAGTTCTGACTTTGCAGTTGCTAATGAAAGCAAGACTCGAGGAAAATCAAGACATGTTCCGAGGATTTGTTGACCTGGAAAAAGTGTTCGACAAAGTAAGACTGTGCAAGATGTTCAAATTCTGAGAAAAAATAGAGGTAAGCTATAGGAAAAGATGGGTTATACACAATATGTAAAACAGCCAAGAGGGAACAACTAGACTGGAAGACCAAGAACAAAGTTCTTGGGCTATACAGGTTGTAAGAGAGGGTGCAGTCTTCTGCCCCTATGGAAAGAAATGTTTAAGAGTGGTATTAAAATTCAGGGTGAAAATATATCAGTGATAATAAGATTCTTTGATGACATTACTGTCCTCAGTTAAAATGAAGAATTACAGGATCTGTTGAATGGAATGAAGAATCTAGTAAGTTCATATGACCTGACAAGGCTGTCGACCTCACCCAGAGATGACAGCACTACCTGCATGATTTTCTTTCCCTTCTTAAATTGGTACATGTGTTAGTAGATGCCTATAAAATTGCAAGTAGATCCAGGCAGCAGTTGACTGCAGGCAGTCATTTGAAGTAGTTGTGATGTGCAATTTGTTGAAAATTGAAAAAAAATTAAGTATTGTGCAATGATAAAATTCTTCATAAAAGAAGGTTTAATGCTGATAAAAATTCATTTATGGGTTTTAAATTTGTATGGCAGCTCATCACCTTCAATTTACATCACGAAAAAATGGGCTGCTGAGTTCAAGTGTGGCTGTGAAAGTGTCCAAGATGTTCCACATGAAGGACATCCAAAAAGTGCAAACACTCCGGATATCATCAACAAAGCGCATGATATGATTTTGGAAGATCAGCGTATAAAGGTGTTTGAAAGTGATAATGCTCTAAGGATTTTAAAGGAACATGTTGGTCACACATTGCAGAAGAAACTGAGCATGAGGAATCTTTGCACAAGATGAGTGCCATGTGTGCTCACTGTGGATCACAAATGCATTGGCATGATACTTTCCGAAAAGTGCTTTGTGAGTTGTAAGAAAAATGGAAGTGTCTTTTAGCATTGATACATAAGTGGATGAAACACTGATTCACCCTTCACAACTGAATACAAACAGGAGTCTCTGCAGTGAATAGAAGTTGCTTTTTCAGCTGTAAAGTAGGCACTGATGGTACCATTGGTGAGGAAGATCGTGGTGTCACTGTTTTGGGATGTGAAAGGAATTTTGTTGATTGACTATCCCGAAAAAAGTAAAACCATAACTAAAGAATACTACTCTCAACTTCTTATAAAACTGGACACAAGCGTTCATGAAAACAAAAACGGCTTAAAGAAGAAAAATATCATCTACCATCAGGACACTGCACTTGCCCACAAAAGTGTCTTGGAAATGGAAAATTGAGGGGTTTGAGCTACAACGTGCTGGAATATCCGCCTTATGTCCCAAATATGGCTCCCTTAGACTTCCATCAGTTCTCAAAACTGAAGAAATTCCTCAATGATCACTGCTTTTCGAACACTCAAGAAACCAACGCAGCTGTATGTGGGTACTTTACAGCACTAGCAGAGGAATGTTACAGAGAACGGACAATGGTATTGGAACACCAATGGATGAAATGTATTTATATTAGAGGTTTTGTTGAAAAAGAAAACTTCTTTGAAAGTTTAAATTATTGTTTTCACTATCAGGCCAGGAACTTTTCAGACCACTCTCGTAAACCAGAAAAAGACAAAAGTAATGAGAAGAATCAGAAATGAGAATAGTGAGAAACTTAACATCGTAATTGGTGATCATGAAAATTTCTTTACAATTTTGGAGCAAGAATACCACCAGTATTACTGACGATAAGTTGTTGAACAATAGATACATACAATGGAAAGGAATTTATGTGTTTGTTAAAACCATTTTCATGTGAATCAGCAGAAGTACAGAAAGGATCATGAATCTTATGAAGAAAAACCACAACCTTACAACCCCCCCCCCCCCCCCCAAATGACTTCCATGCTTCTCTCTATGTTCAGCTTCACAATTTAATCTGAAGATAAACCAGTTCTAACAGCAGCTTCATATCAAAGAATTTTCGTTGCCTAGATGTGTATAAAAGCAGAAAGAAAGTGGAAGAAAAGCATTTTTAAAGGAAACTACATACATTAACAGTCACATTCATTGTGTTCAACCACTGGTAAGTAAATATGTTGTTGGACCAAGAATAATTCACACAATACAGATCTCTGAGAAATATATAAGTTGCTGGAATTCTGTGGTGTGTACTATGTTTCATTGTAAATCTCTTTCCCAATGTTTTGTTGACATTTCTCTTTCATTTGTTATATTATGCATCTCTTTCTGTCACTATGAATTCCTACTGAGCTGTTTATTTGTGACTGGAAATTTATCAGTACTGACATCACATTTCTCTTCATGTGTTGGCTGTATGACTACTGCCTCATTTTATCTCTTCCTTATCTCATTTTCCTCTTTAAGGTCCAAATTAATAAATTAGTGTTTACCTGCTCAGACAGCATAATGTGCAGCACACTAGCTTGTGAGACAGGAAGGTAAGCCAGACACAGATTGAATCCATGCAACAGATTAACAACTTTGGGCTGGTACACTGGGTTGCCTGAATGTGGTCTGTGGGCTGTTTCTCATAGGCAAATGTTGAACTTGTCCCCATATTCTGCCTTTGAGAATGTGAGACACAAACTGTTGAAATATGATAAAATACAAAAGAAGATTTACATGAGTCACAGACAGGCAGGGTACACAGCTTCCCTTCCTTAGGTTACCTTGAAGACTGTGACATTAGAAAGGGCATCTAGCTGTGGATTTGATCCAGGTCTTTCTTTGCTCCCTGTCTTGCAAGCTAGACTGCTGTGTATTATATTATATGAGCAGATACTATTAATTATTGTTTTTACTACATCAAAATTAAATTTATAATTTTATCAATTAATGTATATTCATCAGATATCTTTAGACGAAAAGAAATGAAATGTCCAATATTAAAAATGTTTTATTCCAGGGGCGCTTTTATAAATACCCAGGTGACAAAGAAGCACGCCGTGATGCATTTCAAAGACTTACACTGGATGTTTGTGACCCAGCAGGCTGCCTATCTGAGCTCTGCATCCAACTGGCCATCATCATGATTGGCAAGCAGTGTTTCAACAACTTCCTTGAGATCTTCTTACCGTAAGAGATTAACGAATTTAGTCAATAATGCCACATAATTTTATAATACTGCTGTTTATATACTGCTTGAGCAATTGAGATACACTGGTTCCTATAATAGAGCAAATATTATTTTTAAAAAACAAAGGTATTCATTTCATAAATTGAGTATGTTACTAACAGGTAACTGCTGCACAGAACTACAACATGCAAACCAGCAATGCTGTAATCATCTCACATCATCTACACTTTGAAACAGTTGCACATTTGAGAGTTGATCAGTATTTATTTCTGTGACTTAAGAGATGAGCTATCTGGGATGATCAAACCAGTCAAATGACATCAAAGCATTATTTACTCGAGAAACTGCAATGAAGAGTCATTTACAAACTGGAAGCAGTAAAAGCTTAGACAGAAATGGCTATGCGATTAAATGTTCATCTTTGTGTTCTTCACAGACAGAAAACAAGTTCTAGTATGCAGGTTCAATAACTGGAAAGTATAGCTAAGGCCTTCAACATGCAATAACAATCAAAATTTACTATTAGGCACTTTAAAAAAGGGAGATCACAATTCCATCACAGCTACAATCTGTCCATGTTCTGGTCACTTATAGGGGGACATCATTAAATCCCATGAACAGAATGCTTTATGAAAGTGGTATGTAAGCAAGGAAATCTTTGAAATGTGTACTTACATATAGAAGCACTGCACTGCACATGACAAAATGCTGACTCGACTGAAAAAGTATAGAGGATCATTCTCCGCATTCACCCGGTGTAACTTGCATTTTGACAGTAGATGTTTGTTGACTTGTGTGAAATAAGATCCACTATAAAATGTCTTGAAAAGTGATGCCTTCAAGCAAGACAGTATCTGTGTGTGGGGTTGTGTAATGCTTGGCAAAGTCTAAAGGTGGCCTTTACCCAAAAGTGGATGTCAAATGGCTAATTGATGATTCAGTATTATTATTATTGTTACAAAACATGCCACTATCTAATACTTTGTAAGGCTTGTGTTGGCAGTAGCTTGTACAGATCAATTTGTTGTCTAGCCATTTGCAGCTACTGCGATAGATACCACATTGTCACATTTATAGTTATGTAATTCCAATCTGATCCAACACACCTTAAGTCAAACAATGTATGTATGCAGAAGAGGAGATTACCAACTGGGACAGTGCACCTAAAGGTAATGAAGTGATTATTCAGCAGAAGCAGGCTGTAAGAATATTGATTATTTGACAGAAGCAAGCCGTAAGAATATTGTGTAAAATTAATATCTATACATATTGCAGAAGCTTTTTTCAAGGTTCATGGACTTCTTATACTCCCCTATTTTGTAATAGTTTTTGTTGCTAATAATGAAAATCTGCTTCAGCTGAACTGTGATTTACACTGTAACAATACTAGAGACAAAAATACAGTAATTTCCATGTATACTTTTCCTCGTTGTCTAGGGTTCAGAAATGACATATATAATCTGGTGAGAAACTAGTCAAGAAAGTCCTATCAAATATATAGCAAGAACTTGGGAAGCCAAATTAATTTAAAGACAATTAACAACATACCTAATTAGCCACCCTTTCCACAAAATTATCTAAATATCTACATTCAAATACTGAAAAGTTCTGTTAGGTACATGGCAAGTGGCAGTGTTTGTTGCAAAGCTGTGTGACAAGTATTAATGTTGTATAATAGGTCTCATTGGTTACAGATGTAGATAAATATTTAGTCCTTGAGTGGCATGCCATTTTTTATAACACAAGTGGACATGCGGCGTACATTGCACACATTTAGAGAACAGCTTTCTTGGTTATCAATGTAAATATTTATGAGCATTATCATAGTTTAATCTTAGTTTAATTACACAATGGTAAAATAAACTTACATTATATGAACTAAATCACTGTGTAATTAAACAATAAAATAATAAACTTTCATTATATCACTCTGTTGTCATGTGCAGATGTTACACTACAGTAAGGACCCACTCAAAGCATTAAGCAGCACTGTTGGATCAGGTCCCACCCAACTGCTTACTTAATTTAGACAACTGCCTCATTGTGGGATTATGCTGCTGGTATCTGGATCATTTTCTTGCACAGATCATAAATTTTTTCTTGTACAGGTCACTGTTTATTTTGTATTACTGCTGCTCATTTGGACATATGACAGCACAACTTATCATTGTATTAGCTGAAGCAGTAATGAAGGAATATCTACAGGCTTGCAGTTACAACAATGGAATGCTGCAAAACAATGTTATTTTGTGGTTGCCACACTTTATACATAGGCATGCCCACTGAAGGGTTAATTTGTAAAATCCCGTTGTCATTAAGTAAATATTAAGTTAACAGTTGCAGATGAGTTGTAACTATTTAGTATAACAAGGAGGCAGAAGATTGCTTCAAACTAGTAGATTTCTTTTTAATTTACTTGATTAAATTTAGTTTACTCAAGAACGAATAGCATAAAGCAGTATAGTAACAATATTAGAGAAGGAAAGTTACTACTCACCATATAGTGGAGATGCTGAGTCGCAATAGGCACAACAAGAAGATTCACAACAATTATAGCTTTCAGCCATTAAGGCCTTTGTCAGCAATAGATACACATACATATATGCACACACATAATGGCCGAAAGCTATAATTGTGTGAATCTTTTTGTTGTGCCTACCACGAATCAGCATCTCTGCTGTATGGTGAGTAGCAATTTTCCTTTTCTAATATTGTTACATTCCAGCCTGGATTTTCCACTGTTTGATCAAGTAGTATGGTGATAGATTATTGTTAATACAGCACACAGATTAAGTTTTTACAGTATCCTTTTCATTTCTTAATTTATGCTTTGACTAGTTCCATGTCTCTGAAGGTTCCCGTATTACTACACTATTTAAAAACAATTGTAAACTTTAGTTTTCGTTTCTATCTGTTGTAATTATCATACCTTCCAATCTTCCATGGGTGAGGAAAAGAATGATTGTTGATCCAAAAAGTGTATTCCTTGTCTACAAAACAAGCCTCTCTTGACACAACACAAGATGCCATTGTCAGTAACCAAAGATCATGGCAAGGGCATTGCAAACTCTAAATACAAACTAAGGAAGAGGCAGATACTTTTATAACTGTGCAAGTATAGACTGGGGGATGGGCTAGAGTCAACCAGTTACAACCCTGGACCAAAACAGCTCATGAAGTACATATTTGGTGTTGGGAGTTGTACCAACATAATCAAACAATGGAAACTCTAGGATGGAATGACAGCAACACTATGAAAAGTGTAGACTGCTACTAACACATGGAGACGGTATCAAGTAACACACAATCACAATGAAAATACTGTTAAATGTTTAAGCTTTCAGACAAAAAGGTCCTTCTTCAGAAGTAGAAAACACACATGTACTCACATAAGCAAAGCTCACACCAGATGGCTGCTGTCTTCATCTGCTGTGGCCCAGCCCAGTGAGATTCAAATATAGTCCTGAGAACATCAAAATCTTGAGGTCAGTCTTGTTTCCTGTTTCTGTGAGCCCCATTACAAATGCATAAATTTATGTACAGAAATGTAGCATACCTTTCAATATATTAAAAAATGGGGGAGGGGGTGGAGAAGAAGAATAAAGATCCAATTGGTCATGAAATGGAAGCCACAGCGAAAATCAAAAATGTTTTATTAGTAACATTTAGCCACACCTTCCATTTACTCTCTGCATAGTCATCATTCTGACTTAGATTTTTGTTGCAGCGTGGTCCAATTTTCCAATATCCTTGACACAGAAAGCTGCCTGTGCTTTCAGCAGATTTTCTATGCTGGTCTGCAGCTTGTTGTCTGTGTTAATATGCTGTCCTCATAGGCAGCATTTCATGATCAAAGACATGAAAGTCAGAGGGTGCCTAGACAATACTGTATAGTAGCAAACACTTTCCACTGAAAACACTGCCAGAATATCTTTGTTGCAGCTGCAGTGTAGAGCCAAGCATTGTCGCAAGGAAGGGAAATGTGATGACAACATTCCTTTTCACTTGTTCTGAATTGGCCTTTCAGAGACATTGAAGAGTCATGCTGTATGACGGCAGTCAAGTGATGGTTGGGCCTCTTCCCATGAATTCCATAAATGAAATTCCTTTCCAGTCCCACAACACAGTAGACACATGCTTTCCGGTGGTGGAGGTTCCCTTGGACTGCTTTGTTTTATTTGGGAAATGAGAATGCATCCACAATTTGGATTGCTCTTTTGTTTCTTCATTTTCAAAATGGACCCATGTCTGACCTCCTGTGACAGTTTTGTTCAAAAAAAATCTTTTCCTTCATCATGGTATCTGCAGAAATGTTAAGGCAGCACCCATTCACTGTGTTTTGCTATGATTGTACAGCATCTTGGAAACCCATCCTGCACAGTTTGCGATACTGAAGTTTCTCACTCATGATGATATAGAGAGCTGACATTGAAATTCTGGGTATGAATTACTCAACACAGAAATTGTGAACCAACTATTTATCCACTCACTGAACAAGAGCAACAGTTGACACTCACTTCCTTCTGTGATTGTCTGTGTCATGAATGTCTGTGTGTCCTATGTCAAATTTCATACACCATCACCACACTTCATTGTCACTCATAGAAGTTTCACCATACATATTATTAATTCATTGATGAATTTCAGCTGCTTTGCACCCCTCAGCATGAAGAAATCAAATGACAGCACACACTTCAAACTTGGATGGGGCACTGTTCTAGGCATATTTTCATGCTCACGGCATTCTCAAAACTGATAAGAGCAACATGATGTGATCAGCCGGTGTAATAGGAACACTGCACAAAACATATACACAAAACTTAATTGGATTTTCTCTGTTGTTTTCACTTTGCAATCAGTCGAACCTTAAAAAAATAGCTCTTGTAATTTGCAGCTCTCTTATTCTTACCTGTAAATTCAGAGTTTTCTTGTTGAATATGCAGGAAATTACGCAACTGGTGGCGTAAGAGGTACCACATATCAAATACAAAAGATTTAGAGCGCAGTTACACCCGCTGGGAAGAAGATTATCACCTTGAGGATTCGGGACGACTTGCTCTTTTTGAAGAATACCTGGAAATGGGTGAGTTTGAATATTTCATCTCTATTTATTAAAGCATCAAGGAAATAAGTGGATTAAACCAGGTGAATGCCTTTCATGCATATATTCTTGTTTTAAAAGAAACATAAAGTCAGTAAAAGACTGCAGAGCACAAATTGTCTCTTAGGTTTAATATGCATAATCTCTGCTTTCTCTACAAGCCCATAAATTTTGGTTTTAACTCCCTTATAATGCCAAGGTACCGCTCACATGACCTGTTTAATAGATGTGTGCATTTTCTACAAAAAAAAGTAAGTTATATATAAGAGAAAACATGTGAAGGAGGTATGCACTAAAATTGCCATGCCAACATTGTGACACATAATGGGTGGGTGGGTGGGTGTGAGCATGCATGGGCGCAAACTGAATTTCTTGAGGAAAACAGCATGTTATGAGCATAAATGACATAATTAACCATAAAAGATGATTTCCAGGAAGAAGAAAGAAGGAACAACTATCTACACAAAAAATAATTGTTTTAAGTGTCAAACTGTGCATTAATATTGCAAACAGCACAATCTTGTGGACTGTACCATGTAACAATCTTAAAACTGCACCAAAAAGAACTATGTTCAACGTCCGAAAGCAACTAGAATTTTTTTTAAATAATAATTCATATCTTGAGCAACAATAACATAAATGGGGTGGGGGAAGGATTTCATTATATTTTTTTCGAATAATGCTAGACTAGTCTGAAACATTTCAAATTGCTGATATAGAAATGTCATTGTAGTCATACATCCAACAGTCTTCAAGAACATAAAAAAAAAAGAAAATCAGATAATGACAGAGTATCGATATACACAATGTTTTGCTAGTAATGTCTACATATGAGCTACTGGAACAGTAGTAACTACAGCATGAGTGGCATATTTATAAATCTAGAAAGGATACTTAAATTTCTAGTTTCCCCATATTTTTGAAAATTTATCTCTTGTGTAAAATGTAAGAATATCATTATCATATGCTGCTCATCACAGTACTAAGTCATGTGCGGTAAATCTTCAGGTTTTTCATTGTAATAGCTGTGAAACTCCATGACTATGGGGTGGTATAATAAAAGAGTTCAAAAAAGGAAGTCTAGTAAACAGCCTCACCACTGCAGACACAGAATACCAACTCATCAAGTCTTTGCAGCCCGAAATCTGACTACTAGACAGTGGGCTGTAGATTGTTCAGCAAGGGATTAAACACAGGAAAGATTATCTAGTCATCTTACACCAAGACCATGATGGGGACTTAGATATGAGAACATAACACTTGGAAATATCATTTTCTGTAACATGACAAGACTATAGACAGAAAGCTCAACAGCCTGGGAGTGATGCACCTGTCCTCTCAGCACTTCCATGGGACTGCACCATATACTGAACGCTCAGGATCTCTAGACTGGACTGAAATTGGTCACCTGCTATAGAAGTGTAGAAGTGGGCTATGCACATAAATACTCAACACTGGAAGAAGCTGTTTTTGCAAAACAGATTCAAAACTACAGAAAAGCTGTATTTGTTAATTACCAGACACATTAATGCCATCACTTTACAACAGATACCTCCTACCTACAGTGTACTTAACTGAGAGAGTATTGTTCATTTGGGATTTGTAGATATTGTTTTCCTGTCATATACATAATGTTCAGATACTGTATGCTCTTCTCACATTGCATAAACAAGTACATCTTCTTGACATCTCAGTAATATAACTATCTGTTTACAATGGTACTGAGCTATGTCACCAAAGCTGACCTCCAAGAGAAACACACACAGGTGGACATCAAAAAATTGGTTTCCTAAGCCAGGTGTAGTTTTATATGAATCTGTTTCGATTTTTTCTAATTATTGAAAGTTGTAGGGTCATTACATCATTCACACTCATATAAGCCTCTCCAATGTAGCAGGGAAACTGTTTTTCCTAACATTATTAAGATTGTTCATTATGATTCTATTAAAATATTTTTTTGTGCAAAAACACTCTGTTCATATCAATACCCTATTTCAGTCTTTTGAACTTTGCCAAGTCTTTCTTTTGTTAGTCTTGTATTCTGAAATTCCATTTTTCAAATGAAAAGTTGAAATGGGAAACATTCTATGTACGATTTTCTCACTTAATGTGTTTTCAGTGCTGTTGTGTTCTTGATAATCTGTTGCATGTCTGTAGCCTTGATCCATGTGCCAAACCAAGGAGAAAGTATTCCTTACATGTGATCATAGGTGGCTTATTTACACTGAATGTGCAGGAAAAAATTGGCATTTGTTGATGGATAATGTCCTCTCTGCTGTTTTAAAAGTACAACAAAATCATAATTTTTAAACTGTAAGTAATATTATTGTTTAGAAATTGTTACAAAAGAAGACATGTACCTGTTTACACTTTACAGTTAATGTTCAAAATGCTTTCCATCTTGTAAGCACAGTCATGCGTCATTTTATATTTGACAGTGGCAGATTTAAGTCAGATGTGGCCCCAGGCACAACAAAAATTAAGGGTTCTCTCCTCCCCCCCCCCCCCCTCCAAAAAAAGCATAATAATAGAACACATTACCTCCATAAATCTGCAAATCCTTTATCAAAGACATCATCCTGGTGTTCACCTCAGTAGCTTTAGGGGAACTACTGCAGGCCCAAATCTGAAAGGCCTGATGGAGAATGAACCTCACTCACTTTTTTCCTCCTTTATGGCCTTGCCATTTCTCTCACCTTAATTTGCCTTACTGGTTCAGCTTTTACAAAAATACTCATTTACTGACTAAACTGAAAGGAAAAAATTCTTCATAATCCCAACTGAAATATGGTAACTATGTAAAGATGCTTCTAGGAAGAAATTTAAACTTTTATCCTTCTCATCTGGTTTAAAACAACAGTATGTTTTTGTATGGCTTCTGCTTGCATTTCTAGATAAATCTTAGTCTGCAATATTTTATGCTTTGCATTTGTATAAAGCTCTGATAGGACATCCTTTTAAGACTATTAGCCCCCTCTATACAACTTCTGTGAATTTTTCTAGCTGATACCTAGACCATCATTCATGCCACTCCTCTGTTCATCGACAGGAATGTCTGCCCCAGTGTAATGAATTTGCTAACCAAATTGTTGATGACTAGGGAAGACACTGTCATACTGAAAATTCACAGTATATATTCCACTGGCACAAGTGTACAGTTAACTGTAATGCATAACATGCTAGAGTAGTATTGTATTTCTTATTAAGGTATGGGTGAAATTTGAGCCTAATTGGATAGGGACTTAATTGAGAAGTTTAAATTTCAAATATATTCGTACTAACTGAGAACATACTTGGATAGTGAAAATGGAAAACATACTAAGTTCCTCTTTTGCATAAAACACATTTTCAGTGCTGTTGTGTTCTCAGTACACTATTGAATGTGACAAGACTCCATCCAGGTGCCAAACCATGGAGAAAGTCTCTCAAACATACATTAGTAGATGGTGTATGGTCTTTGTACAAAGATGTGCTTCCCTATAGAGTTTCAAAATTCAAAAGATATGAGAAGAGGTTTTTGATAACTACAGTTCTACTAGTTAAAAACCTAATGCTATAATTCAACAATGTAGGAAAAGACAGATTACTTCTTACCATAAAGAAGAAATGTCAAGTTCCAGATAGACACAATTAAAAGGCACTTCCACAAAAATTTATGTAAGCGTCTTTTAATTGTACCTGTCTCCAACATAACATATTTTCTTTACAGTAAGTAGCAATCTTTCTTTTCCTACATTGTTGATATTCCTACCTGTAGTTTCCATTGTTTGATAATGCTGTATTTCTGTACTTGTATTGCTTCATTTTAGTGACATTTGGAACAAAACTCTCTTCATGCTATTTTGTTGAAAATGGACATTTTTCAGACTGTGGCTGTGTACAAAATAAAGATTCTTCTTGCAAAGAAGGAAACAGCTACCAGCCACTATTAAAAACACTATTTATTTATGTAAATAGTGCCATTACTGGTTTCAAACTGACATGTTCATTTTAAAATGACTGTTAATGTTTATGTTACTTTTGTTGCTCTTCATATTAGTTTTTGGATAAAAAAAAAAACAGCCAATATTCGAAGAATAGAAATGGAAAATGCTCTGTTTATCAAATCTGATATTTTTCAGAAGAATGGAAAAAAAAGAAGCAAATGCACATTCGTACCACTGCCGCCATGATGTACATTCAGAGTTTAGAGTGGAATTTCAATATTAAAGTAGTTTTTCATCACTAATCACCAACATAATGTAGTAAGTAACAAAATCAGTAAGAGACAAAAACTGTACAATAAATATCTTGCTTGTTGCCAATGGTATAATGTATAGAGTGGTGGGGAGAGGGGGTTTGAGGTGAGTGAGAAGATAGAGAACGCAAAAAAATATATACACTGGAAGAATAGAAATGGAAAATGCTCTGTTTATCAAATCTGATGTTGCTTCTTTTTTTCATTCTTCTGAAAAATGTCAGATTTGATAAACAGAGAATTTTCCAGTCCCTTTGACTGTTCAGAGATCTCACTAAACCCACCCAAAGATGTAAACATGCATGAACAGCACCTATTAGGCAGAGGAGGTCTGACACCCAATCAGTTCCAATCATTTCACCAGGAAGGAGGTACACGGCTCAAGTACCATGCCTTGATTGTCAATACTGTGGTTTGATTGCATCTGCATTGATACATAGTGCCAGGAAGGGCTCTCAACAAGGGAAGTGTCCGGGCGTCTCAGAGTGAATGAAAGCGATGTTCTTCGGACATAGAGAAGATACAGAGAGACAGGAACCATCAATGACATGCGTCCCTCAGGCCACCCAAGGGCTACTACGGCAGTGGATGACCACTACCTATGGATTATGACTCGGAGGAACCCTGACAGCAATGTCACTATGTTGAATAATGTTTTTTGTGCAGCCACAGGACATTGTGTTATGGCTCCAACAGTGCGCAAGAGTCTGCATGATGCGCAAGTTCACTCCCGATGTCCATGGTGAAGTCCATCTTTGCAACCATGACACCATGCAGCACAGAACACATGGGCCCAACAACATGCAAAACGGACTACTCAGGATTGGCATCACGTTCTCTTCACCAGTGAGTGTTGCATATGTCTTCAACCAGACAATCGGATGTGTATGGAGGCAATCCAGTCGGGCTGAACACCTTAGACACACTATCCAGTAAGTGCATCAAGGTAGAGGTTCCCTGATGCTTTGGGGTGGCATTATGTGGGGCCAAAATATGCCACTGGTGGTCATGGAAGGTGCTGTGACGGCTGTACAATACAAGAATGTCCTCCTCCGACCGATAGTACAACCACATCGGCAGCATATTGGCGAGGCATCATCTTAATGAACAATAATTCGTGCCCCCATCATGCACATCTTGTAAATGACTTCCTTCAGGATAATGACATTGCTCGACTAGAGTGGCCAGCATTTTCTCCAGACATGAATCCTATCAAACATTCCTGGGATAGATATGGTTGTTTATGGATGACGCGACCCACCAACCACTCTGAGGGATCTATGCTGAATTGCTGTTGAGGAGTGGGGCAATCTGGACCAACAGCACCTTGATTAACTTGTGGATAGTATGCCACAATGAATACAGGCATTCATCAATGCAAGAGGATGTGCTAGTGGGTATTAGAGGTACTGGTGTATACAGCAATCTGGAGGAGCACCTCTGAAGTTCTTGCTGTATAGTGGTACAACGTACAATGTGTCATTTTCATGAGCAATAAAAAGGGCAGAAATGATGTTTATGTTGATCTCTATTCCAATTTCCTGTACAGATTCCAGAACTCTCGGAACTTAGGTGGTGCAAAACTTTTTTTGATCTATGTATTTTCTGTGGTTTGCCGATATCATTTCAGATAAATTCCAAAGTAATACTTTTGACAAGAGTACAACCTATTTCCTTTCCTATCCTTCTCCCAATGCAAACTTGTGCTCCATTTCTAATGAACTTGTCACTGATGTAACACTGAAAATTACTCTTCCTTCATTCTCATTTTCAACACTTTCTTTGTGTTTCTGTTACACATCTTAAAATTATTATTTTGATTGCAAATTTTCTTTAAATTACTATATCACTTGTCTCTCTCCACAGTCTTAGTTGCCACTAAGCCCTTGTTGTCTGATTTCAATTTCTGATTACATTTCTAATGTCATCATTCCAACATGTCATTTCTTTCATTTTCTTAACATGCAGTCATCTACATAATTTCTTGCCTCATTTAGGGTATTCCATTCTTTACTTATATATTTCACTTCCTCATTTGGTGACAAGCTACTCTATTGTCCCTGACTTCTTCACATGCAGTAAAGAAATTCACCAAGTTTTTATTTACATTATTGCTTTTGTTTGCAGCTTATAAGATATTTTCACTGACACATGCAAATAACAGCCTGTGATTGCCATCAAGGTGTTGACTGAGGATTCCTGTAATACAGCAGAGCAGAATAAGAAACAGGAAAAAGAAAGTGAACTGACAAGAAGGAAAATATGCTGTAAATACAAAAACAGAAGTAACAAATGTGTATTGTTTAAAGTTATCAATTAATGTACAGCTAACATTCAAATTCCATTGTACTTTTACCAGTGAACTGCCATAATTAATAGACCAGAAGTGAAAACTGAACCAAAATTAAGTTATTCAATGCAAATGAAAATGTAAGATGAATACGGCATGTAGGATGCAATGGTAAACTAGGGCAGGTAAGAAAGATTAGAAAAATATGGTGAAAGATAAAGTAAGAACAAACCTAATTACTTAAAACATAGTAAAAGAAAATCATAATAAAAAGAAGGAATTTAAAAGGAGGCAGATACACATAGAAAGATTAAGTGGAGTGAAAATAAATATAGAAATCAAACAGAGTTTAAAGGTATGTTTTGGAAGAGCAATGGAACTAAGGGATAACAAGTAAATTGCATCAAAATGAGAATTAACTTGAGAATGACACAAGGAAACAGACCGGCTGTTAAATTATCATATTCAAGGGGTGAATTTCCAGTATTGTCAATAAACATATTAAAAATAGACTTTTAAAACTGTAAGTTCCTTTCTCAGGGCGGAAAGGAAGATAGGTTTAGGAGGAGAAGCAGATCACATGACAGAGACTCACCAATTTCAAGAACAACTGGAAAATGAAACCAAAATACTTAATGGAGCTGTTCCTATGTCCAGAGTATGGGAGCATTGTTACTTGGAGATGACATCCAAGAGGCTGGATAGTGAAACAACTAATCCACCATCTGCTTGATGTGTTCCATTAGTTTCATCAACACATCAGTAGCACTGATAACAGCTTAAGATGCTAGGGAGTAAACTGATATTTGGAATTTGTTGAACTCGTGAGTACTCTCATTAACCTGGCAAGAGTACTTACCAGTGATTGCAAGTATGTGATACACTATGTGATCAAAAGTTTCTGGACACCCCCAAAAACATATGTTTTTCGTATTAGGTGCATTGTGCTGCCACCTACTGCCAGGTACTCCATATCAGCAACCTCATTAGTCATTAGACATCATGACAGAGCAGAATGGGGAGCTCCACAGAACTCACAGACTTCAAATGTGGTCAGGTGATTGGGTGTCACTTGTGTCATATGTCTGAACATGAGATTTCCGCACTCCTAAACATTCCTAGGTCCACTGTTTCCAATGTGATAGTGAAGTGGAAACGTGAAGGAACATGTGCAGCACAAAAGTGTACAGGCTGATCTTGTCTGTTGACTGACAGAGATTGCCAACAGTTGAAGAGGATCATAATGTGTAATAGGCAGAAATGTATCCAGACCATCACACAGGAATTCCAAACTGCATTAGGATCCACTGCAATTACTATGACAGCGGCCAGGAGGTGGAAAACTTCGATTTCGTGGTTGAGCAGCTGCTCATAAGCCACACATTATGCTGGTAAATGCCAAAAAATGCCTTGCTTGGTGTAAGGAGCATATAAACATTGGATGACTGAACAGTGGAAAAACATTGTGTGGAGTGACAAATCATGGT
Source organism: Schistocerca gregaria (assembly GCF_023897955.1). NCBI lineage: Eukaryota > Metazoa > Arthropoda > Insecta > Orthoptera > Acrididae > Schistocerca > Schistocerca gregaria. The sequence goes on along the minus strand of NC_064921.1, from coordinate 380,261,740 downwards.
ACACAATGTGGCGATCCAATGGCAGGGTGTGGGTATGGTAAATGCCCAGTGAATATCATCTACCCATGAGTGTAGTGACAACAGTAAAATTTGGAGGCAGTGGTGTTATGGTGTGCTCATGTTTTTCATGGAGGGCGCTTGCATCCCTGGTTGTTATGTGTGACACTATCACAGCACAGGCCTACATTGATGACTGAAGCACTTTCTTGTCTCCCAATGTTGAAGAGCAATTTGGGGATGGCGATTGCATCTTTCAACACAATTGGTCACCTGTTCATAATGCACGGCCTGTGGCGGAGTGGTTACACAACAATACCAACCTTGTAATGGAATGGCCTGCACAGAGTCCTGACCTGAGTGCTATAGAACACCTCTGGGATGTTTTGGAACACTGATTTCATACCAGGCCTCACTGACCCACATCAATACCTCTCCTCAGCACAGCACTCTGTGAAGAATGGACTGCCATTGCCCAAGAAGCTTTGCAGTACCTGATTGTACATATGCCTGTGAGAGTGGAAGCTGTCATCAAGACTGAGGGTGAGTCAACACCATGCTGAATTCCAGCATTACCGATGGAGGGCACCACAAACTAGTAAGTCATTTTCAGCCAGGTGTCGAGATACGTTTGATCACATAGTGTAGCTACAGCTTCCAGGTTATAAATGTTGATACCATAATCAGCAGAAATATGAGAAGAGAAACAGTAGAGACAACTGAAAATGATGTTCCACATTTTTTAGAAGACTTTCCAAACAATTCTCTTGGAATACACATAAATATCATAAACCATAATCAGCAAGAAATATGAGAAGAGAAACAGTAGAGACAACTGAAAATGATGTTCCACATTTTTTAGAAGACTTTCCAAACAATTCTCTTGGAATACACATAAATATCATAAACTCAATGAACAATACAAAATATGAAAGACTGGAGCACATCAGAAAATCAACACTTATCTCTACTAAAGATCAAAGCTGTTGTGACAAACCTGGTAAACTGCAAAGTGGCATAACTATACTGGCAAATCTATACTGTCAAATGGCACAAAACAGGAGAAAAAAAATTCACTAAAAAGAATTCCTGTGAGGAATTTCTAATTAAAGGACCAGGCAAAAATTCACTCATGGATTGTTGTTGGGAACAGATTAAGGCATAAGAATCAAATTAAAATGCCCAAAAAGTATTAAAAAGTAGAATTTCAGTTCCTGTGTTACATGTTACATTGTAGGTACGAACACAGAATGTTATATAATGAGAAAAGGTCTGGTTTCACGTGACTGAAGTGAAAAAATGGCACAAAAGCTACAAAAGAGAAAATTTTCTGTATAATTTTTTACAAAATACAAAATATGCTAACTCTGTTATTAAGAAGCAAGACACAAGAAATAACAACAGCTGTAAGACTGGCATTGACACTGACCTGAAGGATGAAATAGTTATCAGTACCATACAGCCAAAAATATTGTGGTTTATCATTTTTTGTTATGCAAAAGTATAGTGAAAAGAATTTTGATTCCCCAATTTCAAATCTGCTCTGTTATTAGTCCTTGTTGAGAAAGTTTTATGTGTTTCCGAGCATTGTATGATGGAACTAGAAGGTGACTACCACAAACATACTGAGTACCTGAACAAGGCACTGTAAAGTACATCCACATGGTGGTGTGGCCATTTATAATAACCATATCTTCAAAATTAAGAAAATTGACTTAAAAAATTACTCCCCCCACTCCCTCCCCTTCGTTTGCTTTGGTGATGACTGCAGTGAATGATATCATGAACTCTGTGAGAGACCAAAATGCTAGGCTATGCAGCCTAGTAGTAAAACACATGCCTGGAAACTTAAAGGTCACTGGATAAAATCCCTATTGAACTACAATATATTTTAGTGTTCCTTTACCATAGCCTTCATTTCAAATGATGTAAAGGCTTACCAGGAATGACACATGGTTCAGACTCCACATCCAGCAGTAGGTTTCAACTATAGGTCCCCCTTTCCCCCGTGGGATTATTGGGGTAGCTACAGAAGTCCAGTTGAAAGATTTGCAGTGGACCATTGAGCCTCACGCAGTTATTATTATATCATCACTCGTGACTGTATAACCATCTCTCACATTTCATGGAAACATGCCATATGCTCTCAATAAAATTGATGTCAGATGATGTGATGGGCCACTTTAGAACTCCTGATGTCCTTTATGTGTTTCTCAAACCTTTCTGGCACATTTTGAGGACAATCAGGTGGTGCATTGTTTTGATTAAGGTACTGGTCACATATGGCATGCATATGACCATGTGTTAGGTTCTTTATGTTGTTCATTGGAGACACAATGGCAAGAAATCAGGTGCCCCATTTTGTCCCCTATGAAAATCCCTCATATACCATAACCACTTACATGGATGTTGCACTGATGTGAAACAGGGTGGAGTATCTTGTATTTTTCAGTGTAATCAAGCCCTGCCATTTATGTGTGCCATCATTTAATATGATCCATCAGTCCAAGCAACCTGTTCCTACATGTGGAGTGTCAAAGAGTGGTGTTCTTTTGTCTATACTAGTCTGTGTGCTCTGTGAAATGTGGTGAGTCTCACTGGTTATTGTTGTCCAACACTGAATAACACACAGTTGCCCATGTCAGCTGACTATGGCAGCAGTGTATCTCCTGACTTGTAGACACACTACATCCTTGGCATGGAAGCATATGAAAACTTCAGTGCCTGCACAATTTCAGAGATGATGAATTGTGTGCACTGAGATTCCTATGATCTGTCTGCGATCAAATAAATTCATATAATTTGACCATCCAGGAATCAGACTATTCCATCCACAATGGTCAGGAATGCTCTCTCTTAAGTGTAGCTGCTGCCTCTAATTCAAGCACATATAGCTAAATAATGCATATATTACTCATATTGCCATATACTCAATTATCAGAAGTTAAATTTCTTCTACTCAAGAAAATCTATGGTGAAAAGGGTACCAAAAGCAGTAATACAGTAATAAGTCTTACATAAGAGATCACACATAATCAAAACAGGAATAAAGTTAAAGAGAGAGAATTACAGATGAAAAATAGATAACAAAATGCTAGTATAGTTCCAGTACCAAATATAGTTACTGCATCTTGTTTCATCTAGTGAAAAAATCTAAAAAAAAAATTCCTCCTTTTCTATTTGTTCATGTAAATAAGAATTTTCTTGCAAAACTATTTTATCGTGTATCATATTCATAAATACTATCCATGTTCTTCTTCATATTCTGTAATTACAAAATAAATACAAATTATTCATAAAACAAAGTGTCTAAGTATCATTTCTGTATATCTCTTATGTATTCTTATGTTTCAGTAATTCAGTATGGTTTTGTAACTCTTTTTGTGGCTGCATTTCCTTTGGCTCCTCTGTTTGCATTGCTAAACAACATTGGTGAGATTCGATTGGATGCATATAAGATGTTGACCCAAGCTCGACGTCCACTGGCAGAACGCGTAGAGGACATTGGAGCTTGGTATGGGATTCTTCAGGGGCTCACCTACACTGCTGTTGTTTCAAATGTAAGTGTTTCAAGCAACTTTATTATGTGAATATTTAATGCTTTACATCTGAATTAGGTTTCTAATGATGTATGTAGGTGTTGTTGTTGGCTTTAAGATACTGTATTCCACATTCTTTTCACTAAAACAGTTTCATTAATGAATTATAAGAGTAAAATAATAATAATAATTACAATATGAAATAGTAAAAATAAGCTTAAAGTGCACAAAATCCATGAGTGCACTAAGTCAGAATATACAAATATCAATCAGGTGGTATTTCTGAGAAAACTGAAATAAATTGATAATCTGTTTTGTTTGCCATCTTATGATTTTACAATGAAGGTTCAGTGTCTCACAATAGTTCAAAATACATCTTACAATGACAACATTATCACCTAGAGTAGAAAGTAATTCTTCTGCAAAAACATTTGATGTCTCTCTCTGTCAGTGTACAAACCACATCTAGTTGAAGTGTGGTGCTCTGTTGATAGTGTCACATTCTGGTAGTTCTTCGCAAAGTAAGTAGGAAACCATGAGCTAGAGTGAAGTATCATATTTCTCGTGAGTTAAAATGACCCCATTTCCTCTGAGGTAGTATATTGCTGTCAGTTGGTCTCTAAATCAAAATTTCTAGTGTTTTCCTTCCAGCCAGTTTGCACAATTGTATGTATCGTGTTCATCAGTAACATCACTAAATGCTTTGGAATATCATGTAATGCCATTGCTGTTTTGTGACAAGCTTGACTGACTTCTGCATCTGCGATCTGGTTGCTGTGGGTACTGGTGTACCCAATAGAATTACATTTCTGTGCACTGTTTGTAGAATAGAGAGTCCTACATAAATTTTTCTGGTTGTTAGATCTCCAAATGATTAGAGTGAAGATTGTGCAATACCTCATAACAACAAACTGCTTTCAATGACCGCTACATCAATATTGGTTTACATACGGCTCATTTGAGCAGTTTCCAGTGGGCTCATGTGCATGCATGGTTGAATTGCATACGAGCAGTACCTGCTCCCACTTATGGTTACTTGAAGTAAGGCTATTAACTGTAGCAGTAGTAGCAACAAGCAGCCAGACACGAGCCAGAAAATTTCTTCTGGCGAGCCCAAGCTGCAAAATTCGTGCATGTGCAGAGCAGTCTAAGTTGCAGTGGAGAGGGCGGTAGTCTCCACGTGATAGATTCCACATGACCTGTGTTGAGGTTTAGTGATTTTTCTGTTTCCTCTTTATTTACAACTCTCATGTCAAATGAAAGCAAAAACGGATTTCTGCGGCCGAGAGCTATCAAGAGAACTACCATACATTCACATACTTAGGGAAGGCTAAAATATGTTATTGGTTTTAGTTTCCTGATTTTATTTCCAGGTTTTTGGCAGTCAAGCATTAATTGCCCTGCAGAACACTGAAGCTTTTTTTGTTGATTCACTGAAGGAATTTGGCTTTTATTAATCTTTCCCGCAGCGGCAGTCAATTTATTTGAAACAGATTGTTTCATTCCGCAGTATTGGCTAGTGTCAAGTGTTTGCTGAATTACAAGTGCCCATTTTTATTTCCTGGCACATATGGTGTTATGCCATATTAAAGAACCAAATATGAGATAATACAATTCTGGTACTCCAAGAAAATTTGCTGCTCAAAAACCACACTGAAAAGCTTAATATCAGGTGAGGCCTACTTCTTTGTGAATCTGCACATATGAATGTGCACTTTCAGCCGAATTCTTCATTTTAGTCTCGTTTATGAAATTCCAATGCTGTTGGAGTACCCTCTGATGTTCTGTTTCATTTATGACATAATGTAACATTTCTTAATGCTATGTCCATGAACCATGGACCTTGCCGTTGGTGGGGAGGCTTGCGTGCCTCAGCGATACAGATAGCCGTACCGTAGGTGCAACCACAACGGAGGGGTATCTGTTGAGAGGCCAAACAAACATGTGGTTCCTGAAGAGGGGCAGCAGCCTTTTCAGTAGTTGCAGGGGCAACAGTCTGGATGATTGACTGATCTGGCCTTGTAACAATAACCAAGTCAGCCTTGCTGTGCTGGTACTGCGAACGGCTGAAAGCAAGGGGAAACTACAGCCGTAATTTTTCCCGAGGGCATGCAGCTTTTCTGTATGATTAAATGATGATGGCATCCTCTTGGGTAAAATATTCCGGAGGTAAAATAGTCCCCCATTCGGATCTCCGGGCGGGGACTACTCAGGAGGATGTCGTTATCAGGAGAAAGAAAACTGGCGTTCTACGGGTCGGAGCGTAGAATGTCAGATCCCTTAATTGGGCAGGTAGGTTAGAAAATTTAAAAAGGGAAATGGATAGGTTAAAGTTAGATGTAGTGGGAATTAGTGAAGTTCGGTGGCAGGAGGAACAAGACTTTTGGTCAGATGACTACAGGGTTATAAACACAGAATCAAATAGGGTAATGCAGGAGTAGGTTTAATAATGAATAGGAAAATAGGAATGCGGGTAAGCTACTACAAACAACATAGTGAACGCATTATTGTGGCCAAGATAGATACAAAGCCCACACCTACTACTGTAGTACAAGTTTATATGCCAACTAGCTCTGCAGATGACGAAGAAATTGAAGAAATGTATGATCAAATAAAAGAAATTATTCAGATAGTGAAGGGTGATGAAAATTTAATAGTCATGGGTGACTGGAATTCGGTAGTAGGAAAAGGGAGAGAAGGAAACATAGTAGGTGAATATGGACTGGGGCAAAGAAATGAAAGGGGAAGCCGCCTGGTAGAATTTTGCACAGAGCACAACTTAATCATAGCTAACACTTCGTACAAGAATCATAAAAGAAGGTTGTATACATGGAAGAATCCTGGAGATACTAAAAGTATCAGATAGATTATATAATGGTAAGACAGATATTTAGGAATCAGATTTTAAATTGTAGGACATTTCCAGGGGCAGGTGTGGACTCTGACCACAATCTATTGGCTATGACCTGTAGATTACAACTGAAGAAACTGCAAAAAGGTGGAAATTTAAGGAGATGGGACCTGGATAAACTAAAAGAACCAGAGGTTGTATGGAGTTTCGAGGAGAGCATAAGGGAGCAATTGACAGGAATGGGGGAAAGAAATACTATAGAAGAAGAATGGGTAGCTTTGAGGGATGAAGTAGTGAAGGCAGCAGAGGATCAAGTAGGTAAAAAGACGAGGGCTAGTAGAAATCCTTCGGTAACAGAAGAAATATTTAATTTAATTGATGAAAGGAGAAAATATAAAAATGCAGTAAATGAAGCAGGCAAAAAGGAATACAAACATCTCAAAAATGACATCGACAGGAAGTGCAAAATGGCTAAGCAGGGATGGCTAGAGGACAAATGTAAGGATGTAGAGGCTTATCTCACTAGGGGTAAGATAGATACTGCCTACAGGAAAATTAAAGAGACCTTTGGAGAAAAGAGGACCACTTGTATGAATATTAAGAGCTCAGATGGAAACCCAGTTCTAACCAAAGAAGAAAAAGCAGAAAGGTGGAAGGAGTATATAGAGGGTCTATACAAGGGCGATGTACTTGAGGACAATTTTATGGAAATAGAAGAGGATGTAGATGAAGATGAAATGGGAGATACGATACTGCGTGAAGAGTTTGACAGAGCACTGAAAGACCTGAGTCGAAACAAGGCCCCTGGAGTAGACAACATTCCATTGGAACTACTGACGGCCTTGGGAGAACCAGTCCTGACAAAACTCTACCATCTGGTGAGCAAGATGTATGAGACAGGCGAAATACCCTCAGACTTCAAGAAGAATATAATAATTCCAATCCCAAAGAAAGCAGGTGTTGACAGATGTGAAAATTACCAAACTATCAGTTTAATAAGTCACAGCTGCAAAATACTAACGCGAGTTATTTACAGACGAATGGAAAAACTAGTAGAAGCCGACCTCGGGGAAGATCAGTTTGGATTCTGTAGAAATGTTGGAACACGTGAGGCAATACTGACCCTACGACTTATCTTAGAAGCTAGATTAAGGAAGGGCAAACCTACGTTTCTAGCATTTGTAGACTTAGAGAAAGCTTTTGACAATGTTGACTGGGTTACACTATTTCAAATTCTAAAGGTGGCAGGGGTAAAATACAGGGAGCGCAAGGCTATGTACAATTTGTACAGAAACCAGATGACAGTTATAAGAGTCGAGGGACATGAAAGGGAAGCAGTGGTTGGGAAGGGAGTGAGACAGGGATGTTGTCTATCCCCAATGTTATTCAATCTGTATATTGAGCAAGCAGTGAAGGAAAGAAAAGAAAAATTCGGGGTAGGTATTAAAGTCCATGGAGAAGAAATAAAAACTTTGAGGTTCGCCGATGACATCGTAATTCTGTCAGAGACAGCAAAGGACTTGGAAGAGCAGTTGAATGGAATGGACAGTGTCTTGAGAGGAGTATATAAGATGAACATCAACAAAAGCAAAACGAGGATAATGGAATGTAGTCAAATAAGTCAGGTGATGCTGAGGGAATTAGATTAGGAAGTGAGACACTTAAAGTAGTAAAGGAGTTTTGCTATTTGAGGAGCAAAATAACTGATGATGGTCGAAGTAGAGAGGATATAAAATGTAGACTGGCAATGGCAAGGAAAGCGTTTCTGAAGAAGAGAAATTTGTTAACATCGAGTATAGATTTAAGTGTCAGGAAGTCGTTTCTGAAAGTATTTGTATGGAGTGTAGCCATGTATGGAAGTGAATCATGGACCATAAATAGTTTGGACAAGAAGAGAATAGAAGCTTTCGAAATGTGGTGCTACAGAAGAATGCTGAAGATTAGATGGGTAGAACACATAACTAATGAGGAAGTATTGAATCGGATTGGGGAGAAGAGAAGTTTGTGGCACAACTGGACCAGAAGAAGGGATCGGTTGGTAGGACATGTTCTGAGGCATCAAGGGATCACCAATTCAGTATTGGAGGGCAGCGTGGAGGGTAAAAATCGTAGAGGGAGACCAAGAGATGACTACACAAGCAGATTCAGTAGGATGTAGGTTGCAGTAAGTACTGGCAGATGAAGAAGCTTGCTCAGGATAGAGTAGCATGGAGAGCTGGATCAAACCAGTTTCAGGACTGAAGACCACAACAACAACAAAAGGTATGAACATGTGGGCTTTCTACATCATCGTAGTTGTGAATGTGCAGTAATGTTATTTTCTGGTGCTCTCTGACAAACGCAAAAATGAATTCTAACAGTTCGCTGGAAAATATTGGAAATGGTGATTGAAAAGTGTTACTTTCAAAGTAAATTTCATTTTATGAAAGATGGATTATGTTGCATGTACAAATGTGCTTCAAATTTCTCAAATCATAGAGTGTTTGATTCTCATTTAAAGCTTAACACTGTGAGGGCCAACCACTTAGAAGAATTTCGAGCCCAGACATTGTATTATTTAAAATTTTACTGGCACATTTGTGTGATGTAAATTAATATGTAACATGTACAAAAAAGACCAATATTATATGTGAAACTTTATCTTTTCTTGTAGCTACACTATGTATGTTAATTTAAATGATTAACTTTGCCTATTTATGTGTTCGTGCCACTGAACAGTGATGTTAGCTGACTATGTCATGTGTCCTAGACTCTGAATATCTGCTATCATCAGCTGGCATGATCACGTGACATCAGCTATGATTACTAGTGCATCCCAATCTCAATCTCAATGCTTCAGAAACTAATGTGCATGTTTTGTAGAATTCAAATATATACTTTCATAATATGAAAATATGCAGTGTACATGTTGCTGCACATCAAAGATTTTTCCAAAATGTGTTTTGTGTGTGTGTGGGGGGGGGGGGGGGTTGTTCATTTTCGAAAGTGTCTGAAAGATCTACGCCAGTGTATAAAACCTTAACTAGTCAAAGTGTTCTGAGAGAAGGTATTCTGTCACTTTACCTAGAAAACGTGAATTTTCACCCAGGAAGAAGTGTATTTTTAAGTGGGATACCCAGGAAAAATCTTGGAATATTTTTCCTTGTCCATGTATACACCCTGATGTAGGTTCTTTGTTATTGTCTGTTATCCTGTAACAAAGATATTATGCAATTACCTGTGCTATACCTAATGAAGAAATTAATAGCTCTTCATCATTTTGACAGCTTTGACTAATAGTCATCTGCCTTTATCAGAAGTTTTCATGGGTGATTTCATAATCCTTCAGCCTTTTTAGAATGACTGAAAGGAACTCCTGCTATAGCATTCAATTCCTCATTTGCCCATCACCCTTATTCTCTGGAATCATGATTAGTTTTGTATCATTGTACTGTCTTTGTATTTAAATATAGCTAATTTGCTCTATCACATTCAGATCACTTCATATATAATCCATATGTGCAGCTTCTAGAAAGCACTGTTCTATCTCATTAATGAGCCCATGCCAAGATTGGCTGCATGAATGGAATATAAGAAGACTGAATTGGATGCGACAAGCAGATGAACTATGCAGAGTGATTCAAAAGGAAAGAACATATTTCTATCATTTATTATGTACAAACTTGATAGATAGAAACATATTATACACAGAACTCAATACAGGAAGGTTTAGAGTTTTATGTTCACACAAACATTATGTTATATATTCAATACGAGTGCCATGGGCTTCATGAGAAACATCAAAATGTTAGTTTATTTCATTACACACATGAATCAACAGGTCCCTGTTTATTGAATTGACAACTTCAGCAAAAAGATTTCTCAGCTCTTGAAGAGTAGCTGCCTTAGGTGGAACAATGGCTCTGTCTTTTATGTACCCAACAGAAGGAAAAAAATCACAAGGTGTGAGGTCTGGTGATCTGGGAGGCTAAAAGCAATTAATGCATCTTGTTATCCACCTCTTCTAATCCACCATTGTGCTATGACTTGTTAAGATAATGCTGCACCTAAAGGTGAAAGTGAGGTGGGCAACCATTATGCATAAAAATGATATCATTGGAATCTTTGAGATGTTGAGGAAACAACGAATTTTGCAGCATTTCCAGATATGACATTCCTGTCACAGTTTCCATAAATTTTGTGAACAGAGGCAGTTCAAAACACATTCAGTTTTGATGAGTCTCTTTCACATTTTACAATGACATCCGTATTTTGTAACCCCCACATTCTTACATTCTGGAAGTTTACTTTACCTGATAGATGGAATATCAGTTCATCCGAAAAGACGAGTTGTTTGGAAAAAGTGTCCTCTGTTGTATCCTGGAGAACTGAAATGTAAAATTCATACATGTGTTATGATTGCTGCGACATGATTGCTGCAGTAACTGCATCTTATAAGACTTCATATGCAGACATTATTTCTGAACCACCACACCATTTTTAAGGAAGTTTAAGTTCCTGGAATGCCTGTCCTGTGGTCTTCTGAGGGCCCCATGAAAAAGGATCTTGGATACCCTCAAGATTGTATTCAGATGTGCATGGCCAACCTGTGCTCTTCCCTTTGCATATGCAACCAACTTCAAAGAATTTTGTATGCCAGTCATAAATATGCTTGTTCATATGGGCTTCTTCCTGAATTGACAACAGAATGAACGCTGCACTTGAACAATGAATTGACTTTGTATAAAGTCAAACACACAAAATGATTTCTCTTGTGGCTACTAAAAACAGTGCATTTGCGTCAAAATTCTGCATCTTCCTCTATCCAATGACATGTGCAATGTGTCTCTATATTTTATAGTTTGTATGTAATAAACAACTGAAATCTAACAATGGAAAATCCACAATGGAGTGTAACAATATGAGAGAAGGAAAGCTGCTACTCACCATATAGCGGAGATGCTGAGTCACGATAGGCACAATAAAAAGATTCACACTATCATAGCTTCTGGCCATTAAGGCGATTGTCAGCAGTAGACACACACACACACACACACACTCACGCAAGCACAACTTGCAGACACGTCTGCAGTCTCAGAGAGCTGAAACTACACGGTGAGAAGCCGCTCAAGTGCTTCGTGGGAGTGGCGACTGGATGGGGGTAAGGAGGAGGCTGGGGCAGGGAGGGGGAGGGATAGTATGGTGGGAGTGGCGGACAGTGAAGTGTTGCGGTTTAGGCGGAGGGCAGGAGGGGGGGAGGGGATAAGTAGCAGAAAGGAGGGAAATAAAAATAAAATAAAAAGGTTGGGTGTGGCAGTGAAATGATGGCTGTGTAGTGCTGGAATGGGAACAGGGAGGGGGCTGGATGGGTGAGGACAATGACTAATGAAGGTTGAGGCCAAGAGGGTTGTGGGAACGTAGGATGTATTACAGGGAAGTTCCCACCTGTGCAATTCAGAAAAGCTGGTGTTGGTGGGAAGGATCCATATGGCACAGGCTGTGGGGCAGTCACTGTCACTGTGAGGCAGATTGTGTGAATCTTTTTACTATGCCTATCACGACTCAGCATCTCCACTATATGGTGAGTAGCAACTTTTCTTCTCTCATACTGAAACAATTGAAATCTGTTCTTTCAATTTAAATCAAGTGATATTTGAATACAAAAGCTATATTTAACCAGTATTTTCCCATTCAGTAGTGCCCTCGCAGAAAGGTGAGGAAGGCAATATAAGGCTGTGGCAATGATAAAATCTATAGTCTCAGAAAAGGAGAAAAGGGGGTGGAATTTGTTTAATAATCTCATTAAGAGCAGATGGCTTAAGATAGATGGAACAAGTAATTACTTTCAAAGATCCATGACCTATGGCAGACCAAACAAAGCCAAAGTGTCTTCAGCTCTTTCCTCAAGAGAGACATCCTTACTCTGAAGATATTAGCCTCTTAATGCGTAAGCATTAGATGATTTAAATTGTGCCTCCCTGTGTTTAAACATTAAGGTCATCCAGTTGGTTTGTGAATCTATTCAAGTTCTTTTGAAGCATAGATGCTATTGTTATTGCTGTCTTCTTTAGCCTAGAATCTTTTCATAGGTTAACATTATTTTTGGAGGACAGGTGTAGTGTAGAAAACATTAAAAACTTGTCTATACAATCAACATACTGCATTATGCAGGACTACCCCCGTAATTGGATGACAGGCAAAGTACATAATGGGGTGGCTTCCTTATTGGCTTTTTTGTCAGGATTTGTCTTGTGCATTTCTAACAAAAAGAAAACAGTAAAATCACCAGGGAGAGAATGGCTAATCAGTATTTAATTCAGGAGGCAAAATTTCAAGTAATTCCCATTAGAAACACATATACGTAGAAAAAACTATGCATAGCTTTTATAACTTGTATGTTCATTCCACAGAGAAGAAGAGGGATGGATTGGAAAAGAAGGTGCACATCACTCCGATCTAGATCCTACTCCAGTTTATGAAAAAGGAAGGGGGATGGGGTGTCGGGGAGTTAATGGACACTTAGGTTTGTGAGGCAGGGTTCAGTGATGAGGGAATGTTGGGGAGGTTTGGAGGTTGTTGTAGAGTTGGTGGATAGTGGTAGGCATACTTGTTATGTTTACCCCACCCTCAGAAACTCCTTCCCATAATGAAACAGAATTCAGAACCTTAACAGATCCGAAACACAGTCGTGAACCTTTCCTCCAAACGCCTTAGCCCCACAGAAGTATCCGTCCTTGCCAAAGGGCTCATCTTTTGCCCCACTATCAAATTCAATCATGCAGAACTTGTTAAAGACTTTCTCTCCTTATTCCGGTCCCTACAGTTGAAATACTTCTTCCCACCAACCCTACCAATCAGACTTAACCACAGACCTATGTTGAACCTTGCCTGACTCTGTTCACTCCTCCATCCAGCTGTGATCCATCACTACTGCCCGCAAATCACCTCCTGTTAACTTTCCAGAATTTCTTAACCTCAGCCTTGGCTCACCATCATTCCCCGAATGCAAACTAACCTTACATCTGCAGAAAGAATTGCAATCCACCACCTAAAAGCTGATCCTGACCTTATAATCCTATCTGCTGACAAAGGCTCAATCACTATTATTTTGAACTGCAAGGATTACTTGGCAGAAGGACTCTGCCAGCTGTAGCCACCTACAAACCCTGCCGCAGTGACCCATTCCAGAAATCCAGCAGGATCTTCAGCCTCTCCTCAAATCCTTAAGCCCATTCCAGAACTTCTTCCCAGAGTCCATCTCTCTCCTCACCCCTACCACTCCACACACTCCTACCTTCTGTGTGCTTCCTAAAGTCTTTAAAGCCAACCACCCAGGGTGACCCATTGTGGCTAGTTACTGTGCCCCCACTGAGATAATCTCTGCTCTCAGAGATCAACACATTTAGCATGTTACCCACAACCTCCCACCTGTATAGATATGCCAACAACTTCCTCTTCCAACTCTCCACAGTTCCTGATTGTTTATCACACGATGCCCTGCTCATCACTGTTGATGCCACCTCCCTTTACACTAACATCCCTGATACCCATGGCCTTATCACTACTGAACACTGCCTTTCTCAACACCAAGTGCCTTCCAAACCTACAACCTCCTTCCTAATGATCATGACCAAATATACTTTCACATACAACTACTTCTCCTATTCATGGGTCATCTAGAGAAATCTACGTGGTTCAGATTCACTGATGTCATCTTCATGATTTATTTTGAGGGTGAGGACACCCTATCCACATTTTCTCCAGACCCTTAACACCTTCTCCCTCATTTGCTTCACCTGGTCCTTCTCAACCTATCAAGCCACCTTCCTCAATGTTGATCTCCACCTCAAAGATGGCTACACCAGTATCCCCACCCATGTCAAACGCACCAACAACCAGTAGTAACCTCCACTTCAACATCTGCCACCCATTCCCCATGAAGAAGTCCCTTCCACACAGCCTACATTGCATATGTAGTAACGAGTGGTCCCTCTCAAAACACACTAAGGGTCTCACTGAGGTCTTCACAGACCATTCTCCGCAAGCGTGTACAGAAACAGATCTCCCATTCCTTATCTCTCCAGTCACCCAGCACCTCCCATGACCTACTTTCCATCCACAGAGGAGCATTCCCCTCATGACTCAGTACCATCCAGGACTGGAGAACTTTCCCCACCATGGTTTTGATTACTCTTGCCATGCCCTGAAATGAGGAATGCCCTACCCACTACTCTTGCCTTCGTTCTCACAGTGGTGTTCCACTGCCCACTGAACCTACACAATATCCTTGTTCATCCCCACACAATCCCTGCTTCTAACCCTCTACCTCATGGCTCATAGCCCTGCAATAGACTTAGGTGCAAGACCTGTCCCATATATCCTTCAACCATCAACTACTCCAGTCCGGTCACAAGCATTATCTTTCCCATCAAAGGCAGGGCTACTTGTTAAACCAGTCATTTGATCTACAAGCTAAGCTGCAACCACTGTGCTGCATTCTACATAGGCATGGCATTCAACAAGCTGTCTGTTTGCATGAATGGCTACCAACAAACTGTGGCCAAGAAACAGCTGGACCTTCCAGCTGCTGAGCACACTGTCCAACACGATGTTCTTAATTTCAGTGACTGCTTCACAGCCTGTGCCATCTCGATTCTTCCCACCAACACCAGCCTTTCTGAATTGCAATATATTCTGTGTTCTCATAAACCTTCTGGCCTTGGCCTTCATTAGTAATTGTCACAACCCACCTAGCCCCTTCCCTATTCCCTTCTAGCACTACCCAGCCCTCCATTCCACAACTGGACACACAGTCTTTATACATCTCTCCTTTCCTCTGCCACCCCATGCCCACCATCTATACTCTTGACTTAACCAAACTGCCCTACCACCTTCCCACCTCATCCCTGTATTCCCCCCGAACTGCACTTTACTGCCCTGCACCTACCCTGCTGTCTCACCCCATCCCTGCCCCAGCCTCCTTCTTACTCCCAAAACCTGGTTGCTTCTCCCACATGCACTGCTGCTCACAGTCTGGCCTCAAATCAAATCAGATTTTTACTATCACGTAACATGCCTCATACGAACAAATATTCTGACATAGGTGACTTGTCAATTTTAAGACTAACATGCAGACTAATAAACTAATCTAAGGTGACAATAGATATGTATTACTTGACATGGCTATCATTTCTTTTAAATTTATTGTTATAATATATATGGTGTTACCTTTTAGAGAGATGCTATTCAAGGTGTTCAGAATTGATGGTCAATATTCAGGGATATGACAGGAATGACCATTTGAAACAAAAAAGTCAAGTAAACATGGGGTCTAAAACACACACCTTAAGAGCTATTAGCAATTCTTGATCTTTGCTAATGTGAAACAAATCTCTTCTACTGTAAGCTCTTTGCTTTCCATATTTTTGAGAAGTGGCAGTCTGGACCAAAACAAAAAAGTCCAGTAAACATATATTCTAAAATGCATACATTGAGAGCTATGAACACATTTTCATATTTGCTACTTTGAAACATAGCTCTTCTAATTAACAAATGCTCATAACTTTCAAGGTACACATTTTAGAGCACATGTTTACTGGACATTTTTTCTTGTTTTGACCCATACTGCCACTTCCCAAAAAATGGAAAGCAAAGAGCTTGCAGTAGAAGAGATTTGTTTCACAGTATCAAAGATCAAGAATTGCTAATAGTTCTTAAGGTATGTGCATTAGACCCCATGTTTACTTGACTTTTTTATTTCAAATGGTCATTCCTGTCATATCCCTGAATATTGACTATCATTTCTGACACACCCTGTATTACACTCCTGGAAATGGAAAAAAGAACACATTGACACCAGTGTGTCAGACCCACCATACTTGCTCCGGACACTGCGAGAGGGCTGTACAAGCAATGAGCACACACACGGCACAGCGGACACACCAGGAACCGTGGCGTTGGCCGTTGAATGGCGCTAGCTGCGCAGCATTTGTGCACCGCCGCTGTCAGTGTCAGCCAGTTTGCCGTGGCATACGGGGCTCCATCGCAGTCTTTAACACTGGTAGCATACCGCGACAGCGTGGATGTGAACCGTATGCGCAGTTGACGGACTTTGAGCGAGGGCGTATAGTGGGCATGCGGGAGGCCGGGTGGACGTACCGCCGAATTGCTCAACACGTGGGGCGTTAGGTCTCCACAGTACATCGATGTTGTTGCCAGTGGTCGGCGGAAGGTGCACGTGCCCGTCGACCTGGGACTGGACCGCAGTGACGCACGGATGCACGCCAAGACCGTAGGATCCTACGCAGTGCCGTAGGGGACCGCACCGTCACTTCCCAGCAAATTAGGGACACTGTTGCTCCTGGGGTATCGGCAAGGACCATTCGCAACTGTCTCCATGAAGCTGGGCTACGGTCCCGCACACCGTTAGGCCGGTTTCCGCTCACGCCCCAACATCGTGCAGCCCGCCTCCAGTGGTGTCGTGACAGGCGTGAATGGAGGGACGAATGGAGACGTGTCGTCTTCAGCGATGAGAGTCGCTTCTGCCTTGGTGCCAATGATGGTCGTATGCGTGTTTGGTGCTGTGCAGGTGAGCGCCACAATCAGGACTGCATACGACCGAGGCACACAGGGCCAACACCCGGCATCATGGTGTGGGGAGCGATCTCCTACACTGGCCGTACACCTCTGGTGATCGTCGAGGGGACACTGAATAGTGCACGGCACATCCAAACTGTCATCGAACCCATCGTTCTACCATTCCTAGACCGGCAAGGGAACTTGCTGTTCCAACAGGACAATGCATGTCCGCATGTATCCCGTGCCACCCAAAGTGCTCTAGAAGGTGTAAGTCAACTACCCTGGCCAGCAAGATCTCTGGATGTGTCCCCCATTGAGCATGTTTGGGACTGGATGAAGCGTCGTCTCACGCGGTCTGCACGTCCAGCACGAACGCTGGTCCAACTGAGGCGCCAGGTGGAAATGGCATGGCAAGCCGTTCCACAGGACTACATCCAGCATCTCTACGATCGTCTCCATGGGAGAATAGCAGCCTGCATTGCTGCGAAAGGTGGATATACACTGTACTAGTGTCGACATTGTGCATGCTCTGTTGCCTGTGTCTATGTGCCTGTGGTTCTGTCAGTGTGATCATGTGATGTATCTGACCCCAGTAATGTGTCAATAAATTTTCCCCTTCCTGGGACAATGAATTCATGGTGTTCTTATTTCAATTTCCAGGAGTGTACATGGTCATCATTCAAGAAATCTTCTACACTATAATAGCAGTTGCTTTTAAAATATTTTTCCAGGTCTCCTTCAATACTTTTTAGATCTGGATCACAATTCCCCTTACAGATTTTATTTACAAATTTCATGCCCTTTTAGTGTGGAGTTTTTTCATATAGTTTGAGTCTGTGGGCAGGTAGCATAAAACTTGCCTCACGTCTAATCTCACACTATACAGGAAGTAGTTGTCCTCAAAAATTTGTGGGTTTGTCATTGAGAAAATTAGCATCTCATATACATACAAGCTTGGAATGGACATTAGATATTGTTTTTCAAATAGAGGTTTGTGATGTTGATTATTTTTAGCTCTTATCATGGCTCAGATTATCTTTTTTTGTAGTCTAAAGGGTTTGAGGAGATTAGTTTTCTCAGACCCACAGATAATTGTGCTACATTTAACTACTGAAACAAAGTATACATAATATATATTTTTTTAACTGCCAGATGAGAAATTCAAGACATGCACAAGACTGCTCAGTCGACTAAGAATGCTGTGTACATGATCACTCCACAACATATTTTTATTTATTAACACAGCTTGCAGTGCCCAATTTTTTTATCCATGTAGCTAATGTCACTTATACACCATGCTGATTGTTTTGTGGTGAAATGAAGAATTTCTGTTGTTGCTAAGTTTAATTTCAAATTATTATTTTTTACCCATGCCTCCATTTCAACAAGTGTCTGCTGAATACAGCAGATAAAGTCTTCATCAGTTTTACTACAGATTATCACTGTTCAATTGTGCGTAAAGGATGGTATCTGACTCAGTGTTGCATGACATATCATTCATGTAAATAGTAGTGGCCCTACCAATGAGCCTTGTGGCACACCTAATTGTATGTGTTTCCAGCCAGAAAGGCATTTCTCCCCACTGTTATTAACAAGTACTCTTTGTTTTTGTTTGTCATGTATGATGACAAAACCATAGCTAGTCAATTTTTGAAGAAGCTGGTCATGATTTACAGTGCTGAAGGCCTTGGTAAGATTGCAGAAGATCCAGCCAGAGACTGTGGTAATGTGTTTGTGACCTGTGTTTGCATGTGTGTGTGTGTGTGTGTGTGTGTGTGTGTGTGTGTGTGTGTGTGTTTGTGTGTGTGTGTGTGTGTGTGTGTGTGTGTGTGTGTTTTGTCTGTTTCTGATGAAGGCCTTTTTGGCAAAATACTTACTTGCTGACAGCCTTTTTTTTTTGTGCCTATCTGCGACTCAGCATCTCCACTGTATGGTGAGTAGTAACTATCCTTTTTATAATAGTATTATTATTCCAAGCTGGATCTTCCATTGTTTCACTACTCATGTTAGCAACTTTAAGAACTAAACTGTAACTAACTGCCACATTTGTATAAATATGTTTATGTGTGACAACATGGTCACCAGAAACACTTTCCTGTGATAAATTTTGTAAAATGAATATTCTTAACAATTGCAATTGAAGTATGCAATTTTCATTAAAAAGAAATAGGTATTTTAGTTCCCTACAACACTGGCAACTCTAGTGCTGAAACTTTTTCTTTTTATTCCCATGTCTTTAACAAAGACTTGTAAATTAAAAATTGTTTCTATTATGAACAGTTTATTTCAACATCATATAAAATTTTATGAAGTCACTTTCTTTTTGTACACTAATTATTACTTGTTGTGCTGTTATGCATTGATTAGTGTAAGCTGGAAATTAAGACATGACCATACTTTTGTGTTTATGAAGCAAATTATCATATATTGTAGTGTTTATTAATTAGCTATATCACAAAGTTCAATTAATGTGTGACTTCAAATTCATATTCTTGTCAGTACAAAAGACTAAGAATTTAGAATTTTCTGTTTCACATGTTGATTTACCCTCATGTATTATTTCTAAGTGTGTGGTCAGGTCTTGTGTATACAGAACTGCACATATTGTGTTGTGCATACAGACCTGCACATATTGTGCTATACCTAAGAAGTTAGGAATTCAGCTGTTGGCAACAGGTCAGAAGACCATATTCTTTCTATCACATCGCAGTGGTTATCAGCATATATAGGTCAATGTATTGGTTAACTGTATTCTATGCCGAGATAATTGTTTTTTATTCCATCTTGTAATCATATTCGGTAGTAGTGCTTTAATATTGGTGAATTTCATTTTAGTCAGCTGAGTAAAGAAGACTATATATTTTATATCTAAAGACTTTTAGTTGCATATATAAATAGAACTCATAATTGAGTATCTAAGCTGCTGTCACTGCTGAGCTTTTAGAAATATTAATTTGTCACTGATTCAGTATAGCATTCATAATGGTTATAAATTTGTTTCAGGCATTTGTCATTGCATATACAAGTGACTTCATCCCACGTATGGTATACAAATTTGTGTATTCACCAGACAACACATTAACTGGTTACATTGACTTCTCGCTTTCTGGTAAGTGAAAGGTCTTCCTTGTTCTCAAAATTAATGTACTGAAATGTACTGCCGCCCCTTGATCCAATAAAGAAGCAGCAACATACTTACTTCATAGTAGTAACTCAAGTTAGGCAAATATTTGTTACAATTAAACAATGCAAAGACTGTAACACATTTAGCCTTCAGCCAAAGCCTTCTTCATAAAATAAAACACACCCACTCATTCATGCAAGCAAGCACAACCCATGCACACATGCCACTGTGCAATGTGGCAGGAGCAGCCAGAGAGAGCAGTTGTGCATGAGGTGTGGCTGCTTGCATGAATGAGTGTGTGTGTTTTCTTTTCTGAATGCTTTGGCCAAAAGCTAAATGTGTGACACATCAACAAATAATTAATGTAATTTAATGAAATTTCAAGAATACATTTGTCTAGGTGGTATATTTAAGTGATTGACATTGTAAGAACACAATAAGACACTACAAATGTGAAATGTTGGTATTTGAACAAGCAGTGTAACCATCAGAATATTGACTGCAGGCATGCAAATGTGCATACATTATGTTGTACAGGTGCAAGGTGTCAATTTGTGGGATGGAGTTGTTTGCCTGTTGCACTTGGTTAGTCAATACAGGGAAGATTAATCCTGTCTGCTGGTGACACTGGAGTTGTCATTGGATGATGTCCCATATGTGCTTGAATGGACACATATCTTATGACTGATCAGGCCAAGGAAATATGGCAACACTCTGTACATGTTGAGTTACAGCAGCAATAATTGGATGAGCATTATCCTGTAGGACTGCTGCTCATGAATGTCAGCACAACAGGTCGAATCACCATACTGACGCACAAATTTGTAGTCAGGATGTCTGGAATAACCACTAGAGTGCTCCTGGTCTCATATGAAATTGTGCTCCAGACCATAACTCCATGTGTATGTCCAATGTGTCTAGCACACACAGACAGGTTGCTTGCAGGCCCTCAACTGGCCTCCTCTTACCCAACACACGATCATCACTGGCTTCAAAACAGAACCAGCTTTCTTCAGAAAACACAAGAGACCTCTACCCTGCCCTCCAGTGAGCTCACTAATGTCACAAGTGGCATTGGTTTGGGATCAGTGGAATCCATATTACAGGGCATCTGGCTTGGAGCTGTCCTTCAAGTAACCAGTTTGTAACAGTCTGTTGTGTCACCGTGATGCCAATTACCTCTCAAATACACGCTGCAGATGCTGTATGGGGCATCAAAGCCATACGCCGAACATAATGGTCTCCCCTCTTGGTAGTGCCATGTGGCTGTCCAGAACCCTGTCTTCTTATGACCATATATTCTCGTAACCACCAATGCAAGCAATCACGTACAGTGGCTACACTCCTGCCAAGGCTTTCTGCAATACTGCAGAAGCAACATCCATATTGCAAAGCCTTTTTCAATCTCAGTGAGGTGTTGATAATGGCGTCTTTTGTCATCTTAAAGGCATTCTTGGTGAACATCAACTCATCATTCCCAATCTCAAAGGTAACTAATGCTCATGGCTGTTACATTCCTCATAGTGGTGCTACTAACGTCACTCTTATTCGGCTGGCACGAAACTTGAATAGATATCATCTTTCAGATGTAGAAACAGAAAAACACATATGCACACAGTCATACAAGCACAACACACACATACAGCACCATTGTCATCTCTGGTATTGAAGCCTGAATGCAATGAGCAGTGATCCCATCTGTGGTGAATGGTGAAGGTGAACAACTGGTATGGGCAGACAGGGGAAGGGGTAGTAGTGTAGTGTAGTGGTGGGGAAAGATGCCATAGTGGTACCTGTGGAACTGTGCTGGGATGTAGCCCAGACCAGGAAAGGGGGAGAGCAGAGAAGCAGAGATGGGGAAAGGACTATGCGGGCATGCTGGGAAGATAGCAGGTGTGTGTGAGGCTAGAATTGGAACAGATAAGAAAATAGATGCAGGTGGGGACTGGGACTTGTGAATAATGAGGACAGAGGTTCTGAGAAAGAAGGATAGAGTTTCTATCCCTTCCATATTCCACTGCTCCTCCAACTTGTGCAGTGTTCTTTTCCATACCTTTTCCGCCCCTGATCCCAATCCTTTGCCCCATTGCTCATATCCCTGTAATAGACCTAGATGCAAGTCCTGTCTCATACATCCTCTCACAACCACTTACTCAAGTCCTATCACAGGTATCTCCTACCTCATCAAAGGCATGTCCACCTGTGAAGCAGTCAAATGGTCTACCGAGCAGTCAATTGGTCTACCAGCTTAGCAGCACACTTATGTGGGCTTGACCTCTAACAATCTGTCTGTCTGCATCAATAGCTGCCGCCAAACTGAGACCAAAAGAGACAAGTGGTCCATTCAGTTGTTCAGCATGCTGCACAGTGTGGTGTGCTTGATGTCAACAATTGCTTCACAGTCTGTGCCATCTGGATTCTGCCCACCAACAGCTGCTTTTCTGAACTGTGTAGGTGGAAACTCTTCTTACAATATACTCTTCATTCCCATATTTCCCCTAATGCCAATCATCACTAGCCACTGTTCCCACCTGTCACCATTGTCTTCCCTGTGTCCAATCCAATATCACCCCCCCCCCCCCCCCCCCCACTCCTCCACATAGTCCTTTCCCTTTCTGTATTACTCTCCTCTCCCATTTTCCTGCCAAGCACAGCCTTCCAATACTGCACCTAAGAGCCCTCTGTCCCATCCCCACATCATTCCTGCACACTCCTTCAAGCAGTACTAAAGTATATTCCCAGATCCTCACCCTGCTATCCATCCCCCTTCTCACTCCATGCTTCTTCTGTACCTCCACTACCCATCCCAGCTGAGATCACTGCTACAAGGCTATAGACGTAAGAAATTTTTGTGTTGATCAATAAGCTTCAAGAGTCTTGTTGCATTGAACTCCATGTTAATACTCTGCCTATTTATGTGGGCACTACTTACAAAGCTCTCTCAGGAAAGCTTAGTATATTCATAAAGCAAGTAGAATCACTTTTAAGTCACCTGTTCTCAAACCTAAAAAAGTAATCATGCTTGGTGACTTAAATGAAAATTTTCTTATTTGTAATAATGAAAGAACAGATTTTGAGAATGTAATAAGCTCTTTTAATCTAAGGGCAGTTGTTGACTTTCGCACAAGAGTGACATAGAACTATACAAGTCTGACTGACGATCTCCTTGTAGGCAGTAACAGAACTGATAACACATGTGAAACATATATCTTAAATGGCCTTTCTGACTATGAGGGGCAGCTGTTAAAAATGCATGATGTATGCCCTGCTAATAAGAGTAGTTTTTGTCAATGGATCATCTATACTAATCAACAGTGAGAATCTAGAAACCTTCAGTAGACATTTTCAGTAGTTAGAATAGGAGACAGTATATACAGTTATGACAGTGATAAATTTAACCTAATCCTGAATGAATTTGTTACCCTTTTTGAAGCTGTATTTCCTAAGACAATTTCAAAAAGTACCAACCTGAGTGATTACAGGAAACAGTGGCTCACTAAGGGAATCAAAACATCCTGTAAAATAAAGAGATTGCTTTATTCTTATACTGTAGCGTCCTGAAAAATTTATTTAAAAAATCCGAGAGCATGTTTATAAAATCTGGAGTTGACAGCTCAAATAATAAAATAAAAACTATTTGGAATGTGGTCAAGAGGGAGACAGGAAAAATTTCAGAAGATACAGACAGTATCAAAGTGTGTCATAATGGAAGCATGGAAAATGAAGGTGGTATTACATTGATTGACTGTTCTGTCAGTTCTTGGTAGAATATTTTGTACATTATGAATGAAACACACATAGCACTGGTGTAATATTCTACAGTATTTATTATTTGTTTCATGAACTGGTTTTGTGCTGTGATGCCATTGTCAGGTACAAAGGTAAGTATGTGATGCAGTGAAATTTTGTTGGATAAAAGATTTTAAACTGGTGCATGTGCAGAATACTTCCATTTCCAGATATGAAAATATTAATGTTAGAATAGGAATAAAACAAGCAAGGTTATCTCAGTGCAAATGTGATGTAAGATCGTTTGACTAAAATAAAATATGTTACACATTAACCAATGAACTGTTGACAAATTACAACAGTCATACATAGAACATAACTGAGCAAATCTGTGACACATTAACTAATGAACTATAGACAAATTACCACAAATGTACATAGAAGAACGTAATTGAACAATAAGCTTTGGTGACATTCCAAAGAAGTGGCTGAACAAAATAATCTTGTCTTTAATGGATCATAAATCACAAACAGATAAGATATAATAGTGATATTAAGCAGGTGTGTGATGCAGCTGTAATCTTAAAAAATAATTTTTTAACACAATGAGAGAAATTGTAGTAACTGAAATAAAGGAAATGGAGTAACATGGCCTGGATGGGAATGTGAGTACCATTGTCAGTTGGAAGTGGTGAGTAAAGGAACTGTGTCTGGCCATTCTGTACTAGGCCTGCGATGATGGACAGGTGTTTATTAGTTTCCATAATTTCAAGACAGTTCATCTTCCTTCCTTTGTAGATGTGACGTAATACTGCATGTCTCACCTTGTAACTATGACCTTCTTTAAGCAGGTGGTCTGCAAAATTAGAGTCTCCTTTTCTAAGTTTCCTGCTTCTGTCATGTTCCTGAAAGTGGGTATATATTGTGCTGCCAGCCTGATTTGTATAGAATTGGCCACAGTTACCAGTAATTCTATATATTCCACTCTTTTCTTAAGCTGGAGTGCTGTATTTCTCATTGAGAAAAAAGTGTCCATCAGTGTTTTGCTAATAATATAATTTTTTTACATTCCTGGATTTAAGCTTTCTGGCTCCATTCAGTGAGACTTTTCCTAAGTATGGAATTGTACACCATTTATTGCATTCTTGAGTTCGTGGGTTAATGGCTGGAGAAAAAAAAAAGAGTACACTTGTTGTTCCTGCTTTTTTTAGTTATAGGGTCTGCTGTAGTAGGATGACAGCCATTGTTTAATGCTATTTGTTTGATGGTGTTTAATTCCATTTGGAAGTTGGCTTAACTAATGGGGATGGATAATAGGCAATGCATCATAGAATGAAAGGCAGCATATGTACGGGTCACTGGCTGTTGAGAATTGGCCGATATTGCTATATCTGTGGTGATAGGTTTCCTATATATGTTGAAAGTATGAATATGGTCAATGATCTGTATAGTTAGATTTAAATAATTTATGCAGTTACCCCCAAGCTACATTGTGAATTTTGTACTGTTGTGTTTAGAATTTTGTTGTTTGAGGAATTTTTGAAGTTGTCTTGTAGTTCATGTTTATAAGCATGACACACCATCAACATACCTAAACCTGAATCCAACCTTGGAAGAGATAGATTATTTTCCAAAAACTGTATTTCAAAATTGTCCATGAAGATTTCAGCAAGGACTAGACTGAGGGAGGATTCCATACCTAGACCAACCAGCTGATGGAAAATCCAGTATGGAATTTAACAATATCATAAGAAGGAAAGTTGCTGCTCACCATATAGCAGAAGAGATGCTGAGTCACAGATAGGCACAACAACAAAACATTCACACTTAAAGCTTTCAGCTGGTGGCCTTTGTCAACAATAGACATACATTCGCACACACACACTCATGCAAACACAGATGACTGCAGTATCAGGCAACTGAAACCACACTGTGAACAGCAGCACCAGTGCATGATGGTAATGGCAACTGGGTGGGGTGAAGGAGGAGGCTTGGATGGAGAGGGGGAGCACTAGTATGGAGGGGATGGCGGGCAATGAAGTGTTGCGGTTTGGGCGGCGGGCAGGGGAGAGGTGGGGAGGAGGCGAGAGGGGGAAGTAGTGGAAAAGGAGAGAAATAGAAATAAAAAAATAATAATAAGAATGGGTATGGTGGTGGTGTGTCAGCTGTGTAGTGCTGGAATGGAAGCAAGGAAGGGGCTGGATAGGTGAGGACAGTGACTAACGAAGGTTATTGTATCCATTTGTAATTTATGATCTATTAAAGACAAGATTATTTTGTTCAGCCACATCTTTGGTATATGTCACCAAAGCTTATTGTTCAATTACGTTCTTCTATGTACATTTGTGGTAATTTGTCCATAGTTCATTAGTTAATGTGTCACAGATTTTATTTTAGTTAAATAATCTTACATTGCACTTGCTATGAAATAACCTCACTTGTTTTATTCCTGTTCTAACATTAACATTTTCATCTCTGGAAATGGAAGTACTCTGTACAAGACTCTATACAAGTACTAGTTAAACATCTTTGATCTAACAAAATTTCACTGCAGCACATACTAACTCTGTACCTGATGATTACACGACAGCCAAAAACCAGTTTGTGTAACAAATAATAAATATTGTAGTATATTACACCATCTTGTATGATTTTTATTCATACTGAAGCTGATGTTGTTGCAAATATATTCAACAATCATTTTTTGACAGTGGTGGATCAAACTATTTGTAAAGGATCTATACTTGAAGCCATGAACCTTCTTCAAAAAGGCAGTGCAGAACAAAATTATTCAGAGGGTTGTACCTTATATTACAACTGATAAGATTGAGGAAGTAATATGCCAAATGAAAAATAAAAATTCCAGTGGAATGGACAACATATCAATGAAAGTACCGAAGCACTGCCACAAATTTATTCTTGGAGTTCTCCATCACATATTTAATGAGCCTATAAATCAAGGTACTGTGCTCAATAGACTCAACTATGCAATTGGCAAGCTGCTATTCAAAAAATGTCATAAAACTGAGGTTTCCAGCTACCAGCCAGTTTCATTGCTAACAAATCTCTCTAAAATTATAGAGAAAGTAATGTTAAAGAGAATCATAGATCATCTTAACAAACATAAAATCCTTAATATAAATTGATTTGGATTCCAAAAGGGTATTTCAACTGAACATGACATTTTCTCATTTTTCAGCCATCTCCTTGAATCTGTAAGCAATAAAATGTCACCAGTTGGAATCTCTTGTGATCTGTCTAAAGTATTTGACTGTATAGATCACAAAATTCTACTTATGAAGGCTGAACACTTCTATAGTAAAGTCAGGATGTGGCTCAAATTGTATCTAGATGACAGAAGGCAGAAAGTAATATGAGTAATTCTGCAATGGCACCCACCTGCTCTGACTGAGGCACAATATGAAAAAGTACCAAACTGGTGTCTAAAGAACTTTGTGACCACTATATGCAAAGAAACTCTAGATTGGTTCACTTCTAATGCTCTGCCTCTCAGTGTTAACAAGACTCAATCCGTTCAGTTTCAAAGAGCAAACAAAAGCTAGAAAATATTGAAATAAAATGTCATTACAAAGAAATGTTGAGAGTAGAGCCTTCCAAATTCCTGGGATTACACAATGACAACATTACCTTATGTAAAAGACTGAGTTTAGCAGTGTTTTCCATTCACTCAATTTCATGTGTTTGTCACTTGGAAACAATCAAAGGTGCACAGTTTGGATATTTCCATTCACATTCTGGGGAAACCAGTCATAAGCAAATAGTCTTTATTGCACAGAAGAGAGTCATCAGTTATGAGTAGAGTAACCTCTAGGTGCTTTTGCAGAAACTTATTCAAACAAATGGGGATCATCCCCATGTCATGCCAATACATTTTTTCAGTAATGTGCTTTGTGAATAACAATCAGACAATATACAGGACAAACAGTGAATATATAATCATGGTACAGGAGCAAACATGATCTTCACAAAGACACTAAAAAAGGAGTATATTATTCAAGCAAGAAAGTACACAATAAACTTTCAGTTAAAAATAATTCATTCATTGGGGATAATAATAAGATCAAAAAACAGCTAAAATATTATCTTTTGAATACTTTCTACTCCTTACAGGAATTTTTTGACAATGTGTAATAATTAGTAAAATATGTTTCATGTTATGCATTCCTATAAAAATGACTATATAGCACTCCATATCAGTTGTGGCAATTAATATTATATGGCTTACAATGCATTCCTTATAATTTTTTTTTTTGTGATCTAGGTTGTTATTTGAATACTTGAACCTCGTGTATCTCTTAACATATGTTTTAGATTGTAATTCTCATGACCATTTACGTATGGTTATTATTGTAATAATCTCTCATGTTCTACATCCTAGTGATACACTTGCATCAAGAGTCCATGGAACTTGAAACTAAATAAGTAATGAAACTGCACGTCTGTATCTGCAGGCACCATTGGCCATGTGTGTGTGTAAATTGTGCGTATATGATTGCTTGTATGTGTGCTCCTTTGAAACTGAGGAATGACTTTGTGTGACTGGTTAGTCTTATTCTAAATGTACTTTAAAATTGTGCATTTGCTGCACACTGCTTCCTCCATCCATTTCTCTTTTGTTAACAGTATTATGAGAAGTTGCTACCCACCATATAGTGAAGATGCTGAGTCGAAGATAGGCACAACAAAAAGACTTTCACAATTAAATCTTTAGGCCACTGGCCTTCATCAATGATAGACACACACACACACACACACACATTCACGCCAACACAATTCACACACACGACTGTAGTCTCGGGTAACTGAAACCACCCTGCGAGCAGCAGCACCAGTGCATGATGGGAGTGATACCTAGGTGGTGGTAAGGAGGAGGCAGGGGTGCAGAGATGGAGGGATAGTGTGGTGGGGGTAGCAAACAGTGAAGTGCTGCAGGTTAGACAGAGGGAAGGGAGAAGTGCGGTGTGAGGGGGGGGGGGGGGGGGGGAGTAGCAGAAAAGGAAAT
Source organism: Schistocerca gregaria (assembly GCF_023897955.1). Classification (NCBI taxonomy): domain Eukaryota; kingdom Metazoa; phylum Arthropoda; class Insecta; order Orthoptera; family Acrididae; genus Schistocerca; species Schistocerca gregaria. The sequence goes on along the minus strand of NC_064921.1, from coordinate 380,232,920 downwards.
TAATAAAAAGACTGGGTGTGGTTGTCAAAAGACAGCTGTGTAGTGCAGGAGTGGGAACAGGGAATGGGCTGAATGGGTGAGGACACTGACTAACCAAGGTTTAGGCCAGCAGGAGGTTTACAGGAACGTAGGACATATTGCAGGGAAACTTCCCTCCTGTGCGATTCAGAAAAGCTGGTGTTGTTGGGAAGGATCCATATGGCACAGTCTGTGAAGCAGTTATTGAAATGAAGGATACAGTGTTTGGCAGTGTGTTCAACAACAGGGTGGTCCACTTGTTTCTTGCCCACAGTTTGTTGGTGGCCATTAATGCGGACTGACTGCTTGTTGGTTGGTGTGCCTACATAGAATGCGGCTCAGTGGTTGCAGCTTAGCTTGTAGACCACATGATTGGTTTCACAGGTAGCCCTGCCTTTGATGGGATAGGTGATGTTAGTGACCGGACTGAAGTAGGTGGTGGCGGGAGAATGTATGGGACAGGTTCTGCACCTAGGTCTATTACAGGGGTATGAACCATGTGGTAAGGGACTGGAAGCACGGTTTGTGTAAGGATGGATGGCAGAATACCACTGTGGGAGGGGTGGGAAGGATAATGGGCAGGACATTTCTCATTTCAGCACATGACAAGAGGTAATTGTAACCCTGGCGGAGAATGGAATCAGTTGCTCCAGTTCTGGGTGATACTGAGTTACGAGGGGAATGCTCCTCTGTGGCTGGACTGTGGGACTTTGGGAGGTGGTGGGGGACTGGAAGATAAGGCATGGCAGATTTATTTTTCTACAAAGTTGGTTGGATAATTACATTCAGTGAAAGCTTCAGTGAGACACTCGGTATGTTTTGAGAGGGACTACTCATCACTGCAGATGAGGTGGAAGTTTCTGACAGCTGGTGAAGTCCTACCACCAGGTAATCCTTGCGGTTCAAAAAAACACTGGTGGAGCTTTCGTCGACAGAAAGGATTATAAGTTCAGGATAGGTTTTTAGATGGTGGACTGAGGTTCTTTCTGCGGATGTAAGGTTAGTCTGCATGTTGAGGGATTTGGGGAATGATGGTGAGGTAATGTTTGAGATTAAGAAATTCTAGAAATTGGGGCACTGCAGGTGGATCACAGTTGGATGGAAGAGTGAAATGACTTAGGCAGGGTTCTATATTGGTGTTTGGCTAGTCTTATTGGTAGGATTGGTGACGAAAAAGTGTTTCCACTGTAGGGTCTGGGAGAAGGAGAGAACTTCTCTAGCAAGTCCCGCACGATTGAATTTGTGAGTGGGGCAAAAGGTGAGGCCTTTGGAAAGGACTGATACCTCTGTGGGGCTAAGGATTCTGGGGTAAAGGTTCATGACTGTTTCGCGGGTGTGTTTAGGTTCTCCAGACAGAATCCAGAACCTAAACAGGCTCGCAGTACGCTCATGAACCTTTCCTCCAAAAGAATTAGACACACAGAAATATCAGTCCTTTCCAAAGGCCTCACCTTTTGCCCCACTTTCAAATTCAGTCATGCAGAAGTTGTTTAAGACCTTCTCTCCTTCTCCCAGTCCCTACAGTGGAAACACTTTTTCGTCATCAACCCTACCAATCTGACTCAACTAAACACCAATATTGAACCTAGCCTAAGTCAGTTCACTCCTCCATCTAACCGTGATCCACTTCCTCTGTCCCAAAACCAGGGTCGTGTTAACTTTCTAGAATTTTTTAACCTCAAGCCTTGCCTCAGCATCATTTCCCAGGTCCCTCAACATGCAGACTAACCTTACATCCGCAGAAAGAATCCCAGTCCACCATCTAAAAACTGATCCTGTCCTTATAATCCTTTCTGCCGACGAAGTCTCCACCACTGTTGTTTTGAACCACAAGGATTACCTTGCGGAAGGGCTCCACCAGCTCTCAGAAACTTCCACCTACAAATCTTGCCACAGTGACCCCATCCCAGTAATCCACTCGGATCTCCAGTCACTACTCAAATCCTTAGGCCCCTCCCACAACCTCACCCCAGAATCCCTCTCTCTATTCACCCCTATCACTCCCTACAATCCTACCTTCTACATATCTCCTAAAGTCCATAAACTTAACCTAACAACCCTGGATGCCCCATTGTGGCCGGTCACTGTGCTCCCACTGAAACAATCTCTGCTGTCATAGCCCAACACCTTCAACCTATTACCCGGAACCTACACTCATATATGACAGATACCAACCATTTCCCCACCGACGCTCCACAGTTCCTGACCCTTTACCACATGGTGCCCTGCTTGTCACTATTGATGCCACCTGCCTGTACATTCCTAATACCCATGGCCTTACTGCTACTGAACACTACCTTTCCCAATGCCTGACAGATTCCAAACCAACAACCTCCCTCCTTGTTGCCATAGCCAACAATATCCTCACCCACAATTACTTCTCCTTTGAAGGCATTACCTACAAACAAATCCAATGTACGGCTAAGAGCAACCACATGGCACCATCCTATGCCAACCTATTCATGGGCCATCTAGAAGAATCCTTCCTAAAAACCCAGAATTCTAAGCCCCTAACCTGGTTCAGATTCATTGATGACATCTTTGCTATCTAGATTGAAGGTGAGGACACCCTATCCACATTCCACCAGAACCTCAACAACTTCTTCCCATTTACTTCACCTGGTCCTGCTCAACCCAACAAGCCACCTTCCTAGATGTTGACCTCCACCTCAGAGACGGCTATGTCAGTTCCTCTATCCATATCAAACCCACTAACCACCACCAAACTTCCACAGCTGTCACCCATTCCATACCAAGAAGTCCCTTCCATACAGCCTAGCCACCCTATGGTCATCGCATCTACAGTGACAAGCAGTCCCTCTTGAAATATATCAAAGGTCTCACTGAAGGCTTCACTGACTGTAATTATCCTCCCAAACTCGTACATAAACAAATCTCCTGTGCCTTATCTTTCCAGTCTCTCATCACCTCCCACAATCACACTGTCCAGGCACAACAAGCATTCCCCTCGTAACTCACTACTACTCAGAACTGCAGCAACTGATTACATTCTCCGCCAGGGTTTCAATTACCTCTTGCTGTGCCCTGAAATGAGGAATGTCCTGCCCATTATCCTTCCCACCCCTCCCACAGTGGTATTCTGCTATCCACCGAAACTACACAATATGCTTGTCCATCCCTACACAACCCATGCTCCCAATCCCTTACCACATGGCTCATACTCTTGTAATAGACCTAGGTGCAGAACCTGTCCCATACATTTTCCCACCACCACCTTCTCCAGTCTGGTCACTAACATCACCTATCCCATCAAAGGCAGGGCTACCTGTGAAACCAGTGATGTGATTTACAAGCTAAGCTGCAACCACTGTGCTACATCCAATGTAGGCATGATAACCAACAAGCTGTCTGCCCACATGAATGGCCACCAGCAAACTATGGGCAAAAAACATGGGGACGACCCTGTTGCTGCACACGCTGCCAAACATGATATCCCTCATGTCAATGACTGCTTCACGGCCTGTGTCATATTGATCCTTCGCACCAACACCAGCTTTTCTGAATTACGCAGGTGGGAACTTTTCGTGCAATACATCCGACATACCCGTAACCCTACTGGCCTCAACCTTCGTTAGTCAGTGTCCTCACCCATCGAGCCCCTTCCCTGTTCCCATTCCAGCACTACAGAGCTGTCATTCCACAACCACACCCAGTCTTATCATTTCTCTCCTTTTCTGCTACTCCCTCCCCCCCTCCCCGCCCTCGTTTCCTCTCCCCTGCCCTTCTTCTAAACTGCAACACTTCAGTGTCTGCCACCCCCACCATACTATCGCTGCCCCTCCTCATGCCAGCCTCCTTCTTACCACCACCCAATCGCCACTCCCATCATGCACTGGTGCTGCTGCTCACAATGTGGTTTCAGTTGCCTGAGACTGCAGTCATGTGTCTGAGTTGCATTTGCGTCTGTGTGTGTGTGTGTGTGTGTGTGTGAGAGAGAGAGAGAGAGAGAGAGAGAGAGGGAGGGAGGGAGTGTATTGTTGATGAAGGCCAATGGCTAAAAGCTTTAATTGTGAACGTCTTTTTGTTGTGCCTATCTTCATCTCAGCATCTCTGCTGTATGGTGAGTAACAACTTTCCTTCTCATAATATTGTTGCATTCCATTCTGGGCTTTCCATTGTTTCACTCTTGTTAACGTTTAATAGTTTCACACATGTGAAATATTGAGGTAGGTAATCTGTTCAAAAGATAGTTTAGTGTAGCAAAGGCTTGTGAATACATAAATTTTAAATATTTCATTCTATTTCTGTGCTGATATTTATCAGTGACATGTCTTCTGTGAGCCAAAACAGTTTATATTTGTCAATATTGTAGTTTTTCATTATTAATAGACTGTAATATTTTACATTTAATACATTACAAAACTGCTCAGTATTTCTATGTAAATTATTAGCATGGATTTTAAATTGCTAATAAAGAGAAAGAGTTATAAGTCAAGGACAATGTCACATGTACAGTATAATAAATATTTATGATCACTCTTTGCTTATGAAATTACAGTGGGACTTTATTCAGTAGTCTTGTGTGAGGAGGACCAAATCTTTTTGCCTGAACTGAAAAGAGATTCACCGCAAAAGAACTGTAGGTGAACTGCACCTAGTGTGGATGTAGAGATTAGTACCATGTTTTAAGAAGATAATGTGTTAGATTTACGAAGAATCAAACTCTCGTTTACTGTGATATTTGGCACAAAAACTGAACAAATGAAATTTATCCCACACAAATGTAATACTTATAGAAACAAAAGAAATGAAGTTTCCAGTGGATGCAGTCACATTGCTAACATCAAATGAGTATTGTTTGGACCCACAATACATGTGACTAAATTTTTTTTTACACAAAATTCTACCAAAAACTCTAGAAAGTACAGAAGAGCAGTGGGACAGACACTGGATAATTAACTACTACATGTAATGTATGAATAGTATCTTCCAATATGATCCTTTAACTAAGTGCCACTTATCAAATGATGGAAAGCTAAGGGTGAAATAGAAACAACATTGAAAGAACAGAATGCTACTCTCCACATAGAGGTGGCATTGAGTAGTAGACAGGCACAGTGAAAACGGAATACTAGAAATATTTCAGCTTTATGGAAAGGATCGATTGCTTTTCATCACATAGAGGAAGCATGTTATGGAATCATATATTGCTATGCACCACAAGAGGACTTTATCCAAAAGCTGAAATATTTTTGGCATTCTTTTTTACTGTGCGTGTCTGCAACACAGTGCCTCCTCAGTGTGGTAAGTAAGAATCTGTCCTTTCTATATTGTTAAGAGCCATGTATGTCATAAAGCCCAGTCAGCTATTGTAAATATGTCCATGTTAACTGTTTATGATTTACAGATGAACTGGGAATGTGCAATAATCTTCCTGAATCATTAATAGCTACATTGTCTGCACATGTTTGTCTTTTTGAGACTATTATCAAGTAAAAAATATGTTCTAAAACTTAAAAATGTAGCATTATGAGTATTGTAGCATTGTATCATTGTCTTTTCCAATGTTAGGCGCTGCCTTAAGTCACTAATCATCATAACAAATGCTAGACTGCACCTAGTTTTGGAACATACTAAAGAATCATGGAGCAATGAGAAGACATTGTTTTATAATGATTAACCATGGTATATTTTTTATGTATCAATGAAAGGTAGAATTCCATCAACATTATCATCATTAAAGACAGGGAAGCATATGAGATAGAACAATGTCTGATGCACAGTATCTAGGGGTGTCCATAGTATCTACAGTGAAATTTGATATGGGATAGTTACAATGTGGTCCAGCTTCTCACTGTATAAGCTTGGGACTCCTTCAGACAGGAAACTGTGAACTTCATGCCCCATAGTGTTAATTATGATGTTTCTAAAAGTATATTTTTGACATGTTAGAAATTAAGAAAAAGAATAACTGATACAAATCATTAGTTGATTAAACATTACTCCCTATTTACAATTTGGATGGTGGGCAATTTCTGTCAGACCTTTTAGCAGTAGTACACTAGAACTGCATAGAAGCCACTAAGTCTCAATTTTAGTTGAATTCCATGCTTTACATTCTTCTAGGCTTTTTTGGAAATTTTTTCCATACTTACATATTTTGAGAACTCATTCATTTTCCCATACACATAAGTACATATGTTCACCTTTATATGTAGAGATTGGACTGGTTGGGGAGAGATGGGGGATTATAATCAGGTTGTCCAGTGAGTAGCTCTAAGTGTACCAGAGCAACGATGGAACATGCATCCTCAAGTTTTGTTTTGTATTAAAACTAGTGAGTACAGGCCATAAAAATTATTAGCTAAAAATAATAGTGGATTTGATAAGTATTAGCTCTTGCATAGCACATTGTTCTGTTTCCCTTAATGAGATTGAAATAATGCTGTTTGTGTTCATGTTTGTGTAATAAAATTGTCATTTTATACCCCCTTGTTTACATTTCTATTACTCTTTCTTTCTCTCAGAATTCAATACATCTGACTTCCAGAAAGATATGATACCTGATGATGATGGCAATCCCAACACACCACCTCCAGAGACTTGCCAATATAGAGGTTATCGTAACAATGCCACTTCTGAGGGTCCGTATGGCCTTTCAGCTGTCTACTGGCATGTCTTTGCAGCCAGACTTGCATTTGTTGTTGTATTTGAAGTAAGTGAATTATGTGCCCAGTAGTGCACTGCTTTAAGTTGGCTTTAGTAACATTGCTATCACAGATGTATGTGATTGCCTTACAGATTTAGAGACTTCAAACAACTGTTCAGTAAAATAGAATTTCAATATGTCATTACTTCATTTACAATTATCAGTTCCTCCATTTTGTTCTGCTGTTATTAGAGATCAGAACAACTTTTTCTCATTATCAGTGAGATTAAACCAGCAAAACTAACTGAAAAATTGGTTCAAAAGTCACCTGAGAAGTAGATCTTCTTTCTTAAGTTTTCTATTTCTTTTCACTGCAGGCTTTATATGAATTACAGTGACAATTTCACAGTTGAAAAAACAACCAAACAAAAATTATGAAAGTCAACAGTTCACTTACAAATAAATGAGTCTATCCATCATTTGCCTGATGAGTGACTGTCTTTTCTAATCATTGTCTGTTGTTTCTCTTCATAATCTTTTTGTATTTGTGATTCCATTTTAGCTTATACATAGGTATTGGTCCTTTTAATTTGGATATAGAGAATGAGCACTGAGAGTTAAAAAAAATTAATAACAGCAAGCAAAACCTGTTTTCTAGATAATAAAATAAATTTCACTTGTACAATTGCAACTTGCGTACAAGGAAATACTACAAGAGTGTGATGAAGAGTAATGTCTCTGAATTTTTTATGTGAAAACTCTTAAAAGCTTTGTAAATAAAACAAATATTATTAAAACTCTACATCTTTATTCTCAACATAGTCAATCTGGCGATGAGTACACTTCTCCCAACAAGAGACCAGCTTTACGACAGAGCCACAGTCTCACTTCTGCTTGCACTGCTTTATCAGAAAATGATGAAAATTGGATGGGGCCAAGTCAGGACTCTACAGAGGATGGTCAATGACACTGAATCCAAGGTGTTGGACTGTGGCAGATGTTGAAGCACTTGTGTGTTGTCTGACATTTTCATGGTGGAAGAGAGGGTGCTCTGTATGTGGGTGAACTCTTTGAAATCAAAACTTGACTACAGCATGCTGTTTCTCACAAACTGACATAGATTATGTGCCACCATGTTACACACTACAGTTTGGAGCTTTTTAGCAAACAGAGGGCTGCAAATATGTAGACATGAAGAATAAAGATCTTGCATGTTAACAATGTTTGTTTTATATAAAAAGCTTTAAGAGTTACCACATAAAAAAATTGTGCACATCACTTTTCAGCACACCCTCATAGTCTCACATAAAAACATATGCACTGCAGTTATATTTTTGAATGTGCTTTAGAGACTCTAATTAAAAAGGTTTTATTTTCAATTTTGCAGCATATTGTGTTTGCACTGACAGGAATTATGGCATATGCCATACCAGATATTCCACAAGAGGTCCAAACTCAAGTGAAACGTGAGAAGCTTTTGGAGAAAGAAAGAAAGTATGAAATTGGCCTCAAAGCAGCAGGTTCTCCAAGTAATTTTCGTGACAGAGAAGATGGAAGTAAACTTCAAGGGAGATTACAGCTGCCTCCACTTTTGCCTCCTGGGACAGCAAGAGAATCAAACAACTGGTGGGCTCGGCGAGTGAGCAAAGTACGAGATGTATCAACAAGTCTTGCAGCTCTCAACAAAACAACCACTTAGCACCAAGAAAATGAATTGTACAATACTTTCTCCTGATGCTGCAAAGCTGAAAATCATTTTCTTCGCTATCTGCTGTTCAGAACTTTTATCTTGTACCTATATATTTCAAAGGCATTAACACAAACGCAGAAGACCAGTGCCTACTACAGAAAACTGTATGTGACTTGGTCCTATTCAGAAAGCATTGCTCAAATAAAAGAGAAAGTTGTATGGAATTGTTGGCTAGGAGGCTCTGAGGAGTACATCCACCCTCCTAATCAGAAAGGGTTTTATGCCTCCATGCCTAATGGCCCTTTTCTTTGCAGTCTCTAAGAGTTGTGTCTTAAGTGTCTCTGTAATGAATGTGTGTATAGTATGGTGCCATACTTGTGTCTCATGATGATGAGAGAAGGTAGGGGGTGAAAACTGCTGTCAGCAGTAGCCTACTCTTTTCATGTAGCACAAAGGGGACCACTGAGCATAAAGTCTCCATCTGATCATGCTGTAGGACATTGTGGAGGGTTTGGAATTTAATCTAAGGCATTGAATCCAAGTCTGGTGATCATTCCTCTTTCCCTTTGCTGACCACATACGAGAGGTGAAAATTTCTTCCGGCACCATGTTTCAGACCAACTACCTCTGAACTGAGCGCCATCGCACAGTCATGCATTAGCAACTTTTGCTATGGAAATGTCTATATTTCAGATGAAAAACATTTTTAACTGTTAGTCCTTCAGCTAGTGATTACAGAATAGGTGCCACTGAATATGACTGATAGCATAAATAAATTGTATCCAAGTAAGACTCTGTGTTCTGAATGGGTGCTGAAATACATATACTCAGCATTTCATATGTGCAACTGTTTATTGATCTGTAGATATATAAGTATTGTTCTGTGCATTTTGACAATTTTGCCAACATCTTTGTTTTATTATTGTTTTGAGGTATCCACACAAAAAAATGAAGAAGTTTGGAAATAATAAAACTTGCATGTTGCATCAGATACAAAGATTTTTAAATTGAAAATGTTTTATTGTTGAATATTATGGGACCATTTAATAGTCTTAGGATTCTATTAGCAATGCATCCAGTATATGTAACTTATTTCTCTACCTTCAGAGTAGTAATTATTGCCAGTACATTATTATAGGAATGTTGTGACTGGTGTTGCAAATTGAGTTATATACCATCTACTAAGGCTGTGACAAGTACAAAAATAATGTCAACTATTATTGATAAGTAAAAATCTTTAAAATACAAAAATATTGTACCTTAAGCAATATGCATTTAATATTAAGCAGATGTATTAAGATTTGCTTCTCTTCCATGTTTAATATGAAGTTTTGCTGTATTCTCTGCTTTCTCTCCCAACAGTTTTCTTACTTCTTGTTTTTGATTTTTAAAATATTGTTGATACAATTTTATTTCACCCAGTCTCCTTTACTTCATATTGATATACCCACCTGGGTTTCTCTCATATTTGATACATACTCTGTTCATTTAGTGATTTGATTGTAGTGGACTGTTCTATCCTCCTCATTACTAGATGGATTATTTATGTTAATTCCATTCTAAGTGATAATCAAAAGAAAATCTATTTTCTGAATTGTGTTTGTGGGACAGATATTCTGATAATGGACAAACCCTTACCTCTCTTTGAAATTTCATATTGTTGCACACTGAAGAATATAACTTTCAACTTGATTAATTTTTTACTAACAAAAATGTTAAACTGTTTTTGAAAATTGTTATGAAAACTGTAAACTAAACTCAGAGTTAAACTAAGTTTATTGCTCAAGAACATGTTTACTCATCACAGATGGCTATCATTTAGCCATGCAGTTCATACATGTGTCATGTGCAATACCCTCATGGTTTTTTTATTGTATCATAGTACATGTATACTATTCCTTTTTCTTTCTTTTGTGTATTTTCCTTTGTATTCTTATACACATATTTTGTTTCTGTATTTCATTAATGCTTTATATAATTGCTCGTATTCTTCTTGCTAACACTGCACTGTTGTCCCTATCATTGGATGCCTCACCAAAAAGTTTTATTTTTAACTTCTTATGAGAACTTCAGTGCATAGTGATTATCTTCAACAGATGTCGTCATAAAATTAGTCTTAATGGGCTTCTGTCACACTGTTTCCTTTTAGTTTACTTATTGTAATGTAACATGCCATTCTAATTATTGTTTGTCCTTTTTGGTTTGTCGTTCTGTTAAATACCTGTAGCAATTTCTATCCATAAATGTTTTTGTTTGTAATAACAGGGTGTTTTTATATGCAATGAATTCTATCTGCTGATATGGTGGACACTTCCATTATGTTTCTAATTTATGTTTATGTCTACGGAATTTTTTTGATTCTATGACCATTTCCTGCCTCATTTTATAACATTAACTTAAGGTAGACAGTTTCCTTTTTTGATACTTTTCGGCAAACCTGCATTTGCAAATTGCGTACACCATCCAACTAATTGCATAGGATGTATGTCCGAAAAGTCCTGTAGCATAAGCAGAATCAGTGTGCTTAAATAATATGTTGTCTACTGAGCTGTACACATTTTTATAGCTAGAACTGTAAATTTTTGATGACTTGGGGGTTTAGTAACTGGGACAATTACTTCATATATGTTGTTGCCTCTTGAATGATGATGAGTCATATTACATATCAAAAATTTAACTCAGTCACACAAATCATAGTCTGATGGCTGTGTAACCCTTTCAGCAGTTCCTTTATAGCCAATCCAGGATTCCAGGAATGTAGAACCCAACCAGTCCTCTATAGCCAATTTGTGATGGTGGCTACATCTGATGGAGTACCATCATACATGAATCACTTCTATTTAATTTATTTATGAAAATAAATTAGGAGTAAAGACAACAACTCATCAAATAGTAGAGGCACTGCATCACTAACAGGCATGTAAACTAAACTGAGAACTTTGGTATATTTTGGACAAATATTTTTTCAAGCAAGAGTGCACATACATGTGTGTGCACCCACCCATCCACCCACCCACACACACACACACACACACACACACACACACACACACACACACACACACACACACCTGTACAGTTGAATTGTGCCAGATAACTACACAGTGACGGGACTGCAGTTCTGCAGGTAGACCGATGTGAGGAGTTGTGTTGGGTGGAGAGTGCAAGGGGAGAAAGGGGGTTGGGTGAGGGAGGGATGGTTGCAGAAGGATAGCTGATGGCTTGGAAGGAGGCAGCAGGTGTACAAGATAGGAATGCCTCCTGTATGCAATGCAGAGGCAGCAGGTTCACGGGATAGGAATGCACAAACTAGAACCAATGAGTTCATGAAGCACAAATTTATTATGATGAGAAGGGATGGGTGACATAACAGAGAAAAGGGGAGGCTGTGGGAAAGAGGGTTTGTGTGCAACATGAGTGAAGTTAGTTTCTTGGGGCAAGGAGGAGGTGGGTGTAGAGCAAGGCATTAGCAGAGATTGAGGCCAGGAGGATTGTGTTAAAGGATGTGTTGTGATAACTCCCACCTATACGGTTCAGAAATTCTGGTGCTGGGGTGAGGGGGACCCTAGGTTCCACAGGGATGTGATCCATTTGGCAAGAGGTTGGAGGTGGGTATGGCAAAGCAATGGAACAGGATAGGATGTGTGGGCAGGGGAATACCTCACAGCTTTTGGATGGGATGTTCCTTTTTTCCAGGCACAGTGATAGCCAAACCCATGGCAGAGGATATGGTTCAGCTGTTCCAGTCCAGAATGATATTGGTTGACGAGAGGGCTTATCCTTTGGAGTTGATTTTTTGGGTTGGCAGGAGGATTAAGGATATGTAAAGACTGGATGTGAGAAGTATGCACATGGACTAAGTTTGGGGTTTAGTGTCTGTCTGTGAAGGCCTTAATGAGACCTCCAGCACACAAGAAAAAGGAGTTCATATCACTTCAGCTGTGCCACCCCATGGCTAGACAGAATATATTGGAAGGGATGACAGCTGTCAAATTGCAGGTGCTCTTGATGCTTAGTGAGCTTGATATAGACAGAGGTATAGATGTAACCATCAGAGCAGGTCCAGGTGAAGCTAATGGGAGGGAAGGTGTAAAGGCTGCGATGGAATGAAGATAGGATATCTTTGCCCTGCATCTAAATCATGAAGATATCATCAATGAAACTGAACCAGACAATAGCTTAGGAGTATTGAGAGGCTAGGAGGGTTTCCTCTAGATGCTCGATAGACAGATTGGCATAGGATGGTGTCCTGCAAGGTCCATGGTGATGCTGCAGATTCATTTGTATATCCACCTCTCACAGGAGACGTAGGTATGATTACCAATGTAATGAGTGAGATGTACAATGAACAAACTGGTGGGTTTGGTGTCAGAAGATATTAGAAAAGGTAGTGTTTGATAGGAACACACTCCTGCAATCTGTCAGTTCCAACACAGACTTATCTTATCCCATCAGAGGCAGGATCATCTGTGTAAGCAGATATGTCATGTATAACTCTGCTGCAATTTCGGCACAGCACTTTATGTGGACGTGACACCCAACCAGCTGTCCACCCAAATGAATGGCCACCACCAGGTGTTGGCCGTGAGGAGAGTACATGTGCCTCCCTCTGAACCATTAGCCATTTTTCAGCAGACTTTGTACCTGTTCCCTGCCTCCTTTCTTCCCTCATCCATTTCACCTGACACAGCCTCTAACCCCAATCCACCTACAGAACTGCAGTTCCAGCATTCTGTTTTCAACCAACTGCAGCTCTTGCATTGTTTGTTCAACTAACACAATGTAGCTTTGCATAGGTGTTTGTGTGTGTGTGTGTGTGTGTGTGTGTGTGTGTGTGTGTGTGTGTGTTTGTGTGTGTAAGGGTACTGCAGCTCAGAAAAGGATTTGTCTGAATGGTGGCAAAGTTTTCAGTCCTGTTTATGTACCTGTAGAAGAACCTACTATTTGGTGTGTCGTTACGTTTGCTCCTAAATTATTTACATTCTGCCAGAACTGTCCATGCCATATTAATTTAATGATGGATACATTCCAGTACTGTACAGTTCATATATCAGGTAACTGAGCAATATTGTCTAGTAGTTCTTGTTTTCAGCCTCTTCCAAAAAGTGTGAGACAACCTCATGTTGGTTCCATGAACTACATCATATGATAACTTGCTGGTCCCCTTGTCTGTGAAGTTCATACAAGAAGAGTTTATTCTGGCACAAATATTGCAGATTCTGGGTATTAGCCTCTGTACTGACACAAGTATCTCATGGAAAAACAGCACACTGTGTAAAAATGTAGCATCTTCATCCATATTCTTTAAGAAGCAAGCTAATATCTTCAGTCTGCATTCAAAGAATCTTCCAGTAGCTGAGACATGAGTTGCAGTTTACATGGATCAGTGTGTAGCTTTCATTATCAGGGAACCATCTGCAGTAACTCCATACTTCTGAAATTCTCATCTATCCTAAAGTTGTTGTTCAGTGCAATAGTGACTGAACTTAGAGGTAGCAAATGGGTGTAAGTAATCTTCACTGCCACGCAGCAGAATCTTTCATATCTTTACATGTTTTGATAGAATCATTCATTCAAAAAATAAATACAAATAACTAAACAAAAATGTCTATGTTGCAAGACTTGGCAGGCACCATAAATTTTCCATTCTTTTATACTTTTCAAAGGTCCAGGAAATAAGATAATTGTAGTTTCCACACTTTCCTAAAATAATTATGAACTCTTTTCCATATATTTGACTGCACATAAACCAAAACCTCTTTGACAGTATTCTTAGTGGGTTTATGTGCACTAAATTTCAAAATAAGAACGTTCTTCATGATTAATTCATAGCAAGATATTATGTTAACAGTGAAGATAAATTGTTAAAATTCATTGCAAACCATTTTTGTGGGCTTAGCTTATTTTTTATTGTGCAGTATTGACACCAATCAAGTATTTGAATAAATTCCTTATTCTTCATTTCAATTGTGCCTTGTGACACTTGCAGTATCACAGTATTTTAAGAATTTTCAACGTTTGTATTTGTTTCATATGTGGGTATTGAATGGCTTATTTCTTCTTTGCTACTTTAAAAATCTAATCATAATTAAATGAATTGCTACATTTATGCTGTTTCTTCTCTTTACAAGTGAACACACACATTGCATTTCATTACCTCAATTTGTTCATATACTTTATAAAGTTATTTTAAAAATGAAAAATTGTAAAAAACTTGAAACATTGTTTGATAATATTAATAAAATATTTTTCTAGTAAAACTTTTATACTTATCTTTTTGTTTTCTTCACATTCCACCAATAAGTCTTTTCCCAGTTTGTGCACAGCATATCTGTAAGTTATTTTTATGCAGAAACACTGTGATATGTTTAAAATTCAGGGTAGTAGCATGGGAAAAGATAGTGATCCAATTAAGGACTAGATGAAATTAGAAATTAATTCATTGAACGAACTTGTGTGTTAATTATTAAGTCAAGACATTTCGAATAAGTAAGACTCCATAACAAATTGTGATGGAGATTTGTGTAATACTAGAGAGTATCAACATGCAGGGTCATTAAGTAACTGTACTTCTCTTCACAGTTTTTGTCAAGTGGCTCTTGGTGGACAGCTGCCCCACACAAATAAAGACACAATCTTCTCAGCTGGTCTCAAATTATCACCAAATCTGTAAAAATTGATGTTTGCCAGATCAGGATGTACGGTAAACATACGAGGTCTGTTAGATAGGTATCTGACCTAAAGTTGTTTTTTTTTTTTTTAAAAAAAAAACCTTCATGCACATGCGCAAACTTTTTGTCAAATATCAATAGCAAATCAGCAGTTGAGTGAGGTAGCAGCTAGTGCTCACATTGATGTTTTATTGCAAGGGAAATTATGGAATGACTGGAGCAACAATACTGCATCAAATTTAGCCAGAAACAGGGTGACAGCCAGGGGGAAACCATTCGGAAGATTCAGACTGCTTTCAGTGATGATGTATGGGCATCACACAAATTAAGGAGTGATACAACTGGTTTTAAACATAGCTGCACATCAGTGGAGAGCGAGCAACATTCCAGTTGGCCATCAACATGCAGAGGTTGTCAGGTCTTTGCCAAGGTGAATATTATGGTGATGTGGAACCATCATGTGAACTATCAGAGAAATTGAAGAAGAAGTGAGCATCAGCAATTTTTTGGAATACTTTATTGTCACCAGAGATTTGGTCATGAAGAGAGTGTTGGCTAAATTCATGCTGAAGCTGCTGATGGTGAAGCAAGAGCAATTTTGTGTTGAAGTATCACAGGACATGCTGGACTCCCCAAACAGTGACCCTGACTTTGCGAACACCATAATCACTTGTGACAAGTCCTGGGTGTATGGGTAAGGCCCAGGAACCAAATCCCAAATGCTACAGTAGAAGCATTCCTTGCCACCAAAACCAAAGAAGGCCCACCAAGTGCACAGCAATGTCAAAGTTATGGTGACTGCTTTCTTTAACTTCAGTGGTGTGGTACATCATGAGTATGTGCCACAGGATCTATCACCAAAGGATATTACAGGGTTGTCCTCCATCACTTGCAGTCCACAGAAAACTGTTGCCTCCATCATAATGATGTTCCAGCATATTTCTTGCACTTAATTCAGACATTTTTGTCACAAAAAAAGGTTCGTGTGCTTCAGCAGGCTCTTTACTCCCCTGGTTTGGTCTCCTGCAACTTCTGGCTGTTCCCCAAACTTAAGAGCCCATTGAAAGGAAGGCAATCTCAAACAAAAGAGTACATTATGGCAGCAAAGACAGCTGAACTAAACTTCCTTCTGAAAGAGGTCTTTTTGGCATGCTTCCAACAAATGCTTATGCAGTGACACTAAACAAGAAGGTCTCATTAGGGAGTATATATTGGCATGTAAATTTAAGAATTGCAAGGTTCCTTAAGAGGCTTCTGCAAGATGTTCAGTTATCAACTTTACACCATTTCCTTGCTGCCTTCTTCTATAGAATAAATACCTATCTGACCACAGTTGCGCTGTCTCCGAATAAAATAAACACAACAGTACTGAGAGAAAGTATACTATACCTGAATCAGAATAACAAAGTGACTGACAGCTTTGTGTTAACAGGACGGCAACCATAGCAACAACCAATCAGAGCACATGTTTGGCCACTTCCTCTATCCTGCACACAGTTGTCATATCACTCTGCTACCTCAACTGCAGAGGACAAGTATGGTGAATAACATAACTGATTTATTCTTTGTTTTGTTTCTTTATGCGATATATTTCTTTTGTGGAATATGTGAAGGTAACCATGAAATTGCTTAGGAAAGTGGTAAGACTAATATAATCTTGTGCAATGAACTCAATATTGCATGTTAATGGTGAATGTATAAACATAACATTTGCTGCTATTGGAGCCATATGCCCTTGTACATAATAGTGAACTGACAGATTTATAAGTGCAAAGGAGGTAGAATTGAGCTTCGTAGTTAGTTTATCTATGTGCTAATGCCATCTCAGTTTGCTGCACACCTGGATGTCATTTAACATTCTACTACTGCCACCCACAATGCATTTTTATTTGTTGGGAAATGCATGATAAGTGTTTCTGCAAGGTTAAGACTTAAGTGTCTCCTGTGAACCACTGAACTGGTTTCAGAGGTAGCCCTGCCTTTGATGGGATAGGTGGTGTTAGTGACTGGACTGGAGTAGGTGGTGGTAGGAGGATGTATGGCACAGGTTTTGCATCTAGGTCTATTACAGGGATATGAGCCATGAGGTAAGGGATTAGGAGCAGCGGTTGTGTAAGGATGGCAAGGTTTGTAGGTGGTAGTATCTGACAGCTGACAAAGTCCTTCCACCAGGTTTTCCTTGCAGTTCTCCTTTGAAGGCATTACCTACAAACAAATGCAGTGAACAGCTATGGGCACCCTCATGCACCATCCTATGCCAACCTATTCATGGGCCATCTAGAAGAATCCTTCCTAAAAACCCAAAATTCTGAACCCCTCACCTGGTTCAGATTCACTGATGACATCTTTGCTATCTGGATTGAAGGTGAGGACACCCTATCCACATTCCTCCAGAACCTCAACAACTTCTCTCCATTTACTTCACCTGGTCCCAGTCAATTCAACAAGCCACCTTCCTAGATGTTGACCACCTCAGAGATGGCTACATCAGTACCTCCATCCATATCATAAACACCAGCAATACCTCCACTTCAACAGCTGCCACCCATTCCATACGAAGAAGTCTCTTCTGTACAGCCTAGCCACTCATGGTCATTGCATCTGCAGTGATGAGTAGTCCCTCTCAAAACATACCGAGGGTCTCACTGAAGCTTTCACTGAATGTTATTATCCAACCAATTTTGTAGAAAAACAAATCTGCCATGCCTTATCTTCCAGTCTCCCACCACCTCCCAAAGTCCCACAGTCCAGCCACAGAGGAGCATTCCCCTCGTAACTCAGTAACATCTGGAACTAGAGCAACTGAATTACATTCTCCACCATGGTTTTGATTACCTCTCATCGTGTCTTGAAATGAGAAATACCCTGTCCATTATCCTTCCCACCCCTCCTACAGTGGTATTCAACCATCACAATATACTCATCCATCCTTTACACAACTCATGCTCCCAATAACTTACGACATGGCTCATACCCCTGTAATAGAGCTAGATGTAAGACCTGTCCCATACATCCTCGCACAACCACCATCTCCAGTCCGGTCACTAACATCACCTATCCCATCAAAGGCAGGGCTACCTGTAAAACAAGTGATGTGATTTACGAGCTAAGCTGCAACCACTGTGCCGCAGTCTATGTAGGCACGCCAACCAACAAGCAGTCAGTCCGCATGAATGGCCACCAACAAACTGTGGCCAAGAAACAAGTGGACCACCCTGTTGCTGGCCGGAGTGGCCTTGCGGTTCTAGGTGCTTTGGTCTGGAGCTGGGCAACCACTACGGTCGCAGGTTCAAATCCTGCCTTTGGGCGTGGATGTGTGTGATGTCCTTAGGTTAGGTTATGTTTAAGAAGTTGTAAGTTCTAGGCAACTGATGACCTCAGAAATTAAGTCGGATAGTGCTCAGAGCCATTTTTGACCACCCTGTTGCTGAACACGGTGCCAATCACTGTATCCTTCATTTCAGTGACTGCTTCACAGCCTGTACAGTATGGATCCTTTCCACCAACAGCAGCTTTTCTGAATCGCACAGGAGGGAAGTTTCCCTGCAATATGTTCTACATTCCTGTAACCCTCCTGCTGGCCTAAACCTTGGTTAGTCAGTGTCCTCACTCATTCAGCCCCTTCCCTGTTCCCACTCTTGCACTACACAGCTGTCTTTTGACAACCACACCCAGTCTTTTTATTAATTTCCTTTACTGCTACAACCCCCTCCCCCCCCCCCCCCCCCCCCCCCCCGCACCTCACCTCTCCCCTGACCTCTGTCTAACCTGCAGCACTTAATTGTTTGCTACCCTCACCATACTAGCCCTCCCTCTCCCTCCCCCAGCCTGCTCCTTACCCCCAACCTATTGCCACTCCCATCATGCACTGGTGCTGCTGCTCACAGTGTGGTTTCAGTTATCTGAGACTGCAGACGTGTGTGCAAGGTACGTTCTCGTGAGTGTGTGTGTGCATGAGTGTATGTGCGTCTATTGCTGACAAAGGCCTTAATGGCTGAAAGCTATAATTGTGTGAATCTTTTTGTTGTGCCTATCGTGACTCAGCATCTCTGTTATATTGTGAGTAGCAACTTTCCTTCTCCAATATTATTATATATAAAAACAGGGGCAACAGCAAGTGGGACTCACACTCTGAGGGTTCCCTACAAACTTGGTTATGTATATACACTGTCAGAAAAAAACCGCAACACCAAAAAATTTATAGTAACAAAATTTCAGGTCTAGGTAACATACTTAAGTGATTAACATTGCGAGAAAACAAGTTAATGGAAGCATGAGATGAGTCATTGTAAATGTGAAATGCTGGTACATTAATAACATTGCAAATGTGAAATGCTGGTACATTAGTAACCAGTGTAACTGCCAGAATATTGGCCGAAAACACGCAAACAAGCATGCATTGTGTTGTGCAGGTGCTGGGTATCAGCTTTCAGGATGGAGTTCCATGCTTGTTGCATCGGTCAGTCAGTACAGGAACAGTTAATGCTGTTTGTGGATGACACTGGAGTTGTCATCTGATGATGTCTGATATGTGTGCAATTGGGGACAGATCTGTTGATTGAGCAGCCCAAGGCAATATTTCAACATTCCATAAAGCATGCTGGGTTACAACAGCAGTGTGTGGATGAGCGTTACCCTATTGGAAAAAAAACTTGTAATGCTGCTTATGAATGGCACCACAACAGTTTGAATCACCAGATCAACATACAATTTTGCAGTCAGGTTGCAATGGATAACCATGAGCGTGCTCCTGCTATTGTATGAAGGTGCACCCCACACCATATCTCCACACGTAGGTCCTGTGTGTCTAACACACAGAGTCACTTGTTGCAGACCCTCAAACTGGCCTCCTCCTAACCAACACCCAGCAATTGCTGGCACCGAGACAGAACCAGCTTTCATCAAAAAACACCACAGACCTCCACCCTGTGATCCAATGAGATCTCATATGACACCATTGAAGTTTGAGTTCAGTGGAATGTACGGTACATGGCATCTGGTTTGGAACTGTCCTTCAGTTAACCAGTTTGTAACAGTTCATCATGTCACTGTGGTGCCAACAGCTGCTTAAATTGCTGCTGTGGATACAGTACCATGCACCAGAGTCATATGCCGAAAATGATGGCCTTCCCTCTTGGTAGTGCCACTTGGCCGTCCGGAGCCCAGTCTTCTTGCGACCATACATTCTCAGGACGACCACTGCCAGCAGTCATGTACAGCAGCTAGCTTCCTTCCAAATATTTCTCCACTATGTTAGACGGAACAACCAGCTTCTCCTTGCCCTATTACATGACCTCGTTCCAACTCAGTGAAGTGTTGATAATGGCATCCTTGTCACCTAACATCGATTCACAACATCCAGTCTTAAAAGTAACCAACTTATATTTAGATCCCGTTGACTTACAAGCTTAAATTATTAACAAAGGGCCATAAACCTCAGTGTTTGACATGCATTTCAAATTGGTACATCTAATCCTTTCTGGGAGAAAGAGGTCTCTACAGACTGCCACATCCTTTGATTGCATTGACTTAGAAGTTTAATTTTTTATACGTTCAAGGGACTGTAGACCTTAATATTTCACATAAGTTTCAATTTAACTACACCTTTTACCGGGAAAATGGGGTCTTAGACGAACAGAGAGACTGATGTCCTGCAAGCACAAAAAGTAAATTAATTAATTAATTAGTAAAACAAAAATCTTTGATATAATTAACAATTAACAAATTTCAGATATTTCCAAGAATGGAAAATCCAGGATGAAATAATGACAATATTATGAAAAGGATAGATTGCTAGTTGCCTGAGATTGCAGTCGTGTGTGTGAGTTGCGTTTGCGTGAGTGTGTGTGTGTGTGTGTGTGTGTGTGTGTGTCTATTGTTGACAAAGGCCGTTGGCCAAAAGCTTTAAGTGTGAAAATCTTTTTATTGTGCATATCTGCGACTCAGCATATCTGCTACATGGTGAGCAGCAACAATTCTCTTGCTTGAAAGATTTGTTAAATGTGAAATGTAAAATTTCTTCTTTGGTTTCCATATCTTCAACTGCCACACCAGACTGGTCAACAAGTGACTGGATGAAAGCCTTAGAGCCACTTAGGAATTTTACATAGGACGAGAATTTTCTCAGACCTTCTGCTAAGGTATGATGGTGGTAGTTGTTTTATGCTTCTTGCAATGTTTTTTTCACAGACTCTTGAATTTCTACTAATCTTTGCTTTACATGATTTGCACATTTTCTTTTGAACTGAGAGTGCAACAGCCTCTGATTTCTCGGCATTTTCCGAATATTACTATTAAACTATGGTGGGGCTTTAACATCCTGAGTCCACTTACTAGGCACATAATTTTCCAGGCTATGATTTACATACAGTCTGCTGAAACTCTGCCCATAATTCCTCTATGTCCATCTTACTGAAACTAAGTGATGTCACTTCACTGTCTAAGAGATGTGAAACAACTGATTATCTGTTCTTTCTAGCAGAAAAACTCTCCTAGGCTTTTTCAGTCATTTATTAACTTTAGTAACCATAATTGCTATAATGACATCACAATCACTAATTCCCATGTCTATACTGAGGCTGTCTATGAAAGAAGGCTTCTGCCTGTTAAGTGCACAATTTGACTCCTTCCACATCCCTGATGGTTTATCCTCATGATGGCATGTAGCAGAACTTGATGTGTGAGTGATGATAGTCTGTGCAGCGGGTTCTGGGAGTGACTGTTAAGGCTGCCTACTGTATTGTACCACACATCAATGTGAGAACTGTAAGTAATCACTTAGTTACACAAAAAAACGAGATGTTAACTGTTTTATAACCTACAAATTCATACTAAAACAAAACTGTATCATTTTATATCCCACTGATAATGCCTTAAAGTGATAAAGGTGAAACACACCTGGGAAAAATAAAATACATTGCAGCAAACATTCTGAATGAGTGCTTTCTAGTTCTGGATTGGCAGAAATCAGATGATTTCAGCCAGCTCATGTTTTATATCTGGTCCCTGGGAACAATGGTAATCTAACCATACAGCACCCATGTGCACCACAGTTGCTATCAAATGCTTATCTTGCCATGCTGTGCTGAACAAGTAAAGGCATGTGTAGTGCCAGTGCAAGGTGATGAAAGTGTTGACTTGTTCATCTCGCACGATTGCTTCCTCCCTCAGCATCCCATATACTGGGAGATGGTGTGTGGAGCTTGCTACCTCCAGTCCCACCCTCTTTCCATCCCTTCGTCCCCCCTCCCCCCCCTCCCCCACCTGAAATTTTATTGAGAGAAATACTCAGTATCATTAGTTGTACAGCTAGTTACATTTCTGTGCTGTTGCAGGTATCCTTGTGTCACACAGCAATCAGCTATATGTGAGCAGTAAATTAGCTAATATTTAAGTCCACACATACAATTAGCTTATTCTTCCAAAAGTGTTGACAGCACCCTATGAACTCTAGGAACCACCCCTTGACACACTGCGGATGGATATTACATTGTGCACTTAATTTTATTCATTCAAAGTGTTTTCTGCAATATATACTGAGTGGTTAGCACACTGGACTTGCATTCAGGAAATGATGGTTCAATCCCTCATCTGGCCATCCTGAATTAGGTTTACCGTGATTTCCCTACATTGCTCCAGGCAAATGCCGGGATGGTTCCTTTGAAAGGGCACGGCAAACTTCCTTCACCATCCTTCCCTAATCCACTGAGACTGATGACCTCACTGCTTGGTCTCTTCCCCCAAACAACCCAACGCCAACCCTTCTGCAACATATCTTTCTACAGGTATAATTGTTACTGTTTAACATTTTCTATTTTACAGATATGAAATTTACACCACTGTTTAATTTGTGTTATTCTGAAGTGTGATATTACTTTATAATTTTCTGTTTCTACACTTCATTTTATTACTTGTGTGTCAGGACACTGTTATACGATGGGTTGTGGGTTTTAATTCTGAGTTACTGCTTTGTGTTACCAACTGTAGCTTAAAAGCTTAATATAAATTGGGGGCTTTTTTTGACATGTGACTAATAGTGTGTTTTATATATATTTTTATGAAGGCCACGAGTAAAAAATTAGTAAATTGAGATTGATCATCTGTATCCTCATCCTATGTATTTGACCATTCGACAGGGCTCCTGTCCAGCTCAGTTCTGTTAAGATATCAATTTTTCATTCTGTTTCTCAATTTTTTGCTATTTCTTTTCCTGTTGGTGAAAACAGTCTCTCTGATGTTTATATTATTGCTACAGAATTTTGTTTTTTTTTAACAATCTCAGCAGCAGTACTAACTGATGTAATCCACTCAAACATCAGTTTCTAATAAGACAATGCACCTTGCTGTACAGACTTATCATTGGCTATCAATTTTCTTCTTTCTAGTGTAGGACTAGGTCCTGTGGTTAAGTTGGTTGATGGAACCCTTGGGGTTGCTCAATTGTTAAATTTGGAAGGCTTTTTGTTTCATTCGTTCATTGTATTCCATAGATTTCATCCAGACTGATAATCTTTTTGTGAAAATCTTTTTGTTTTGCCTATCTGCGACTCAGCATCTCTGCTATATGGTGAGTAGCAACTTTCCTTCTCATAATATTGTACATTCCATCATGGATTTTCCATTGTTTGAAGCAAGAGAATCATGCAGACATACTATCATTTGAACATCAAACAGACTCCCATCTGGACGACATACGAGGGCTATCCACAAAGTACATTACGTTTTGGAATTAAAAATAAATAAAGTATTGGAATTTTTTTTATTACATACAGATGACAGCCACACTTAAATACTACTTTTCTACATAGTTGCCATTTAAATTAAGGCACTTATCATAGCGATGGACGAGCTTGGAAATCCCTTTGTCGTAAAATTCGGCCGCCTGCGCCTTCAACCACGTGGTTACCTCTTCTTGAAGCTGTTCGTCGTCATCAAAATGCTGCATAGCCAACCACTTGTTCGTTGCTGGGAATAAGTGGAAGTCACTCGGTGCCAGGTCGGGACTGTATGGCAGATGAGGAAACAACTCCCACTTAAAAGATTCGAGAACTTCATGAGTGGCATTTGCCGTGTGGGCCTGGGCGTTGTCATGAATCAGCAAGATCTTTGAGCCCAACTTTCCCCTGCGCTTGTTTTGTATTGCTCTTCTGAGGTTGTGCAGAGTTTGGGAATACCTTTGAGAATTTATTGTAGTGTCTCTTTCCAGGAAATCCACAAAAATTACACCTTTTCTGTCCCAAAAGACAGTCGCCACATGGTTGAAGGCGCAGGCGGCTGAATTTTACGACGAAGGAATTTCCCAGCTCGTCCATCGCTATGATAGGTGCCTTAATTTAAATGGCAACTATGTAGAAAAGTAGTATTTAAGTGTGGCTTTCATCTGTATATAATAAAAAAAATTTCCAATACTTTATTTAGTTTTAATTCCAAAACGTAATGTACTTTGTGGATAGCCCTCGTAGTAATAAGCATTCCTGGCATAGAGAAACAACTTAAAGAGTTGAAAACAAACAAGTTGCCAGGATTGGATGGAATCCCAATCCAGGTTTGCAAATAGTACTCTACAGCATTGACACCTTGCTTACCTTGCATTTATCATGAATCTCTTGCCCATCACAAAGTCTCAAGTGATTGGAAAAAATCACAGTTTACTCCTGTGTATGGGAAGGGAAAAAGAACAGATCCAGTTTGCTGCAGAATCCTTGAACTCATTCTTAGTTCAAATATAATAAATTTTCTTGAGACCAAGAAGCTTTTGTTCATGAATCAGCATAGCTTTAGGAATCATTGCTTGTACAAAATTCAGCTTGCCCTTTTTTCACTGCTGTGAACTATGAATGAAAGGCAACATGCAGATTCCATATTTCTAGAATTCCAGAAATCATTTAACATAGTTCCCCATTGCAGGATGTTAATGAAGTAGCAGCATACAGAACAGGTATTCAGATATGTGAATGGCTCAAAGTGAGAAACAGACTTCTGAAGTAATAGAATCCAGTATGATGTCCTCAATGGCAAGTGTTCATCAGAGACAAATGTATCATAAGAAGTGTCACAGGGAAGTATGATAGAGCCACTATTATATTTTATATACATAAATGATATGGCAGAGGGGGTGGGCAGCAATCTGTGGTTGTTTGCTGATGGTGCTGTGGTGTATGGGAAGGTGTCAAAGTTGAGTGATTGTACAAGGATACAAGATGACTTAGACAAATTTGTATTCAGTATGTTGAATGGCAGCTAGCTTTAAACGTAGAAAAATATAAGTTAATGTGGGAAAAACAAACCTGTAATGTTTGTTTACAGCATTAGTAGTGTCCCGCATGACACAAGACACATTGTTTAACTATCTGGGTGTAATGTTGCAAAGTGATATGGAATGGAATGAGCATGTGAGTATTTTTGTACGGAAGGTGATTGGTCAACTTTGGTTTACTGGGAGAATTTTGAGAAAGTGTGTCTCAGCTGTAAAGGAGACCACATATAGTGAGTACTGCTCGAGTGTTTGGGCTCCGTACCAAGTCAGATTAAAGAAAAACATTGACACAATGCAGTGAGGGGTTGCTAGATTTGTTAAAAGTTGGTTGGAACAACTCGAAAGTGTTATGGAGATGCTTCAGGAGATCAAATGTGAAGACCTGGAGGGAAGGCAAAGTTCTTCTTGAAAACAGTATTGAGAAAATTTAGAGAACTGGCTTTGAAGATCAGAATGGTTCTGCTGCCTACAGCATACATTTGATGTAAGGACCAGAAAGATAAGATATAAGAAATTAGGGCTCATACAGAGGCATATAGACAATCATTTTTCCCTCACTCTATTTGTGAATGTGACAGGAAAGTAAATGACTTTTAATCATACAGGATACACTCCACCATGCACCATACAATGGCTTGTGGAGTCTGTATGTAGATGTAGAAGCAATCACTGCTGGCCACGCCTGTAAAGTATACCAACAACAAATTGTGACTAGTACTAATACAAGAAAAACAACTACTTTGAGAACAGCTGCTGCTATTACTCCTATACTACACACCTGCTGATATTATCTAATACTTCAAACAAAGTATTTATCTAATTTTACACAGACCAGACCACTATAACCTGTTTACAGACTGACAAATTCAGGAGCTATCTAATACAAATATTACAGGCATACAGAATTTACATTCAGTACAAGTATAATGATAAATTGTTGAAGGAGTGGCTAATGAGGCTTTTGGTTGTAAATATTTGGGGATTTCAAAATCCACACCTGACATCAACTGGCGAACTGTTATAGACTTCTGCACTATTCTGAACCCAAGGAGGGGATGAATAGTCTATACAGAGATTATTTCTTTTTTTAGTATTTTGGTTGTGAACTGCTGAGCTCATCCTAAATTTTCTACCATTAGTAACCAAAAATACTGTTAAGGAGTACCAATGTACCTACTGAAATATAAGTGTAATCAGTGTCTGAAGAGGCTTCTGCAAGATGTTTGGTTGTCAGCTTGATACTACACTCCTGGAAATGGAAAAAAGAACACATTGACACCGGTGTGTCAGACCCACCATACTTGCTCCGGACACTGCGAGAGGGCTGTACAAGCAATGATCACACGCACGGCACAGCGGACACACCAGGAACTGCGGTGTTGGCCGTCGAATGGCGCTAGCTGCGCAGCATTTGTGCACCGCCACCGTCAGTGTCAGCCAGTTTGCCGTGGCATACGGAGCTCCATCGCAGTCTTTAACACTGGTAGCATGCCGTGACAGCGTGGACGTGAACCATATGTGCAGTTGACGGACTTTGAGCGAGGGCGTATAGTGGGCATGCGGGAGGCCGGGTGGACGTACCGCCGAATTGCTCAACACGTGGAGCGTGAGGTCTCCACAGTACATCGATGTTGTCGCCAGTGGTCGGCGGAAGGTGCACGTGCCCGTCGACCTGGGACCGGACTGCAGCGAAGCACGGATGCACGCCAAGACCGTAGGATCCTACGCAGTGCCGTAGGGGACCGCACCGCCACTTCCCAGCAAATTAGGGACACTGTTGCTCCTGGGGTATCGGCGAGGACCATTCGCAACCGTCTCCATGAAGCTGGGGTACGGTCCCGCACACCATTAGGCCGTCTTCCGCTCACGCCCCAACATCGTGCAGCCCGCCTCCAGTGGTGTCGCGACAGGTGTGAATGGAGGGACGAATGGAGACGTGTCGTCTTCAGCGATGAGAGTCGCTTCTGCCTTGGTGCCAATGATGGTCGTATGCGTGTTTGGCGCCGTGCAGGTGAGCGCCACAATCAGGACTGCATACGACCGAGGCACACAGGGCCAACACCCGGCATCATGGTGTGGGGAGCGATCTCCTACACTGGCCGTACACCTCAGGTGATCGTCGAGGAGACACTGAATAGTGCACGGTACATCCAAACCGTCATCGAACCCATCGTTCTACCATTCCTAGACCGGAAAGGGAACTTGCTGTTCCAACAGGACAATGCACGTCCGCATGTATCCCGTGCCACCCAACGTGCTCTAGAAGGTGTAAGTCAACTACCCTGTCCAACAAGATCTCCGGATCTGTCCCCCATTGAGCATGTTTGGGACTGGATGAAGCGTCGTCTCACGCGGTCTGCACGTCCAGCACGAACGCTGGTCCAACTGAGGCGCCAGGTGGAAATGGCATGGCAAGCCGTTCCACAGGACTACATCCAGCATCTCTACGATCATCTCCATGGGAGAATAGCAGCCTGCATTGCTGCGAAAGGTGGATATACACTGTACTAGTGTCGACATTGTTCATGCTCTGTTGCCTGTGTCTATGTGCCTGTGGTTCTGTCAGTGTGATCATGCGATGTATTTGACCCCAGGAATGTGTCAATAAAGTTTCTCCTTCCTGGGACAATGAATTCACGGTGTTCTTATTTCAATTTCCAGGAGTGTATATTGCATGCTTCTGTAGAATAAACATTACTTTCACCTTCAGTGCAATGCCCCAGACGACTATGTTATATGGCAGAGCAGGCTGAAAATATGAAAACTATGCTAGAAATCTTGTCTGCTAGTCAGTACAGAGAGATTTACGAGTAAAAAGCAGGCAGAACTATGCTTCTTAGTTAACTTATTCACATGATGGTGCCACTCCAGTTTACAATCCACTTGGATTCCCAGGAACTTCGTACATGGAGCCTCATCCATTTCTCACACCTCTACCTCTGGTGTCTGAAAGTCATTTTTATTTATTTGTAATTCCATATTAAAGGTTTCTGCTACTCTAAATGACTAACTGCCACCAAACTAAGGTGACGAGTCAGATGAACCACTCAGTTGCTGAGCATGCTCCACAACATTGTGTGCTGGACATCAACATCTGCTTCACAGCCTGCACCATCTGGATTGTTCTCATCAACACCCTCTTTTCTGAATTGTGCATTTCAAAACTCTCCGTATGACATATCCCTCATTTGCTTAATCCCCCTTGTGCCAATCTTTGGTTGTCCCTGTCCCGACATGTCTTCTTGTCTTCCCTGTGCACACTTTACTCTGTTTCCCGCTCTCTCCATTTCCCATCAAGCACAGCCTTCCAATATAGTACCTAACAGCCCACTACATCCCTGCACACTCCCATAGGCCCAACTAAAGCATATCCCCCACTCCCACTCTGCTATCCCTCCTCCTCCCCACCCACACCGCTTCTGTACCCCTACTACCAAACCTGGCTAAGATTACTGCTCACCTGATTTAGGCATCATTATATGGGGATGACAGTGGCCATGTGTGTATGCGAGTTGTGCACATATGAGTGTATGGGTGGTTTTCTGCATCTGTGGTATGACTCTGTCCAATTGCTTACTTTTATTTTCAATGTACTTTAAACATGCCCGTTTGCTGATCAGTGCTTCCTCTATGAGGTGAATAGCAATCTATGTATTTCACTGTTGTTAACTTTTGATGGTTTCACATCTGTGAAGTATTGAGTTAATCTAACGGAAAGGCAGTTTAGTGTTTCAAATGCTTGTGAAAGACATAATTTTTATATTTTATTGTATTTCTGTGCTGATATTTAATTGTAGCCTGCTTTCTGTAGGATATAACAGTTCATATTTGTCAGTATTACAAATTGTAATAGTGATATACACAAACAACTGACGTTTTTAGTGCATGCCATCACATTCCTAACAGTATTATTTATAGCCACAATATATCACTGAGAGCCTTTATACAAAATTTTATTTAAAAAAAAAAAAAACTAGACAACACAGAAGAACAATGTCATAGACATAGGATTCTTAACTACAACATGTAATGTAAGGGTGTTTTTAAAAGTAATGCCTCAGAATTTTTTTATGTGACCTCTCTTAAAGCTTACTAAATAAGACAAGTGTTATTAGCAATCTATATTTTTACTCTTCATGTATACACACTTGCAGCACTCAGCCACCCTAAATTATAGTGTGTAACATGGTGATGTGTAACATACCTTTGTCGGTGCATGAGAAACAGTGTGCTGTAATTGGGTTTCAAATTCAAAGAGTTCATCCAAAGATGGAGCACCCTCTCCTTCAACATGACAATGCCAGAACACACAAGAGCACTGCTACATCTGCAGCAATTTGGCACCTTGGGTTCACTGTCATCAATCATCCTCCATAGACTACCAACTCGGCACCATTTGGTTTTCATCTGTTTCCAAAACTTAAAGAATATCTCTGAGAAATCTACTTTGATAGTGATGAAGCAGTGCAAGCAAAGGTGGTGTTTTGGCTCCTTTACTAATGTCAAAGATTCTACAGTGACAGTGTCAACAAACTGGTCTCACATTGGGAGAAATGTGTTTGTCGCCAGAGTGACTAAGTTGAGAAATAAATATGTAGACCTGAAGAATAAAGATTTAGGATGTTAATAATGTTTGTTTTGTTTAAAAAGCTTTAAGAGATTTCACATAATTATTTGGAGGCATTACTTTTCAGCACAACCTTGTATGTGAATAGCATCCTATTCCAACATCATACTGTACCTAAGTGCCACTTATCAAATAGTGGAAAGACCAGGATGGAATAAGAACAATATGGAAATGACAGACTGCTACTCACCATATTTAGTTGCAAACAGGCACAGTAAAAATGGATGCTAGACATACTTCAGCTGTTAAAGTCCTTATTAAGAACTAGTCGGGCTTTTACAGAAAGGATAGATTGTTACCCTCTGCATAGAAGAGGCATTGAATCACATACAGGTACACTGAAAAAATTCAGAAATATTTCAGCTTCATAGAAAGGATAGATTGCTGCTCATAACATAGAGGAATCATTTTATGGAAAGAGCAGACTGATACTCATCACACAGAGGAGGATTTTGTCCAAAATCTGAAATATTTCTAGCATTATGTTCATTGTACCTGTCTGCAATTCAATGCCTCCTCCACGTGGTGGGTAACACTCAATCCTTTCCATATTTCTGTTAAGTGCCACTTACATTATGTAGACCAATCAGCCTTTCTAAATATGTCCAAGTTAACCACTTTTGATTTACAAATGTAGAAGGAATGTGTAAGAATCTCGCTAGTTAATTAATAGCCACACTGACTATAATGGTCTTTCTTGGACAATTGGAAATTGAAAAAATGTTCTGAAACTTAGAAATGCAGTATTTTTAGAAATATAGCATTGTATCAGTATCTGATCTAATGCTAAGAACTGCCATAAATCACTGATCATCAGTACAAATGCTCTGTGTCAAAACTCGAAACTGAAAGAGCAAGCCACTTTGCCATTTGCTCCAAGAGCCCCCAGTGACCCCAGAAGTGACATGCCTGACAAGTTCCCTATTGTTTAAAACAGTGGCTTCGTTATGCCAGTCTATTAAGCAGAGGTGCTAGAAAAGTAGCATGATGAGTTCAGTGGCTTATACTGGACTTAACTGCCTCTGTCCTGAAAGACAGACTGGAATGCTACATAGGACTGATGGGTGAGTACTTGAAGTACACAATGGAAAACAAAGTTTGAAATAAAATTTTGCAGAAAATCGTAAATATCCCGGTAAATATAACCATACATCATTCCCTCTTCCATGGGCCACTCTGTACAAATCACTTGATGAGATACACCACCCTTCATTAAACTTGTCTGTCTCATCCATTAATACAATCTCGTAAGGGTTCCAGACTGATGAGCAATACTCAAGAATCACTTTAACAATTGTTTTGTGGGCTACCTATTTTATGGATGAATTACATTTTCCTAAGATTCTTCCTGTAAATCTAAAGCTAACACATACTTTTCCTACCATATTTACTTTATTTGGTCAATCCATTTTACGTCACACCAGATTGTTACTCTGATGTAACAATGGCTATTGTTTCCAGTTATTTTTCACCATTGGTGTAATCACAAAACAGGGAGTTCTTTGCTTACTTATTTGCTATGTGTCACATTTATTTACATTCAGTGTCAACTACCAGTCCCTGCACTAATCACCACTCCTTTGTAGGGCTTCCTGCAGTTCACTAGAGTCTTCTGAAATTGCTACCTTTGTATAGACAGCTTCACCAGCTGTAAATAGTTGCATGGGAGTTTCTAACATTATCCACTGGATCATTTATATATATATATATATATATATATATATATATATATATATATATATATATATATATATATATATATATATTAATAGTCCCATCATGTTTTCCTAGGGTGCAACTGATATTACTTCTACATCAGTAAAAAAAAAAAAACCATTATGAATGTTGTGACAACCAAACAATTTACTGTAACAAATGACTTCAATTGGAATTTGTCTCTTTCATACTTCTGATCTTTGATGTTCATCTGGGTTTTAGTGCCTTTTTCTGTTAAAGTTCTGACTTTGTGCTCTTGTAATTGTGATTTAATAAAGGTGTAGAATTCTATCCAGCATGTTTGCATCAAGGTCGCCATTGTAACAACCACTGCTACAGTGTCACTCCAATTAGGACAAGAAATGTTGATGCTTCCAGACAATGGAGGGATAAAAGGGAAGGATTATGCCAGCAAGCTGCCTCCACACATGAGTGCCAGTAAAGATACTGACCCTCACTACAACAACAGCAACAACATCTAATACAGCCAACAACACAAGATAGGATAGCACAATGTGTGAAATTACTAGTCTTCTCAATATCCACACCAGAACTTTGGTTCTTACAGGTAGGGAGTATTTTTTGTTAGCATGAAAATGATTTCTGAGACTGATGTCTGAAATACTCCTCTTGGGTACTGACTATGGGGAGATAGAATCAATAATTAAATCACTGAGGATTAATGACTCTCATGGAAATTGATGGTGTGCCTAGCAGAATATTGAAGTACTTTGCTGGATATGTTAGCCATGTACTTAGCCAGATTTATAATTTTTCCTTTGAGAATGGTCAGTTTCCTGAACAATTTAAGTACTCAGTAGTAAAGCCACTTTATAAAAGAGAAGAAAAGGATAATGTTGACAATTTTAGACCTATTTTTATGCCGTCAGAGTTTGCTAACGGTATTGAAAAGGCTGTGTATGTAAGGATAATTGATCATTTTATATCACACACTTTGATATCAACTGTACAGTTCGGCTTTAGAAGTCAATTAACAACTGAAAATGCTATATTCTCTTTTCTCTGTGAAGTACTGGATGGATTAAACAAAAGGTTTCGAATGCTAGGCATATTTTTTTTATTTAAATAAGGTATTTGACTGTGTTGATCACAAAATATTGCTTCATAAGTTGGACCATTATGGAATATGGGAGTAGTTCACAATTGGTTCACCTCTTACTTTAACAACAGGCTGCCAAAGGTCATTACTCACAGTGTTGAGAATGGCAGTGATGAGGGTCTGAGTATGGTACAGTCAAATGGGGGGGGGGCCATGGATCAGTATTGGGGCCACTCCTGTTCCTCATTTATATAAATTATATGCTCTCTAGTATCACGCGTAATTCTAAAATATTTCTGTTTGCTGATGACACTAAAGTAGTAAAGGATGTTGTGTTTTACATTGGCTTTGTTTCAAATAGTGAAGTTCATGACATTAGTTCATTGCTTGTAGAAAATAAACTAACGCTAAATCAAAGTAAGACTCAGTTTTTGCAGTTTCTAACACACAATTCAACAAAACACAACATTTTAATTTCACAGAATGGGCATATGATTAAGGTGTTCATATATACGAGGGTCAGTCAAAAAGTAACGCCTATTTTTTTTTCTACGTTTAATTGTCAGGAAATTTAAATGCAATTACATAGGTTGAAAACCACAACATTGAGGATCATTTTGTCATTTTTCAATGTAATCTCCGCCCATCTCTACAGTTTTGGTCCATCTTTGAACAAGGGCATGTATCCCAGCACGGTAAAAATCACAGCTCTGCTTCCCAAGCCATTGACGCACGGATGTTTTGATGGCCTCCTCATCTTCAAAATGAATCCCACGATGAGCTTCTTTTAGTGGCCCGAACAGATGGAAGTCTGATGGTGCCAGGTCAGGGCTGTATGGGGGATGAGGCAAAACGTCCCATCCAATTTTGACAATCTCGTCAGAGGTGTGACGACTGGTGTGTGGTCTTGCATTGTCATGCAAAAGAACATCTGCCATTGATTTTGTTGGGCGAACTCGCTGAAGACGTGCTTTAAGTTTTTTGAGGGTTGTGACGTATTGAACAGAATTTATTGTGCATCCCTGCTCCAAAAAATCAACCAGAATCACACCCTCTGTATCCCAGAAAACTGTTGCCATAACTTTCCCTGCCGATCGCACAGTTTTGAATTTTTTCTTCCTCGGCGAGCTTGTGTGACGCCACTCCATTGACTGCCTCTTTGATTCGAGTTCAAAAAAATGCACCCATGTTTCGTCCCCGGTCACAATTTTTTTCAGAAACTCATCTCCCTCCAAACGGAAGCGCTGCAAGTGCTGGGAGGCTACTCGTATTGTTTTCCTTGCCTCTTTATTCTGATCGGTTAACATTCTTGGAACCCACCGTGCACAAACTTTTGAGTACCCCAATTGTTTAATAATCGTGATCACACTGCCTTTACTAAGAGAAATAATGCGACACACTTCATGTGCAGTCACCCGACGGTCACCACGAATGATGTCATCAACTTGCTGAATGTTGTGTGGAGTCACTGCACTCACCGGCCTGCCGCTCCGCTTTTCGTCAGTCAACGGTGTTTGCCCTTCAGCTTCCTTACAACGACGAACCCATCGTCTAACAGTGCTGACATCCACTGTCACAACACCATACACCTTCTTCAGTCTTTCATGAATGCGTATGGGCGTTTCACCTTCTGCATTCAAGAATTCAATCACACAACGCTGTCTCAAACGAACATCGATGTCGGCCATCTTACAAACTTCTGCTGTGCTGCCACCTGTTGACACAGAAAGTTACTACTGCAGTGGATTGCAGAAGGTTTGAGGAATGGCGCCAAATTCAAATTTTTCACTTAACTTAATTTTTTTAAGTAGAAAAAAAATGGGAGGCATTACTTTTTGACCGACCCTCGTATATTAAACTGTTGTGGAAAGCCCATATTCAGGATCTTATTCAAAGACTTAATGCCGCCATGACATGGAATTTCCTGATACCCAACGTCAGCGAGTCAATTCTGGGTGCTAATTTTTTAAGTAACTCCGACCTCACAGTGGATATTAAGAGAGGATTACTGCAGAAAGAAACAATCGCGGCAGCGGGCTAACTGGATGAATGATACAACATCGTACAAGAATTTCTGGGTATCCTACCAAGTGCATAGGTGCAGGCAAAGGTGCAACACAACATACAACATTTCATTCACACCACACCAGGGCAGTCAGTAGTGGCCAAACCACGCCGTCTCATGCCTGAAAAACTTGCGATAGTTAGGCAAGACATGGAGAAGCAAATCCACAAGGATGCGACGAGGCCAACAGACACTCAATGGGCGTCAAGAAATGAGAGGGCACATGGAGGCTGTGCAGAGACTATCGAGTGTCAAACTCGAAAAC
Organism: Schistocerca gregaria; assembly: GCF_023897955.1. Lineage (NCBI taxonomy): Eukaryota > Metazoa > Arthropoda > Insecta > Orthoptera > Acrididae > Schistocerca > Schistocerca gregaria. Next base: position 380,197,943 of record NC_064921.1, on the reverse strand, counting down.
ATTCGCATATAGTTACCCTATTCCACATGTCGTGTATGTGAACAATTCAATAGCAGGCGCACTTTTTTTTCAGCGTAATTTATTGTACGCAGCTATATTCACAAATTCCTGTGGCCTCATCAGAAATTGACAAGACAGCGGTCACTACGCACTTTGATTTATTTGAGTATGGTTACACACCTTTCACGTTGAAAAACACTGCTCAAACATGGCAGCAGTTTATTCATCGGACACTGGATGGACTGGAATTTTTATTTTCCACATAGACAACATCCTTATTTTCTCGATGTCTCAGGAGGAACACAAGTCTCATTTATGGCACGTTTTCTCACGCTAGCATGGTGGCCAATTTAGGCAAGTGAATTTTGGCCAGATCAATGTAAAGTTCCTCAGTTTTGAGGCATTGGCGGACAGATTAACTCTCCTGACGGAGTGTCTGTTAGCCATACAAAAGGTTCCACTCCCTGGAACACCCAAAGATTTAATCCTCTGGTGGGCGCACCTTTGATTTCACGTGAGTGGGCGCGCCGCGGAATTTACACTGAAATTTCGTCTTCATATTGTTATCGTTTTTAGGCAAACCAAAGGATAAAAACTGGAATAAAACAGCATGTCATTGCAATTATTTTTTTTTATAAAAGTAAAGGAAAAAAATCAGTCAGCTTCATTAAAATACGTTACATAAATAAATATCTTCAGGTCATTAGCATCACAAGAGAAACAGATAACGTTCTGACAAGAATGCTTCTTGCAGACATTGTTTACACAAGTGTTGCACGATGCCTTCGTCCTGACATTTTTGTGTCGTCCGCATATGTGACATATTCCAGATTTAGGTTCATCATGAACTGGGCCTCCTTTTCTGAATTTTCAAGAAATATTTGTATAGCTTTCGGAAGGTTTGTTAGTTTCGCTCTTTGTCCTAGATGAGCGTTCATAAGACTATACAATAGGTGTTTTTTTATTATTTTTATTTTTTATTTTAGAAATAGCCGTCGTTTGTCTGTATTGTCTGGCTTGTTGTGGCTACAGATGACGTTCAAATTAATTATATATCATGAGAGAGGAAGATCATAGCTTTGGTTTTTTTTGTGACAGTTGAAGATAAACAGAAACTGTACTTGAAGTCATTGAAGTCGATTTGCTTTCCCTTGAGTTACTAGCTTGAAATTCAGGTGGAATTTCCTTCTTGTTCTTTTTTTTTCAATTAGCCGATGGTGGTCAACTTTTTATCTAGAAGATTCTGAGCTACACTATAACTGCTGTAATAGTTATCAGTCATAAGATTCCTGTTCGTGCCCTCTATGGGACTTACCGCTCTTTTGACATCTTCAGGATTGTTTGATTTTAGATATGGCCCAGCGAACTGTTTGCCACAATACACCTCGAAATAGAGGGTATAAAATGTTTTTGCGTCACTAAGGGCATATATTTTGATACCATACTTCACAGGCTTATTCGGAATGTACTGTTACAACCCCACAACGGCCTCTAAAAGCTTGCAGCATTTCGTCAATTGTCACAAATTCACTGAAGTTAGAGTGAGCAATGCAATTATTTACAAATTATTAGTCAAACTCACGAAGATGTGTCAGTTTATCTGTAGACCTTCATTCAATCCTTGTTTCTGTATAGTGAAACATAGTTGCTCTAAGAAGAAAACGGAAAGGTTTATAACTGAAAAGCGATCGTAAGATAGTCATACCAGTACCATCAGATGCCCACAGTTCACCGCAGTTGAATGATGTCCTTTGTTTATGCCAATCAAAAAAAGTGCACTGAAAATGGCATGAATTTCTTCTGCTGAAGTATCTTTGTAATCACGAGCTCTAGAATAATTGGCATTACTACGTTTTTTCTCAATACTTCTGTTGGTATGAGCTACAATGTTTTCTATCATGTTTCTAGTGATAAAAAGGTAAATGCATCTAAAGGTGTAAGTGCGTTTCTGGCAGTCCCTTTTGGGCCCGGTAAAGTTCTGTTAATGGTTTTAGCACTTGTTTTCCCTGCAGTTAATATAAAATGTACATCATGTGCCCCCGTTACCTAACTGTCATCGTCTTCCTATGGCTCTTCGGATTCACTACTGCATTTGTCAGCTTCAATAATTTCCTCTTCCGTATCAAAATCGTCTTGAGGTTCATAACACATCAACTCATCTTCCGAAATTTCCGCTAGAATTCGAAGGATCTCTTCAGGGTCCCTAACAATATCACTTTCCCTGGAAATAAATTTACACATAAAACAACAGATTCACACTCTAAACAACAATAAACGATGAAAACATGTGTAACAAATCGTAAGCATGTAATGTTGAACCAATACTTACATGACTAGGCGCGTGGCGACAATTACACTACAGAGGCATAACTGAAGTTAACAATGCTGTTGCAACATAACACAGGCAAGGTCTGGTTTCAAACGAGGTTACACGCACTCCATCTATGATGAAGATTGCATACTAGATTGCTTGGAAACAGACAACTAGCATCAGCTAGTGGACACTCAGAAAACTATAATTTGCAGTGTGTATGCCACGGCGCGCCCACCAGAGAGTTAAGATGGTTTCTTGGAATGCTTAATTACTATTGCTGGCACCCTCCCCAGGCAGAGACCCTGTTGCAACCATTAACAAAAATACTCATGGCAAATACATGGCTGGTGCAAAAAAGGTTCCTTGGAGCGATGAGCTGGTGGCAGCACTGCTCGCACATCCTCAGATTAACACGTCGCTAGCCATTATGTTGGCCGCCAGCCAGATGGCTGTCGGAGCACCACTTCAGCAACTCGTCAACATTGCTTGACAGTAACTAGTTTTTTTTTTCGTGTTGCTCACACCCACACAAAAGGTTTGGATTACTATATAGAGGGAACATTTCTTAGCATATGTAACTGTCTGTCACTACAGAGATTCAATTGAAGGCCGCACTCCCACCATTTACACATAACATGCAGCAATAACGTTGCTCTGCTGCGCCACAATTAAGTATAGGTGTGAATTTGGGGAATTCTTGTAAATTCCGTGCAGCTATGGCTGGAAGCTATTAGTTAAGGAACCGATTGGCACATTGGATAGCAGTTATGGGCAAGTTGATATTTTGAAAATGATTCTGCGAGGCAGTTTTACAATGCTGCTCGCAGGCAATAAGACAAGGACTGGTGGGCACTGTATACAAATGTGAAATAATCATAGCAGCACAAGGTACTAACGTACTTTGAACAACTCCCACATTGCAGTTACAACAGCTGCTAATGACTTTTGTGTAGGGCTGAGGAATTCTGACACTGTAATTATTAAAGAGCACTCCACTTGTCCTCTCCAGAGGAACTACGTCAGAGGCGTAGGGGAAAGATGTATAAATAAGCAAGCCCGGAGGCTCAAATCAGGCATTGTGTCATCATGCTGTACACATTTAGAACCAGAGAGAATGACGATTGTTTATGTTCCAGGCCAACCACGATGACCTCTGGTGCTGGATATCGGTGGCCAACCGACCTGCTGAAACTACTTCCAACCTCCGCACTGCACGGATGCGTCACAGCTGTGGTGGGGTGGGCCGCTCCTTGGGGCCTCACTGGCTCAAGCAGTGAGAGGACTGCTGGCCTCCGCTCTCTGGGTGGCATCGTCTGGTGGACAGTAAGCTGCCATCTGCAGGGTCAGGGCAATGGCGTGAACTTGTGGCATCCTGAGTGCAGAGCTCTCTGCGGCCGGTAACCGAGCTGATCTGGGCAGATGGCTGGAGCTGCTAACCTCACTACACCAATAGTGGACAACTGTTTCCCTTCAGAACTCGTGTCCACAAGTTGTACTTGACGGAGCATCAGTCATATCGCAGACTACTGGCACAGCAAACATGCACAGTGGCCACTTAGCCATGGCATGATAGGAGCGCTATATCTGCAAGGCTGGGTGCCCAGATGCCAGAGCTGCAGATTCCGGCCTTGGTATTGGTGCTGAACCACACATGCATGCACGCTGCATGGTGCATTCACCAGGATCAGCGAAAGACTAGCTGGCCGGCTATGTTCCTTTGATGCAGTAAAGTCAATGACACACTTGCTGGTGTTTCACTGCACGCTTCACCATGAGTCACCTCTCCCTCCCAAACCTTACTTCTCAGTTGTTCTCACTTATTACAACCTTTGAGATCAGGGAGTTGTAACAATTTGGTGTCTGGAAGTAGTCGTTTTGCTTTTCAACACAATACATCATGTTTCAAAGTGTTAGCCCACCTCCAACATTACATTTTGGTGAGAGAGTTGATTCTAGGGGGTGGTGAATGAGGTAGTTGTATCTGATGTAGATTGGGTGGTACCAGCTCAGCACAATGCAGAGCAGTGAATCTACATTTTATTTAGGTTATTTTTGAGTTTTGCTCTCGCTATCAGAGTTAGTTGTGTGAGCTATGGTAAAAGATGTTCAGAGTTACTTTTGTGAAGCAGAGAAACCCATGGACTTATCTTTGTTTAGAGGTAATGGTGGACATGACAATTTAGTGCCAGTGAGGTGTTCATTATGCAGTTTGTTTGGGCACAAGTTGACATGTACCGGAGCTGTAGCAGTTGTTGGTTCTGTATGTAGGCATACTGGTTATCTGTGTAGTGGTTGTACTGAGTGCAGATGGGCTATGATTCATCAGCATAATTAATTCGTGTCTAAATTTTTTGTATAGGGTTAAACAGGAGTTTGTTTTTGTCTTAAAAAAATCATTCGAATTAAAGTGGAGGTAGAGTATGCAAAATAGTGGAAACACATGCTACTACCTCGGATACAGCTGCTGCTTTAAATCAGCAAGTGCAAGGATTAACAAACCAGTTTGAGAGCATGAAACAGTCACAATCAGAGTCACAGGGGAGTATGTCTGGATTTAGTGTGTCTTCTTTTTCATATCATCCGGCAGTAGTCACACTGATGAATCACTTCTCAGGCAAGGCAAAGGAGGAGGTGACAATTTTCATTAAGGATGTTAGGGATGCTGCAGAAGCGCATAGGTGGTCAGTTGAAGTAACCCTGTATCTTACTAATATGCATTTGGTGGGGGATGCCAGTGCATGCGTTTTCTACCTCGAGAAATTGAGTAAAGCACATACATTCCAAGAGTGGGCTGCTGGACTGTGCCAGCAATTCCGAAAGCAGAAAAGTGCTTTTTTTTTCTGGAATAAATTAAGTACATTGCTGATGGAGCACAACGATCCTGTGGAAGCATTCTCGGATAGAGTCCATAAGCTAAATGTGAGGACATATGTACAGACCCAGAATGCAGAAGTTAATAGGGTACTGTTCAGGGAGGCAGAAAATACAGCGGTGGACCCTTCTTGCATGGTATACCCACTGAAATGCATGGAGGCTACAGATAGAGAACCCAGAGGACTCACACTCAGCTCTTAGGAGAGCAACACTTATAGAGGAAGTAGATTTGGCCACAAAGCAGAGAGTGGACCACTGCATGTTCATGTCTGAAGTCAAGTGCTATAGAGATGGTCAGGAGGGGCAAGTAAGGAATCAGTATAAGCAATTAGAGTGTTATTCATGTGGTCCACTGGATAATCGAGTGTTTGAGTGCAGCGGTAGAAAGGGTGGAAAATTCTGGCAAGGGAAGGAGCCACGAAACGTAAATGGGAATGCTTCAACCATTGGAAGACTGTCCCAATAGACTGTAACATGGCTCAAGTTAGCATACAGACAGAATGTAGCTTAGTGGGCTTAGTGGTGGCCGAAAACAGAGATTTTTATGATATTGCAGTGCCCGTGTTATTCTAATTAGAATGCAAAGTTCCTTTGGACATACATGCATGTCCAAAGGAAGAGGCACTGCGGCGACAACAGCCATTATGAAATATATTAAATGTATTCACAATTGTGAATATGGAAAACCATGGAGAATGGAATGACGACAATGAAAATCTGTTCGGAACAGTACTCAAAACCGGATTTCCTGCTTATTGTGAGCGGTCACTTACCATTTGGTTATCTGTGCACAACTCACATCTAGACCCAAACTTCCATATGTTGTCAACCATACATCTACGACCTGCACTCGTGAATCCCTTATGTATATTCCAGTACAGACGTTGTACTTTAAAGTCATTTGCCCAGTATCGGCAGAGGATTATGATATTAAAGTACCTGTATTATCGTGATTATGATGCAGTTCCTTTGGACACGCAAGGCTGGGTGACCAGATGCCGACACTGCAGATTCCGGCATTGGAATTGGTGCTGACGCATGCATGCCCGCCACTTGGCATCTTTACCAGGATCAGTGGAAGACCGGCTGTGTATCTTCGATGCAATAAGTCAATGACACAGTAGCCGGTGTTTCTCTGCATGCTTTGGCGTGAATCACCCCTATACCCCTGACAATACTGCTCAGTCATTGTGACATATTACAACCCCAGGTCTTGGGGGGGGGGGGGGGGGGGGGGGGTTGTAACAGCTCTTCAGCACGGAAACTCCAACAGGTTCGCCGAAACTCCTTAGACATCCCAATTTTATTTCACAATTAATCATGGCTGTCCACCACATTCACTGTAGCAAGGATATTGTGGCTGATGGCTTATCACGGTGTTGTACAACTATAAAAGAAATACTGGAAGCATACGCCCTAGCACAAGTTCTTGATCCAGAATTACATTACTCAAGAATGTAAAAACTTCAGTAGGAGATTTAACATCACGGCGTAATTTTGCACACAAAATGGTGTGTGTTCACTCCCAAAAATGTCCCTGAACAGTTTTTGAAGTGTTCCACAGCCTTTCACACTTCATAGTGTGAGCTGAAGTGCAACTGCTGACAAGAAAGTTGTTGTGGCTTGGAGAGAATAAAGACAGTTGCAAGTGTGCACTATAGTGTGAGAACTGTCAAAAATGCAAGAGGGAAGACATACTGCTGCCCCCATGGGAAACATCATCAGGCCTGCAGCAAGATTTGGTTACTTTCATGTGGATATGGTAGGACCACTACTTTACTCAAATAGCTTCTGCAATTTGATTGCCACAGTGGATCATTTTACAAGATGTCCAGAAGCATTTCCTGTCACAGACATCACTGATCCAACAGTGGCCAAGACAGTACTCAGTGGAAAGATAGAAAGGTTCAGATTACTGTAATGTATTAAAATCAACAGAGGCAGAGATTTTTAGGCAGAACTCCTTCATCTCTGCAGGTACAACCACTGTAATCAGGTGTGGTAAATGAAGCTGTGTTATAAATCTATTTTTACAGACTTTACACTCAATGGTGGATGACAATAATGCACACAAAATATTTTTAAAAAATAAAAAAAGAAAGCACCTGAAAAAAAAGAAATTAATGCAAACCAAAGAGAAACAGTGCTGAAACTGTAAAACATTAACATTATACCAGTAACACCTTCCCTCAGTGTTAATTATTGGTTGTTGAATTACAAGTTTGAAGTAAGTCCTAGCAAGGCTCTAAATTTTTCAGATTCTGGTCTAAATAGTGGCTTTCATAGAACATCAGCTCGTTGCTCGTTTGTGCTAATATGCTTTGACAGAACTCCCTTAGTGAAAACTTTCTCTCTCACAAATAAAACTTTGACAACTGTATGCTTTAGTCTACGATGGAACTGTGGGTTCTCGTAAAGGCTTATTACTGGTGTATTATCGTAATAAAGTACAATGGTTTTCTGACTACCAAAAGACTATAATACAAATCACTGAGCCAATAGGCTTCACTAGTAATCATGCTATAAATTCTGATTCTGTTGATGTCAGAGACACTGTATGTTGCCTCTTAGATGCCCGTGAAACACTACAACCTATCTGTTTTGTCACCAGCGCAATTAGAGTCAATATAACCAATCTTGAGATTGCTACAATTTTTATCCCTAGCATATAACAGACTTAGTTTTAGGTTTCCCTTAATATAATGCAATACACGTTTTAAAGCAATCCATAAAATCAGACTTGCACAAGTCTGTAACACAGATATCTGATTGGCATACACCAGTGCCAATATTAATTTTCTATATCTTTTCACAACGTTTTAATGTTCACATTTTTTTTCTTCTTAAAACACTGTATCAAAATTTTACCTCTTGGGAGTTGAAACAAAACTACATTTAAACATATCAATAACTTTCAATATTTTTTCAAGATAGATACTTTGACAAATAGTAATAATACCTTCCGTTAAATTTTGAACATATTCATTCCCAAATGTGAAAAATATGTAAACATCAGCCATCCAGTGGCATAGGTTTTCTATATACCTCGACCACGTATTGTAGCCTCTAAGGGTGACTTCATCAGAAGTCAAGATGTACAGAGATTTAGGAGCTGAGTTGCTCAAGTCATACATTAAAATATAAAACATACTGTTCTTCAAAAGGTCAAACATTAGAACATAAGTAACACCGGTGTGGTGTTTTTCAAATTTGTGTCTACAGTTTCTGCAAACATCAACCATGTTCAAAGTTGTACGCATTCCCAGATAGTTGCTAGATAGGCTCAAATCCTTCATTTCAAAGTTATCACTTAATAACAGCTTTAAATTGTCAGTTTACCTGTGGGAACTTGAAGATTCCAGCGCATCGATGTAAACAAGTAAGAATGTTTTATGATTATTTTCTGTCTTTATATACAAGCAAAATGCAAAATCACGTCTTACAAATCCTAAGCCAGTTACTACTGAGTAGAATTTAACATTCCAAATTTTGGGTGAGTCCTTTAAACTATACACAGCCTTTCTAAATCTACAAAGTTTACCACTAATTTTACAGCAACATCCACTAGGTAATTTAACATACAAGTCTCCAGCTGTCTCTCCATAGAGAAAAGCGCTACAAATATCTAGTTAATAGATAGGAAGGTATTCGCATTAAGAAACACCAGAAAAATCTATCTTGGAAACATTTAGCTACAAGATGAGCTTATATATAATCTTTTTAAATATAAATTTAGCAGCGCAGGCGTGTTTGAGCGGATTTGTTACCAACATATACAGTATATAATCACCAAAATATTGATTATTCAATATAAGGTTACGAAATTTCATTGCAGTTTTAGTTAATTATAAAGAATTATTTGCAACAGGTACCGTGTTGGCGGCAGTTGAGTCTTTACAGAATTAGAAATTACAGAAATAATCACAAAGTACAGAGTCCACACGTCTTCATAATGACATTCATTATATGTTGCTATAGGCTAGCGAGCAAGGGTGAATTCTGTTATCGTGACAACAAAGTTTCTGCCACTGTCATGTAACGTCATCAAAGTGGAGTGCGCTCACGACAAGTGGCAGTCACTAAACCTTTTAAAAAAAATCAAAGCGTAGTTTATCGATATATGAGACTTTGAAGAGACGCTCATTATTTGCGAACTTATGAGATGTAAAAGAATACACCATACAGAAGAATTGCGGTACTGCACACAACCTTTGGAGCGACAGGCAGGCAAGTGGAAAATTTTACATAATGTTTCATAAACCTCGACAACATTCAAAGAAATTTTTCAATATTTTCGAATGAGTGTTGAATGTTCTGATGAATTACTTCAATGTACAAAAATACGAACATGAGATTGTCTATCCCAGTTGGAGACAAGTTGTCCCAAACACATGAAAATATTAGTCGACTGATTTCTTCCCATCGTCTAATTTTCATATTTATGTCCGAGTAACCCTTCAAATTTTTGTTGAAAATGTCTGGCCTCTTTTCCACTTCTCTTGAAAGAATAGCATATTCGATATCGCAAGGAATGCACGGAGAGTGACAATTTTGTCACCCGTTTGAGGGCGGCTAATCAAAAATTGGGGGCGCAGTTACAGGTTTGTCATGGGCTTGTCCAAGAGTCGGCAGACAAATTGGTCGCCTGGCTGTCACGCGGTAACGGGCGCGATCCTACGTATAGGACTGAACAGTCATGTTGACAAAAGTAATGCGTGCACGCTACCTCTAAGTCCAAGTTTCCTGGGGGCGTACAAGTTTAAATTTCTCCAAATAAAAAGCTAATTATCAATTTTTGTACCGAGCTGATATTGTGTCTGCAACTGACTTAACCTACAATTGTCGCTTTTATAGGGCAACATTTTGTCATATATAACAATTTCGGCTATAAAATGTTTCATATTACAATAACTACTTTCCATTAATTCATTAACATGGCAATATCCAATCAATAACTGTCGCATCGCAGAGAAGTTATTAGTGTCTGTGAATGACTTTCCGTCTAACATATAACTTAAACGGATCAAGTTGCTTGGATACCAGCAATGCAGACAAGACGCAATAGAACGATGCGCAAATCAGTTCTTCTCATCTTAATGATACATTATTTCCACTGTTGTTACAACAATATTAAAAAAATGTCGTAGTATTTATTGTGCTCTAATAAAACGTTTACTCTGTGAGTAACGGAGAAAACAAGGTATTTATTCCCACACATGCGCGATAACAGTTTACAATTGTACAAACATGACTTCTTGCACTATGTAAAGCGCAGAATAACTAAAAGAAACGTAAACGAAAAAGCAACTATACAGGGCGTTTCAGACGTGATGGTCAATAATTCACACATGGAGAAGTGTAGGCCAAAGTTAGCTAAAAATGTCTAACAAACATGCGTTTCATCAGCGTCTGGGAACACACGGCATCTCTAAACGTTAAAGTAGATGTTCGAAATGTTGTCCACGCGTCTGAATGCAACACTGAACTCGTGTCTGAAATCAGCTGCGAATCCTCTCAGGCAATCGTGGAGAATTTTGTAAATGCTGTAAGGGTGCTTCAATTCGCAAGCGTAATTCCTCAAGAATAGTTGACCTCGTCAGCATAGAGCAAGCTTTTGACATGACCCTACACACAGAAATCCATGGGATTTAAATCTGGAGACCCTGGAGACCATGGCACAAGCCTTCCTCTACCTGTAGAATGTTGACCATATGTCCGAGTTAGAAGCCGGCGCACTCGTAAAATGAAAATGTGCTGGAGCACCGTCATGCACGAACCACAAATTCAGGCGTTGGTTCAGAGGGACATCATCACGTACATCTGGAAGTACAGTTCGCAGAAACCGCACGGACTGCTTTCTGGTTAGTATCCGTGGTAGGAATTGCTTTCCAGTTATGCGGTCTCCGAGCAGTCCTGCCCAAGGATTTAACGAATAATGCTGCGGATGTTGTGATATGTATGTTACACTAAGATTGACATCGGTCCAAATTTGACTGTTATGGTAGTTAAAAATGCTGTCATTGGTATATCCAGCCTCGTCCGTGAACAGAATACTGCTTGCAAACAGGGGATTGAGGGTCCACTGTTGTTGCGCCCATTGACAGAAATTACCTTGAGGAGGGAAGTCTGCATTGTTGAGGGCTTCCACTCGTTGGAGATGATATGGATGGAGTACTTTCCTACGTAAAATCCGCCTGACACTGCTATGACTCAGGGCACGCTCTTCGGCAGCAATTCTCCTTGTTGAAGTACTCGGACGTTCTTGTACAATGCGTAACAGCATTTCCTCAACATCGGATGTTATGGATCCGGGTCGACCTTCTCCTACATGGTGTGCGAAACTCCCGGTTTCTCTACGGCGCTAAGTAACCGGACTTACGTACGCCTGTCGGGCTGCCTGCGGAGAGGAAAAGCTTCTTCATACAATAGTGCAGCCTCAAGGGAACTGACACTCTCTTTGCCACTCTCTTTGCATAGGAAGAGCATGTCAGCGTACTCTTGATTGGTGTAACTTCTGTCCAAGGTGCCTTCACGCCCGTAACTGACTGCGGGAAAGGGATGTAGTTGAGCATGCGTAAACAAACTTTGGGATACTAACGTGAATACCGCGGTTCCAGGGACGTTTACAATTGCTCCCCAACTCGAATAAATGCGATACCTCGGCAACGATTGATTTGCGGACCAATGTTTATTGGGACTTTTTAGCTACTTTGGCCTGTACTTCCCATGTGTGAATTATTGAATTATTGATCATCACTTCAGAAACGCCCTGAATAAATGCAGCTGAAAACTGCCAGAGCACGGAACGTTTATGTGGTACTATACACTTGCTAAAAAAAAAATCGTCCGCAGCTCGTGGTCGTGCGGTAGCGTTCTCGCTTCCCGCGCTCGGGTTCCCGGATTCGATTCCCGGCGGGGTCAGGGATTTTCTCTGCCTCGTGATGACTGGGTGTTGTGTGATGTCCTTAGGTTAGTTAGGTTTAAGTAGTTCTAAGTTCTAGGGGACTGGTGACCATGCAGGCCAACCCTCGTAACTACTTCTTTCTTGAAACTGGATGGTGCGTCACGTGAGTCAGTGCTTCTAGCAGGGGAGCGGGGTAGTAATCCTCGACATTGGTCTCTGTGTCGTAGTGTTTGGTTCACAGTGGTGCTCGTGGGATACAGGAACGCTTCTTGTTACTGATCCTTGTGTATTCTCTGGTTTGCTTTGCGTGGTGGTTGTAATGTCTGCTTGCACCCAGGAACGCCAGCTTGATCCGATACAATGCAACTGTGGTGGGTGTACCATGGATCGTTATGCAGAAAGTATTGCTGTCCCTACTGACTACCGGATACGGTCCGTCATACGATGGGTGCAACGGCTTGCGTACTGCACCGTTGCGTAATAACGCTTGTGATAACTTGTCTAGCTCCGTAAAAACGAACGAGTGTCTTTCCAACTGGTTTCTAGGCATGTCAGCCTAAGCTGGCGCATGTGTTCTCTTAATTTGCTGGCGAAGTTTGAGGCGGTGATTGTGCCATCTGCCAGGCTGTGCAGATAGACTCCAGTAAATCGTAACGTTTGTCCAGATGCCACTTCCGCTGCTGTGCTCTTCAGATTACTCTTAAATGACGTTCTTAGACCTAAAAGCAAGACGGGCCGCGTCTCTGTCCATTTCGGTGTTGCGCGGCATATTAGTGATATTCTGAACTGCCGATGAAGACGCTGAACTACTGTTTGATGGGGGTGGTATGCGTGATGCGTATGAGCTTCGTCCCTAATAACCTGGTCAATGGTCTGAAGACGTAGGCTTCAGAGTGACGTCCCTCATTAGTGGCAATTTTCAGCAGGACTCCGAACCGGGCAATCCAGCCACGAATAAATGTTTGCGCTATAGTTTCTACCGTGAAGTTCTTCATTGGAAATGCCTCTGTCCACCTAGTGAACCTGTCTACCACCGTGAAGCAATAACTGTAGCCTTCTGATGCTGCGAGTGGATCTACAATGTTCATAACGCTGATTTGCCGGAAGAAGTGCACCTAATGGTGCTCTCACATGCTGCATGATTTTATTCCTCTGGCACGCTGCACATCGCTTTACAAATGTTCGGCAGAACGTGTGCATACCTGGCCATACAACGTTCTGTTTGACTAATCTGACAGTGGCCCTTACTCACGAGTGTGCCAGACTGTACATTGATGCTATTGCCTGTGTTCTGAATTGCTGTGGCACAAATGGGCGTACTTTTCCTCCTGATCGTCACAATATAACTCTACGTTTGCTTCAGGTGATGTCACGAGCTGTAACATCAGTCCTTTCGATTGTGGCAATAAATCACGCAACTCACTATCACTTTGCTGCGCGTGAGGAGGGCGTCACAATTAATGACGTTTGACACTGCTTCCACAAGTGCGCTGTCATCTGCTACCGCGTTCACTGTCCTACATGCGTAAGTGCGTCAGCTGAAACATGTATTTTCTCTTCCATATACACAATGTTTGTAGTGAACTGGCTGATATCTAAGTGTCGCAGCTGCCCAAACGATGCTTTCTCCGGCTTTACCGTCAAGGCATATAAGGGACTTACGATCGGTACAGATGGTGAACTGTCGCCCCTCTACTTCTTGTCTGAATTTTTCGATTGCAGCGTAAGCGGCGTACCGCTCACGTTCACATACTGCTCAACATTGCTGAGATGGTGACAATTTATGACTATGGAATGCAGTGGGCTGCTAACCATGATCAATCTGTTGCTGAAGTGCACCATCAATGGCAGTGGAAGAAGCATCAACCGTGAGCGCAAGTGGGGCTTGAGCGACCGGGTGTGCTAATAGGGCGGCCTCCACTATAGCTGTTTTCACAGCCTGAAACGCGATATCTGCCTTGCTAGCCTGTGGTTTGGCTTCGGTGCGCCCTTACGTAGTTCTTTCAATGGTGCGGTTATCAGTGCGTAAATGCGAATGAACCTTCTTTTTTTGTGTGGAGGTCGAATACCCTGTGCGTTCACCAAATATCTTATAAAGTGCACCTCTTTCTCCTCAAAAACACACTTGGGAAAATTAGTTACTAATCCCTATGTGCGTAGGCAGTCAAGTGCCATAAGTGCTCCTCTCCTCATGATGACATCACCAACAAATCATCTATGTACGCATAGCAAAAACCCAGATATTTTCTCACCTCTTTCTTAAAGCACTGGAAGGTCTGAGCTGCGTTACCCAGCCTGAATGGTACCCTGCTGAACTCAAGCAGATCGAATGGCGTCATCATTGCGGTTTCAGATGTCTTCCATAGCTACAGGGATCTGACAGTATGCTCGGACTAGGTCAGTGGTAGAAAACAACATCTCATCGTGAACATCTGCAAAAAATTCTTCTACTTGTGGGTACGGGTGTGGGATGGTCCTTGCACTGAGTTGGAGGTAGCTACCGCAGGGAGGCCATACATTCATCATTTTAGGCACGACATGAACCGGGGCCACCCAAATGCTACTAGAAATTCTGCAGATACCTTGTGATAGCATGCAGCGAAATTCCTATTTTACCACCTTCAACATTTCAGGTGTCAATCATCTAGGCCGAGCTTGAGTTGGCGGCCCTGGCGTTGACAAAAAAAAGGTGAAGGTTGCGTGATTGACCAGTGGAAGAATAGGTGACTGCTGATCTCAGGGTATCCTTTCATTAACCATAATATGTTCGGTGTGACTGTGCGTACCCCTAGGGGGATCGCTACTTTGTCATCTTATGTTACATGTACATCTAGTAACACTGGTACTCTGTGATCCTCTATGCCGTTGGATATCTGATGATGGAAATAAGTCCGAAACGCAAAAAATGAGCATCCTGAGTAATAAACTCACTTTTCACCGGGTTTGTGACTGTTCTGAGGAGAGACCTATTCAGCTGCAATACAGTACTACATTATAACTCTACATTGTTTCAGAATGACTAACGATTACTTTATTTAGAAAATAAAATACAAAACGAATTATCATGTTTGACAGCCCCCAAAGAGTCATGGACTGTTGTTGTAGTCTTTTGTCCAAAGCTGGACGTATGCACCTCTCCGTGCTATTATATCATGTTGAAGCCTCCTCAATTTTGCAGGTTCTCCTCTGTAGATCAGCGGTAACGTTTCCGCCTACCACGCATGGGGACCCCGTTCGATTCCCGGCAGGGGAGGGGGTGTTGTGTGTGTTGTGTGTCCATCATCTTTGACACGCAAGTCGCCTGAGTGGCATCAACTAAAATGACTTGCAATACTGCGGCCGAACCCCGAAGGGGGAATTCCGGCCGATAAAAAAATGGCTCTGAGCACTATGGGACTTAACATCTGTGGTCATCAGTCCCCTATAACTTAGAACTACTTAAATCTAACTAACCTAAGGACATCACACACATCCATGCCCGAGGCAGGATTCGAACCTGCGACCGTAGCGGTCACGCGGTGGCCGATAAATACCATACGATCATTTCATTTTTTCATCTCTGCATCACTACTGCAACCTACAACTATTTGAACCCACTTACTGTATTTAACCCGTGGTTTTCCTCTGCAATTTTTACACCCACACTTCCATCTGTTACCAAATTAACTATTCCTATATGTGTCAGATAGTGTCATATCAACCGATCCTTTCCTTTAGTCAGCTTGTGCAGCAAATTTCTGTTAATCTCAGTTCTATTCATTACCTCCTCATTAGTTATTCGATATGCCCATCTAATTTTCGACATTCTTCTGTGACACTATATTTAAAAAGTTTCTATTCACTTCTCGTCTGAACTGCTTGTCATTCACGTTTCACTTCCATACAAGACTACACTCCATACAGATACCTTGAGAAAAGACTTCCCAACATTCTAATTTATATTCAATGTTAGCAAATTTTTCTTTTTCGAAAATGCTTTTGCCGCTATTGCCATTATGCATTTTATATCTTCTCCACTTCGTCTATCAGCTATTTTACTGCCCAAACAACAAACCTCATCAATTACTTTTAGTGTTCATTTCCTAATTTAATTCTGTCAGCATCACCTTATTTAATACGACCTCGTTTTATAACCCTCGTTTTACTTTTGTTGCTGCTCATGTTACAATCTTTTTTTTTTCAAAACATTATCCATTCTATTTCCATTGATGACACAAGAACAACGTCTTCAACAAATCTCAAAGTTGTTATTTCTTTTCTCTCCAAGTCTGATTAATTTTCCAACTTTCTCCTTGGCTTTCTTTATTGCTTGCTCAATGTACAGATGAAGTAGTATCTAGAGATGCTACAACTTTGACATATTTGCTTCTCAACTGCCGCTTCCCTTTCACGTCCTTTGGCTTCTGGAAGTGCAGTCTGGGTTTTGAACAAGTTGTAGATACATTTTTTCTCTCTACATTTACCCCGCTGCCTTCAGAATTTCAAGTGCAGTCAACATTGTCAAAAGTTTGCTGTACATCTACACGTGCTATAAATGTAGGATTGCCTTTCGTTAACCTATCTTCAAACGTAGAGTCAGTACAATCTAGTTTGTTTCTATACTTTTCCGGAAACCGTTCTGAATTTCTCCGAAGTCGGCTTCTATTAGTTTTTCCATTCCACTGTAAATAATTCTTTTCAGTGTTTTATAACCATTATTTAACAAATTGACGCTTTGGTAACGTTCTTTGAAACAGTAATTATTTCAGTCTTCTTGAAGTCTGAGCGTATTCAGCCTGTATCATATTTTTTGCACCCCAGGTGGACCCATTTTGTCACGATTGGCTCTCCCAAGGCTCTGAATATTTATGAGAGAATGTCGTCTACTCTCAGTATTCTGACAAATTCATATCTCTCTACTTGCTTCCATGTGTACAGACGCTCACTCTGCTAGGAGAAGTGCCACTTTTAGTTTGATCAAGACTTAAAGTTTGCGATGGAAATTTCTTCGCGCTCACTGTTTATACCGAAAAATATATACTACCAACTTCACCAGATCCTGTCTACCTTCCTGTTATTCTTATAATCAGTACAAGATAGCATGTAAAAGAGAAAAATAGTTTTTTCACGGTTTCTATTAATTTCTCGCTAGGCCTCATGAAGACGAAACGTACCAATATATGAGCTTTAGGATACGTGTGAAATGCAGTGATGAGCCCAGTTGTCAGATTGCCACCTTTACAGTCTTACGTAAATGTTTAACAATGTTATTTCATTTAACTGGCCATTTTTAGAACTCAGATTATTAGACTGATTCATATTCTGTCATTAATTTCGTTGCCACCTTACCAAGCATACACTCTCTACGGTGGTTCTACTGTTTCTGATCGATACTTGAACACAAATCATGAACAGTTTTCATTTTGTAATTCCAAAATACCTTTCAGAAGAAGTGAAACTGGCTTTCAGTAGTATGTATAGCGAACACATGCAAATGGTAGGCACATTTTCCAGTAAATAATCTTCGTGATATAAGCAACTTTCTAAAAACCATTGTTGTCGAACACATTTTATGAATTTCAATACTAAAACCTAAACAAATGTGTAAAACTTAATGTTGGAATTTGATAGGAACGAATTAATACATACTTCCATGATATCAGTATGTATATGCCAGCAAGTTTTAATTATAATCCATAAATTCTTTGTTTCTAATAATGGATAACGTTACCAGTAATTTTTAAAATAATAAACACTGAAGAGCCAAAGAAACTGATGCACCTGCCTAACATCGTGTAAGGCCCCGCGAGCACGCAGAAGTGCCACAACACGACGTGGCATGGACTCGACTAATGTCAGATATAGTGCTGGAGAGAACTGACACCGTGAACCCTGCAGGGCTGTCAATAAATCCATTAGAGTACGAGGGGATTGAGATTTGTTCTGAACAACACGTCGCAAGGCACCACAGCTATGCTCAATAAAGATCATATCTGGGGAGTTTGGTGCCCAATGGAAGTGTTTAAACTCAGAAGAGTTTTCCTGGAGCCACTCCGTAGCAATTCTGGACGTGTGGGGTGTCGCATATTCCTGCTGGAATTGCCCAAGTCCGTCGGTATGCACAACGGACATGAATGGATGCAGATGATCAGACAGGATGCAGACATACGTGTCACCTGTCAGAGTCGTATCTAGACGTATCAGGGGTCCCATATCATTCCAACTGCACATTCCCCACACCATTACAGAGCTTCCACCAACTTGAACAGTTCGCTGCTGACATACAAGGTCCACGGATTCATGAAGTTGTGTCCAGACCCATTCACGTCCGTCCACTCGATACAATTTGAAACGAGACTATTCCGACCAGGCAACATGTCTCCAATCATCAACAGTCCAATATCAGTGTTGATGGGCCCAGGTGAGGCGTAAAGCTTTGTGTCGTGGAGTCATCGAGGGTACACGGGTGGACCTTCGGCTCCGAAATCCCATATCGATGATCTTCCTTTGAATGGTTCGCACGCTCACGCTTGTTGATGGCATAGCATGGAAATATGCAGCAATCTGCGGAAGCGTTGCACTTCTGTCATGTTGAATGATTCTCTTCAGTCGTCGTTGGTCCCGTTCTTGCAGGATGTTTTTCCGGCCGCAGTGATGCTCACGGTACACTGGTGAAGTGGTCGTATGGGAAAATCCCCACTTAATCGCTACCCCGGAGATGCTGTGTCCCATCGCTCGGCGCCGACTGTAACATCACGTTCCAACTCACTTAAATCTTTATAACCTGCCATTTTAGCAGCAGTAAGCGATCAAACAACTGCGCCATATACCTGTTGTCTTACGTAGGTGTTCCCAACCACAGGGCCGTATACCGCCTGTTTACATAACTGTGTATTTGAATACGCATGCCTATGCTTGTCTCATTGGCGCTTCGGTGTGTAAGAGTCAGGAACCTGCCATCAAGATCTCAATTTTCCGACCGTTTATGTGAGAGGGTTTTGTTACAGTTCTGTAAGCGTATTACGCAATAAACATGTAATTTTGAAAGAGAACATTATGTCAGCCTGAATTTCTTGAAATCTCTTGGCACTACCAAAAGGCTAGCTACAGTGCCAGAACTCCCAAGCTGCAGCAAACGTTGGTGGAGCAGATACTCGCAAATTCTTTGGCAGCTACTGCAGCATCGGAGATCTCCAAGAAAGGAAGATGAGTATATGCTAATTAACAGTTAAACTCTGTGCTATTACAAAGCCATCTATTGTCAGGCACTGTTAAGGAAACACGCGGAAAGAATGTAAACGGGGAAAAAACGCTAAACCACTCAGAAACATCGCTGTCAATCTGTGCTGCGTTGTGAGACAATACATATTGCGTGAGGCGGAGGCGATATTATCCGCTGAGATTATCACCATGTAATTCTTATCGCATCTGTGTATGGCTATCCGTTGTAGATAAACGCGTTATGCCGTGACGTCACCATAGTAACATGCGCTCTCCCGTTCAGTTTGCCACAGGTCGTTTTCAGCCAAGACTGCGTACGTACAGAAAGGCACAGAATTTGTAAATTATCAGTAACAAAATGTCGATCAAATTCATCATTTATGCTACTGATCATTAAGATTGCAACATGCCAATTGACATGAAGTGTATTATGTGCTTGGATATGGCATTAAATCTCATTTGAATGTTGTTTGTTTGTGAGAAGTAGTGTAACGCCTGATGTAAGAAGAATAGACTTCTACCAATATGTGTCGGAACTAGACAACGGTGACACATCAAGTCTGCAGTTTATTGTTCCTCAATGAAGCTCGCGTTGGTCGGCATCGCACACCTGTATAGCTAGCAGAGCGCCATCTATGACTACCCTTTAAGAGGAGATGCAGACCGGACGGAATCGAAGCGTTAAGTACGGTCATACTCAATTACATGCAAGATCTCAACGGCCCAACGCGACTCGCACCCGAGAGGAGAGGCATATCCGGTGTTCCAAAATAAATATCGGGATTTTAAGGCTTTGTAGAATTTATTACATTCAACAATTGTAAATAATACATCGAAAATTAAAGAGCAACTCTAATAGTTTTTCTTATAAGTATTCAACATGAGTTCCATTCGTCATGCGGCACACATCAAATCAATGCACGAGTTCTTCAAATGGCTCTGAGCACTATGGGACTTAACATCTGAGGTCATCAGTACCCTAGACTTAGAACTACTTAAACCTAACTAACCTAAGGACATTACACACATCCATGAGCGAGGCACCATTCCAACCTGCGACGTAGCAGTCGCGCGGTTCCGGACTGAAGCGCCTAGAACCGTTCGGCCACAACGACCGTCTCGAGTTCTTCCCAAACCTTGACCAGTATGTCTAGAATAATTGAAACAGCTGCTTCAGTCTCGTTTCTTAAGTCGGGTATATCGGCTGGTAGCGGAGGCACATACATACGATCGTTTATGAACCGCCAAAGGTAAAAATTGCGTGGCGTCAGATCTAATGAACATGGAGGCCACGCGAAAGAAGCTCTGGCAAAGGCCGTTCCAGCGGTCAGGTAGAATGGCGTTTCACTAATCACGTACTGAGTTACTTCAGTGAGGTGGCGAACCGTCTTGCTACCAAATAATGTCCCGTGGTACAGCTTCTTCTAATTGAGGAAAGAGCATAATTCTAGCAAATCAAGATAAAAAACATCAGTTATACACAGGCGGAAAAAAAAGAAATTAGTACACCCTCTAAAGACGACGTAGATTTTGATCCGATGACGGCATATGCCACCCTGTGGTAGTAGATGTACTGATGATGGTTTTATCATCGTCCGCGAACGGATAGTGTAGTGGCATAGCTAGCAGAGCGCTGTCTATGACTACCCATTCATAGGGGATGCTGATCGCCAGAAGGCTCAGTGTGGTGCAAACGGGTAAAGTATGAAGGGAACAATGTCACGGAGACGCACTTCTGCTTCTTACAGACAACTGACTGAGTTTGAAAGGGATCAAATTATGGCCTTCGGAGTGACGCGACGGTCCTTTGGGAGAACTGGCTCACAAGTTGGACGTGTTGCATCAGTGGTACAATGAAGCTGTATCCGTGGTCACGTGATCATTCCCAAACCTGTAGACGAGCTCCACGCAGCGCAGACACCCGCTAGGATCGTCGTATTGAAGGAGCAGCAGTCGCAGATCGTACAACTATCACAGCACAGATAAGAGGGCTTGTGAGCTCAGATGTGTCAACAAAAAACTGTTACGAACCGGTTGTTAGCAGTGAGATTACGGGCACGCACACCTCTAGGTCACCTTCTACTCACGCCACAGCATTGACGTGCACGACTCGACTAGTGCCGTCAGAGGATCAGCTGGAAGATGGAATGGTGCACAGTGGTCTTCAGCGATGAAAGCAGATTCTGCCTGCACACAAGTGATGGTCATTTGCGTGTACGACTGGTGAGCGCTATCTCCTAGAGTGCATTCGCCCGGGACACATTCGCCAACCCCAGGCCTTATGGTCTAGGGTGCAGTAAGCTACAACTGTCGTTCACCTTTGGTGTTTCTGGAGGGAGCGCTAATCATCACTTGGCAGGTGCAAAATGTTGTTCGACCCTTTATTTCTCAGTTCTTGCAACAGGAAGGTGATATGTTGTTCCAAGAAGACAATGCACGCCCGCGCACTGACCAAGAAACTCAGTATGCTGTACAAAATGTGCAGCAACTTCCTTGGCCAGTACGATCTTGAGACTTGCCTCAAATCGAGCACATGTGGTATATGATGGGCCGAAAAGTGACTCATGCCACTCGTCAATCAACAACTACGTGAACAGGTCGAGAAGGCGTGGCATAACGTATCTGCCATCTGTACGATAGACTGGATGCCAGAGTAAATGCCTGCGTTGCTGCCCATGGAGACTATATCAGAACGTTGTCATTTAATATATTCCGTGATCACTGTTGCAACAATAAATCTCGAATGATTTAGGAACAATGAAAGAGTGCACTAATTTTTTTCTGGCAGAGTAGTTGCTTGACCGAAAAAGAAACGGGATACGGCGCGAAAAACATTTAATTTAGGTGAGTCTCGTTGCAAGTGTATCATCTCGTGGGGATATGCTGACCCCCAAATGCGCACATTATATGTGTTAACATTCCTACTTAGGTGAAATGTCGATTATCACCGAAGACGATATGATCCAGCAAATCTTCATCGTCATATAGCAACATTTGTTTTGTAAAGTTGGCACATAAACGGTAGTCTGAAGGCCTTAGAGCTAGTGACAGTTGCAAACGATAAGTAAGTAGTTGCAAGTGTATCATTAAAAGTTTATATACAGACGTCATTAGAATTGCTAATTCATTATTAGCCTTCTGAACTGATTTCTTGAGGTTAAGCGTGAAATACTCCCTCATTCGTTCAACACGTTTTCAGTCACTCTTGGTCATCCCATACTCCTGTGCAAAAACAGCCGGTGCCTTCAAACTGATGATACCAAAAACGAGTGTACAAGATGTGCAGCAACTTCCTTGGCCAGTACGACCTTGAGAGTTGCCTCCAATCGAGCACATGTGGTATATGATGGGCCGAAAAGTGACTCATGCCTGGAGGACTACGATGGAACATGGTTTGGAACGCCTATTGCACTGTAATGACAGATTAAAGCCTTGCAAATTGTAGAACACAAAAATCTTCCTGTTCACTAGTTGTCATATTTGCTACTAGCGTTTTATAAAAGAAAAGCAAGGAAAGTTGGGCTTAAATGTCTCGTCGACATCGAGGTCATTAGAAACGGAGCACTAGCTCGGAATATTTCAAGAACGGGTAAGGAAATTGGCCGTGCCCTTCCAAAGGAACCATTCCGGCATTTGCCTGGAGCGATTTAGCGAACTCACAGAAAAGCTGCATCTGGATGGTAGGGCGCGGGTTTCGACCGTCGTCCTCCCGAATGCAAGTCCAGTGTGCTAACCAATGCGCCAACTCGAATTGGAAGACACAGGAAACAGCACATCCGCGTGAGCACAAGTATACGAACAAAACTGAGTTATTTATCATTGTAAGCTGAATGTTGTAAACGCTATAAAGCCTCAAAAGGCTGCTACTCATTTTGAAACACTCGACATTGTTTGCTCGACCGTGCAGGCTCATACAGCCACGCAAAACCTAACCTAACCCAACCTGTACCTTGAGATAGGAAATTGGCTTGTTAACTGCGAGGTAAGTATACGTACGGTGTGACGACTCTATATTACTGCGGACTGCCAGCAAGGCGACCTTTGTTATGGACATTCTTAAGGCGGAAGCAGAGGGAGATGGACCGAATACGGTACGCCCGATGGCAACTCTGGATACAGGAGAAGCACCAAGCTGTCTTTTCAGACGAGTACCAGTATTACATACATGTGTGGAGGCTCCGAGGAGAATGAAAGTCGCCAGATAACATTCGTTGTCGTCACACGGGCCCAGCACCTGGTGTGCTGGTATCGGATATCATTGGGTACGCAACAGCTCTGGCTCGTGTAGTCGGGAATTTAAATATCAGGTGGAATCGTTCTGATTTATTAAATCTGGTCACTGTGCCCTCTGTTCTACGTTTGCATGATGTCACGTGAGATATACAGACAGTCGTTTTTATTTTGATAGGTAAACAAATGGATCAGGCTAGAAAATAGCTAACACTGGTGCTAAGTACTTTCAGCCATCAAACTGTAACAGCTTTGGGATATCGACATCGTTAGGACTGCCTGGAGGCATAAGCATCGCTGGGCAGAGAGATAGGGACACCAAACAGGAATATCTGTGCAATAAAGAAATACTTCAGTGTGCTGTGAGACACAAGACTGTGTAGTTATGCTTTTTTATCGTTCGATTACAATAAAGTATTGTCTGCTCACAACTGTCTTGTCTCCATTATTGGAACTTTCCTTACACCCAGCAGGGAAACCTTCTGCATTGGTGATCCTGTGTCAACTGCGTATCACTACGAGTAAATGTTCCGTCCGTTTCGATTAATACGCAGTAACAATGTGGTCATATTTTGTTGAACATACCATTTCGCCAGGCCCTCGTGACTCCGCCATATGGATGAATGCGAGTGAAGTGTTTCAGAAGTGCGATCAGTGTGATAGTCACCGGTTAATAGTAAAATATGTGTGCATGACGGCTACAGGTTCGGTGTTAATAACGGGCCCAGTGCAAACTCCCCTGAGCAATGGCAACAGCCGGATAATCTTCTGTTAGATGTTGGACACGTTTACGTAGTATTAGTACATTTTCTTTCTATTTTACAGTAATAGGTATTTACAATACTACTATTGTTACTCATTCTTGTAAACATTAGCCAAGAGATTTTGTTTTGTTTCTTTCGAGATGTAATGGATGATGATACTGTGATGAGTCACATGAATGGTGACCCACAGGCAGAGTTGGATAAAATATTACAAAATATTGCTGAAATTAATGATGTGATGAGAGCATCATTGACTGAATAAGGCGCTGATACTTTTGAGCGGCCGGCCGAAGTGGCCGTGAGGTTCTGGGCGCTACAGTCTGGAACCGAGCGACCGTTACGGTCGCAGGTTCGAATCCTGCCTCGGGAATGGATGTGTGTGATGTCCTTAGATTAGTTAGGTTTAATTAGTTCTAAGTTCTAGGCAACTTATGACCTCAGGAGTTAAGTCGCCAGAGCCATTTGAACCATTTTGAACTTTTGAGCGTAAATACTGTTACAAATTATAATTCTCTGTTTGAAGAGAAATCGGAAGGCTCAATGCCACCGACCGACCGCCGTAACGTCTTCCACCGATAGACGTCAGCACACTGCTCCCCCATTCGTTGTCAGTTTTCGTGACCGACGCAGCTACTTCTCAGTCAAGTAGCTCCTCAATCGGCCTCGTAGGGGCTGAGTGCACGCTGCTTGCCAACAGCGCCAGGGAAGACCCAAGTGCTAGCCCAGCCCAACAGCATTTAACTTTGGTGATCCGATGTGAAGTGGTGTTACCACCGCAGCAAGGCCGTTGGCCTACTGATTCTTGTAAATGCGTATATCTTTTTTTACGCAAGGTACTTCATATCTTTTTTTTCAAATGTGACAGTCTAGTGTGGAGGCGAGCTTTTGCCTGGACAACAACTCCATGACCTGACACAACGATGGTGCATTCGTTGCACCAGCCTGGTCCGTCATCTATGTATTTACATTGCCTACAAACACTACCATAGGCAGGTATGTGATCATCAACTTGGTATGGCCTGAAGACACCAACTTGACTGCTGATGTAGCCATACTCTTTGCGCCCTGGACCATCTCGAGATCGCCATGGACCGTCAAGATATCAGGCATCATATCGACATCACCCTGGGTCAAGCAGTAGCAACTTCCCTGCCTGCTCTGCCACAGGTAAATCACGCAGCTGAATTGAACTACTCTGTATTGCTGGCGCTTTTGGGGACACAAACTCACATTCACAGCACTAATGCAGGCTATCAACATACTTCTACTTTCCTTAATGCAAGACAAGCTGTTTTGGAGAGGGAGTTCCCTGGAGTCTTCAGCGACCCACAGCATCCTGCTATTAAGAGCAACGCAGTTCTATTATGAATTCGTCCTACCCCCCCCCCCCCCCTTCCTGAAACAAGGTAATGACGCTGGTGAGGAAACGAGGATCACCAAAAATTCTGAGGACGAATGGTGTGATGTCGCAGAGAGCGAATCATTTGCAGAGTAGCTCGGAATTTTCACCAAGAGTGTCATACTTGTCATTAACAGAGACTGGTAACAGGCTCAAACGTGTACTCTGCCTCAGTGTACTGGCTGCCCATAATTAATGTTCGCCTTTTAGAACGCTGTATAAAGAGAAAGACTGCTCAGAATGGTGTCAAATTTGAACAGCATATTACTGACATAGAGGGAAACATCATGACACAAAACAAAACAAAATTGACGAAAATTTTACCAATAGATGCCGCTGCGAGTGCCTTAATGTAAATGTGGTCAGCTACAAATGACAAATGAATCTCAATGTGACGGGTATGAGTTCAATAGCACATTACACCATCTGTACTGTTAAAGTGCATGATTGCGAAAATTTCAGCTGTCAACAATTGCGGCACAATTAGCTAGGTAACGCCATCCACCATGGGAAGGTCATACAACATCGGATGGGAAAAATAGGGTTTTAATTGTCCTGAGACCAAAAACCACATAAAAATCAAAATGACATCAGTTTTTAATAATTGTTCTGTGGGCAAAAAATACACGAAAAGCAAAATGACATCAGTTTTTAATTGCCATGGGGCCAAAAACTGAACAAAAAGCAAAACGACATCAGTTTCTAACTGTCGTGAGGCTGCGCAAGACATGTTCAACGTGATTCCACCATTTCCGCGCCACGAGTTGACATCCAGAAACAGCATGTTCCACAACAAATTGGAGCGTCTCAGGTATCATATTCAGAACGCGCTGCACAATGCGTGTTTTCATTTCAGCTACGTTAGTAATTGGACGACTGAACACGACATCTTTCAGATAACCCCAGCGCAAGAAGTCACACGGGTTAAGATAGGTGATCCAGACGGCCTGGCTGAAGGGAAATGACTACTGATAGTTCTAGCACTTGCGAAATCTCTCTACAGCAGCCACTTCACTGGCTGTGCGATGTGCGGAGAAGTGCTTCTTGCATAAAAATGATCCTATCCATACATCGAGAATGTTGAAGGGTTAGAATGATGTAGGTGCACAAAAGACTTTCAAAACATTTACCAGTGACTGTACAGGTAACAGTAGTCGCAGAACTTATCATGTCTAAAAAGCACCTCCCTACGATAAACAATGCTGTCAAACAGCACCATACAGTTACCTTTGCAGATTGAAGTGGTGCTGGTTGATGTGGTATGCAGATTTTCCATTGCCCGTATTCTGCAGTTCTACCTATTGACATGTCCTTGAAAATAGGCTTCGTCCATCCACAGAGTGTTCCATGGCCATTCAGTCCACTTCCATGCAAAGCAAGGAATCCCTGAGCGAACGTTTGTCTTGCCGGCAGGTCAGTAGGAAACAGCTCCTGAACATGTGTGAAATTGTATAGATGGCAATGTAGGATGTTCGTAGTATTTTATTCACGGTGCTCGCATGCATGTCGAAGCTTTGGACGATTCCCCATGCCCCCTCGCCCCCTCTGCAATGCAGTGGTCACATCATCTACCTAAGTAAGATCAATTGTTTTCCTATTTTCCCTCACTGCACTTCATAAGAACCAGTCTTCAGACCCTTAGCAGACATGGGTCCAATGCCTTTTCCAATACTCTTGAGTACTCGGTACTTCTGCAGGGCTACTGGTGCACAGTCACCGTTCTTGTAAAATAACTTTATAAGCAGCGCTCGATTGTTCATGGAGACAGTCGTGTTGGTTGTCTCGGATGCAAACTGAGGAATAGCCCTGTACCATGCATCATTAGTATGCAATTCAAATTTGACATCGTTCTGTGCAGTGATTCTCTTTCTCCAGTGTTCTGGAACTGCCGGCCGGAGTGGTCGTGCGGTTCTAGGCGCTACAATTCGGAGCCGCGAGACCGCTACGGTCTCAGGTTCAAATCCTGCCTCGGGCATGAATGTGTGTGATGTCCTTAGGTTGGTTAGGTTTAAGTAGTTTCAAGTTCTAGGGGACTGATGACCTCAGAAGTTGAGTCCCATAGTGCTCAGAGCCATTTGAACCATTTTTTTGTTCTGGAACTGGAACTTTAATTATGAACACCATGTCTACTTACATGTTTTTGATCCACTTAATTGGGGGGGGGGGGGGGGGGGGGAGAGGAGGGGTCCAATTTCATCCCTCTTCGAAACATATTGCTGCTAACATACATTAATATCCAGAATACCGTTGAGCGGTATGAGTTTTGCTTTGCTTTGTCACTTATGGCTTACGATATAAATAATAGTGTTCACCTTGAGCATACGACTGTATACAGCAAACGTCTGTGGGCATTATGCCGGCCGCTGTGGTCGAGCGGTTCTAGGCGCTTCAGTCCAGAACCGCGTTGCTGCTACGCTCGCAGGTTTATATCCTGCCCCGGTCATGGATGTGTGTGATATCCTTAGGTTAGTTAGGTTTAATTAGTTCTAAGTCTAGGGGACTGATTACCTCAGATGTTAAGTCCCATAGTGCTTAGGGCCATTTGAACCTTTTTTTTTTGTTGGCATTATAATTCCAAAGGAATCTCATTCCCTGTAAAACTCCACGACCCACCAAGAATTCAAGAGGCAGAACCTGGATTAGTCTGCTCACGTTTATGGCCTGGATATACGTAAAAGTGACCCAGAAGATAACGAGGAGCACACCGTACAGAAAAAAGTAAAGCATAAGCTAGTTAGATCCCTCTAATAGAGCGGCTAGGAGAGGTCCACTTGAATGGGCCTATTGTACTCCTTATGTAAACAAACTGGACACCTGCCCTAGTCTAATTTAATGACCCATATGTAAACAAACTGCTCACCTGAGCACTTGTTTTGATTATTTACGATGTGAATAAAGAGCTGTAACTGTCATTATTATTAAAAATAATGGACTATAACGGTCATTACAAACTGATGTGCCAAAACATTATGACCGCCTGCTTAATAGCTTGTTTGTCTGTCTTTGGAACGAAATACGTCACAGATTCTGTGTATGAAGGATCTAACAGTTTGTTGGTTCGTGGAGGCCATGTAATTCGCTTAAATAACGGGTCACTAATTTGCGTACGCAGTCATGGTGCACAATACGAATCCAGATGGATTCAAAAGTAATCCTCCTCAGACCACTGTTCTGGCTCCGAGACATGGACAATTATACTACTAAAAGATGACATCACCGTCCAGGAAGACATCGAGAATGAAGGGTTGTAGGTGTTTGCAGCTATCAATGTGTCTTCGATTACTACCACAGGTCCCATGCAGGCGCAGTAGAATGTCCTCTATAGCAAAACACTGCTCCCACCAGCGTGTATCCTTGGTCCTCTGCGCGTTTCGAACAGCCGTTCCCTAGATGACAGCATTTGTGGAGACGAACATCGACCTAATGTAGAAAAAATGTGATTCCCCCAAAGAGCTGGTACTTTTCGATTGATCGACGGTCGAAACCCTATGGTTCCGTACCCACTGCAATCGTGAGCGACGACGTCGTTGGGTCAACATGTGAGCACGTACGGGTGGTGTGCTGTGAAGATCCATGTTAAACTATTTACGATGGACAGTGTGCTCCGAAACAGTTGAGCGTACACCAGGATTGTGCTTTTTCGGCAGAGATACCACAGGCCACCATCTGTCCTACTTTACAGGGCAGACAAGCCTCCTAACACTACGTTCTTCGAAGGGTCATGGACGTCCAAACACTTAGTGCCCAGTGGTAGTTTCACTGCCCTTCTACCACTTTTCGCAGGTAACAGTAGCATATGAACATTCGACTAACTCTGCAGTTTTAGAGATTCTCGTTCATAGTCTCTGCATAATAATAATCTGCCTCTTGGTCAAAGAAAGTCCCTTATCTGAATGAATTCCCTATTTGCAGCCACATTTTCGCTTGGGTGATTCGCTGTCTGAATCTGCTCCGATTACATACTTTTGTTTTCACGTCATGTGCCTGCAACGCCACCAGACAGCATCCAACGTCGCGGTTGGCAGTGGTCATAATGTTCTGGCTTATCACAGTAATTACCATAATTTATGGGCAAGAAGGTGACCCATTTTACACACTTGCTTTCATGCTTAACCAGGTGTTAGTTGAGTGTCAAATGCTATTACCCCAAAAGTGCTATGTGTCATCATAAAGATGGTAACTTATGAGCCAAGACTGGCGTCTCCCGCCTCCACTGGCGCAGTATGCTAATTTTAGACCTCCACCACCACCACCAATAACAGCTGCATCAAATTCACATGACACTTCATGGCAGATTAAAACTGTGTACCGGATCGAGGCTCGAACTCGGGACCTTTGCCTTTCGCGGGCAAGTGCTCTACCGACTGATCTACCCAAGCACGAATCATGACCGTCCTCACAGCTTCAATTCCGCCACTACCTCGTCTCCTACATTCCAAAACTCACAGAAGCTCTTTTGCGAACCTTGCAGAACTAGCGCTCCTAGATGAAAGGATACTGTGGAGACCTGGCTCAGCCACAGCCTGGAGGATGTATACAGAATGAGATTTTCACTTTATAGCGGAGTGTACACTCATATGAAACTTACTGGCAGATTAAAACTGTGTGCCGTACCTGACTCGAGTCAGTAGAATAGAGTCCGCTGTAGAGTGAAAATCTCATTCTGGAAATTCACATGACGTTTACGTATTCCCAGCAGAGTACTGCACCTAATGGTATTTGAAGTTCTAGGCTTTGTTTACGCAGATTTTCAGGAGAGTATCGCACACAAAGATGTTTTATGCGAAGTATGAAACTATGTACGATTTCGGGCTAGTAGCCGATTTTTCCCCGATCTTTAAGAACACACGTAGGTTCAGGTTTCATTATTGTTTTACTGATTTTTCCCAGATTGTAGAAGGACACAGGTAAATTTGGATTTTGTTGCTATTTCCTCCCAGTTTTTAAGAATACATCTGTAAATACGAGTTCCGTTGTTAGTTCATCGATTTCTACCTACTTTTTAAGAATTCATATGTAAACACGGATTTCGTTGCGTTTTTACTGGTTTTCTCCCACTTCTTAAAAAGGCAACGTGTTTCGTCGCCATTTTACCGATTTCTCCCCAAATATTAAGAAGAAGCGTAAATATGGATTTCGTTGGTATTTTATCGATTGTTATTTGGTATATAAGACGACACAAGCAGTTACTGGTTTGTGAATGTTTAAAATAATTTCCGCTGTGCATTATTTAACAACTATTGAACTCTCATTTGTACCGTCAGTAAGAACACCACCATCGTTTACGGTTTTTGTGCTATTTGCCGATTTCATCTCCAGTATTCCACGAACAAACACTTTTAGCGAAAAAACACATGAAAACATAGGTCAAATATTCACCACAGTAGTACAATTTAACAAATTAGACGGATTTTCCACCTTAAACAATTTTATCTAACAATAAGTATGCATCAAGTCTATGTTTCACTCTAAGGAATTTACTTCTGACTTAGGAGTGTATTAAATGACAATGATGTCACTATCAGTTCCTCTGAGACGGGTTTAACACTGAAAGGTTGTACTGGACATGTAGAAATATGTGCTAGTGGTCCGTCGTGCACTAATCACTCCTCTCTTCTGCGCCCATTGTACGCTCCTCTCTCTCTCTTTCTCTCTCGCCTTCTCTCTCTCGCTGCACTACTGCCGCTGCAAACACACAGTGGGATGGTGTGCAGGAAGGAAGGAAGGAGAGTAGCAATTACTTCTTTATTTGGGCGCAGCCCCGAATCCTCCCGCGGTCAGAAAAATGGTACCGAATCCTCCAAAGCCCGCAAGGGTCTGAAAAACGATGGGACCGAATCTTCCCGTTTGAAGCAGATAGCATTTCTAAACGTTATGAATACTCCAAGCAGGCAAAGTAAAGCATATGAAGTTACAGTAGAAGATGTAAAAAAATTTCGCGTATATTGTATGTTTAAAAGTTTTATCTTTTATCTTACTGAGATAAAGTCCAGCCAGCACGGAGCCAGTGACTAAGTCCCGCTCAAGGTCAAGCGCAAAGCGTGCACAAGTGAATCAATATTTTTTGTTTAAAACGTGGGAGGGGTAGGGGAAGGAGATAAGGAGATAAGGTACATGGATAATTATATTTTTGTCTACATTACAACATACAGTGTGTCAGTTTGGGAGGATTCGGTCCTGTTACCTCCTTATCCATGTGGTTTTGGGAGGATTCGGGGCTGCAGGAGAACCTCTCCTGTGATGTGCCCACCGCACCGTGCAGAACGCACTCCGTACAGAGAGACATAGAGAGAGGAAACATTTCACCTCTCACTGCCACTGCCACTGTCGAGTGAAGGCTTACCACCTCAGCACGTGGATAAACAAGATATGAAGGCATTAAGAGTACAGGCGACACTGTACTGACCAGCCGTATAGCTCTCTACTCTACCCGCCCCCCCCTCAACCCCCCACCCCCCCAGCCCCCACCTCTGCCCCGTAGCGTCCAAAATGTGATAAGGGATGGTGCAGTGGCCATCTGGTACTGCAGCCAAGCCTCTGTCCTAAATACAGATCACTATTAAAAACGAGTAATGATGACTTTGACCACTTCCATCCCTTAGCCCTGCATATTCGAGCAGACTAGATGAACGAATTTACATCCCTCCTAGTTGCTTGTTGTGAGGTCAAAAATATCTGGACACATCCGCCATGCTGTGCGCCTCTGCATTCAGCTCCATCCCTCTGCAGCATCGCAAGTCTGCCTTGTCACGCAGCCCACATTACTCACAGCAGAACGGCTGCCCAGCCAGCCGCAACTACCAGTCTTGAAACACACACATGAACTCTCCTAGTTCCATCAATGAGACGTTAATATCGCAGTTCTGTGACACAGATTTGCTCCAGAGCAATGCACAAACATTAAGCTTTGTTACATCATCTGTACTCTGTATTTTAAATCACTATGAGTATCCAATGTCATTATGGTAGTCACTGCACACAGCCATGTTCATGTGTCTTTGATAGACAAAGAAGTTTTCGGGTTTTCCCTCTCCGATTGAACGTATCTTTTATCAACCCCCCCCCCCCCCCCCAACATTGTCAATATAATTTCGTTGTGGAAGAAAACTTTCATATTAGCTCCAATCTCTAGTTTCAGTCAGTTCTTGAGATGTATGTGATAGGATCTAACATTCTGTCCATAACAGAAGAAGATCTAGTCTGTACAAAAGCCATAAATCCTTCACAGCTCATTTCTAACATCGTGGTCTGCTGGTGCCACAGCCCTCCTATGTAGATAACAGCTTATATCGATACACACATTTCAAAAACCACTGTACAGTGGATGGTGGGTCTATGTGATAGCAGTATTATTAATCGTTATTTAACGGATTGTGTGTGGGATGTGGACTGTAGTTGTCTGGTATAGTCAGAGTCCAACTGACAGTTGTTAGACCATCCAAATAGGGAATTCGCAGGACGGTTCCTCATGTCTCTACATTATAAGTGCTATTGTTTGCATTTCTTAAATTGGTTTGTGATATTCTTAGTGATTCCCATCATATAAGCAATCGGGTCGCTATGCTTTCAGCATTTTATTTTAGATAAATGAATGTTCCTGTAAAATCTCACCCTACCGGAGCAACAGTAATAGTTTAAATACTGAAAGTCCCATAAATACAATTATCTACATGTGTCTTTCGATAATGATCTTGTAAAGTATCTCAGAGGTATTTCCACCATATATTACGTCCAGGAATGGCTCGAATGCAAATCTACCATCTGTTATGTCCGGATAGTTCTCAAAGGTGGATCCACCACATGTTATCTCCAGGATAGGTGTCGAATGGATCTACCAAACATTATGTCCAGGATAGGGTTTGAAGGTAGATCCAGACAGCAGTGTCCCCCTACTCTTGTTGGTCGATAATTATGGCTTGGGGCTACACTATTGGTTGGACCTAATCTCACCAGAGATGCTTGCTCCTCTCCTTGAAAGTACGTTTCTCGTTAACATGGTGGATGTCTTGGATACTGAAGAGGTGTACCTGTGACTGTGCATCTGTAGTAGGTCTAACTGTTTTTGTATAGGACTTGTAACCTGAGCAGAGTGGAGGTATGTCACACATTCATTTCTGAATCGGCTTCGTTATGGAGATCAACGTGTGATGTGTGTGACATTGGGTCAGCTCACCTAAGTACAGACCGTATGATGCGTGTCTGGCATCGTGCAATAGTTGGTCATTAACTATTAAACACTGTCGTGACAAACTAACTGAAGCTGGATTCTTTCATACTGGTAACGGAGCTCAAACCTGTATTTCTATTGTGGTGGAAGGTTGAGATGTTGTGGGGTCGAAATGCACAATCCAAGTGTTGAACATGCTATGTGGTTTTCAAGGTATGTATTGATTTTTACGAAGGATAAAGTTTCTATCAGAGACAGCAAAAGACTTGGAAGAGCAGTTGAACGGAATGGACAGTGTCTTGAAAGGAGGGTATAAGATGAACATCAACAAAAGCAAAATGAGAATAATGGAATGTAGTCGAATTAAGTCGGGTGATGCTGAGGGAATTAGATTAGGAAATGATACACTTAATGTAGTAAAGGAGTTTTTCTATTTGGGGAGCAAAATAACTGATGATGGTCGAAGTAGAGAGGATATAAAATGTAGACTGGCAATGGCAAGGAAAGCGTTTTTGAAGAAGAGAAATTTGTTAACATCGAGTATAGATTTAAGTGTTAGGAAGTCGTTTCTGAAAGTATTTGTATGGAGTGTAGCCATGTATGGAAGTGAAACATGGACAATAAATAGTTTGGACAAGAAGAGAATAGAAGCTTTCGAAATGTGGTGCTACAGAAGAATGTTGAAGATTAGGTGGGTAGATCACGTAAATAATGAGTAGGTATTGAGTAGGATTGGGGAGAAGAGAAGTTTGTGGCACAACTTGACTAGAATAAGGGATCGGTTGGTAGAACATGTTCTTAGGCATCAAGGGATCACCAATTTAGTATTGGAGGGCAGCGTGGCGGGTAAAAATCGTAGAGGGAGACCAAGAGATGAATACACTAAGCAGATTCAGAAGGATGTAGGCTGCAGTAGGTAATGGGAGATTAGGAGGCTTGCACAGGATAGAGTAGCATGGAGAGCTGCATCAAACCAGTCTCAGGACTGAAGACCACAACAACGAACAACATATATATGGGGTTTAGATCTACGTCAGGCAACTCAGTACACACGTGATGGGAAAAAAGATGTGGAACAGACGACATATTTTCTCCTGAAACAAGAGGGTAATTATGGATGTATATAGACAATCAGTTTTTTTATTCATTCAGTGCACATAAGAGTGGGATGGAATGGTAATCGATAGTATTGCTACGATGTACCCTCCATCATACACAGTACAAAGTCTTGCATGATATTTGTTTAGATATAGTATATTTGTAGGTAATGGAGTGGTCTACTGCACGAAATAGCGAACTGCAGGAAGACTTGTGTGGGAATCGGTGATTGATTGGTGGTGGTGCAGGAACTATGAGCTGACCTAAACATAAATATATCTATCTATTACACATATACGCTGATCAGAAAGAACATTATGACCACCTGCTTATAGTTGGAATGTCCACATCTGGCTCGGAGAACAGTAGTGATGCACGATGCCATGGAAGCAATGAGGCCTTCGTAGTTTGCTGGAGGGAGTTGGTACCACACACGTAAATTCTGGCAAGGAGGGCCATAATCAGGATTTATCGGATCATGCAACGCTCTGCCACTGTGCCAACATTCAATGACAGTGGTCACATGCCATTTCAGTCATAGTTGCCAACCACATGGTGTTAACATTGGCACATGCATGGGTTGTCGACTACAGAGGCCCATTGTTAGGAGTGTTCGATGCACTGTGTGCTGAGACAGTTTGTGCTCTGTCTAGCATTAAAGTCTGATATTAGTTCTGCCACAGTTTACCACCTGTCCAATCTGTTCAGTCCACGACATCCAACGTCTGTAATGAGAGATGGCCACCCAGCCCCAAGACATCTGGGTGTCATTCCACCTTGGTGTCACCACGTGTTGAAGACACAGCACTCCTCGAACACCCAACAAATCATGCAGTTTCTGGGCCATCACTAGATGCCCTTGGTCAGTCTCAGATGGATCATGCACCTTCCCAGCTCTACACATGAGCAACGTGCTCACTGATACTACATGCACCATGCATGTGCCTGACTAGCAGTCATTCCCCGGCAGGTGTGCTGCTATCGCCTGGACGGGTTTATATATTGATAGTAGGTTAGTGGTCATAATGTTCTGGCTGATCAGTCTTCATAACCAGAAATCATCTACTCTATCACTGGAAACAATAACTACCATATAAATACCTAGGAGTGAGCTAAAGTAGATAAACATGTTGGGCTCTGATTCATTCGTAAGAATTTTAAGGGAATGTAATCCACCTAGACAGAACTGGTAGGTCAACTTACGTGTAGCAAGTGGGTGACCCCATATTCCCATCAGCTTCACCTAGAGATAGTAACACTACAATTTAGACCAAAGTGCAAGTATTGGGTTTGTTTCCAATAATATCTACCACTACGCACATGCACACTGCTTGTGTGGGAGATATATCATCACCACCACCATTGTACATCTGGCAAACGTCCATAAGGAAACTACCAACGAGACTAGGGTGTGTACAGAGGTATTGATTAATGTGTTACAATGGGACAGGATGGAAAACTAATAATACTACCACGTTGCACGTACCATCATGAACTGTTCAGTGGCTTCCAGGGTATCTGTTTAGATGTAGATGTAAGATGATGCATTCCCTTG
The DNA here is from genome assembly GCF_023897955.1 of Schistocerca gregaria. Lineage (NCBI taxonomy): Eukaryota > Metazoa > Arthropoda > Insecta > Orthoptera > Acrididae > Schistocerca > Schistocerca gregaria. Next base: position 380,161,438 of record NC_064921.1, on the reverse strand, counting down.
GAGCAAGGATGCTTGGTAATAGCTGCATAGAAAAAAATATGCATGACGGCTTCTAGGAGTGACACTGTATATCCCTTGTAGTTACAATCATGAAACTTAATTGAGTGGAGAATCGTCTACCGTGACTGGAGCGTCAGTTCATGGGTGACACATTCATCGACAATAATTTTATCAGAACAAGAGAAAAATATGTCTTTACTGAACATGATTTTCGTGCTTTTAAAGTCTGCAGTGAACGTGTGTGTATAGCCCTAAACAGTTTGGAGTAGTATGTTTGGTTGCAGGAACACCAATAATGTATCATTCTTGGCGCTATGTGGTATTTTATGAAATTAGAACATAACATTGATGACACCTAACCACGTTTAGCACTGGTGAGCGTGCAGGGAGATGCCTCGGCTGTGCCTGCGAGATGCAGGGTGAGAGGAAGCTGCTTGAGGTCAGATGAAAATCTGTTCTGCAATGAGATGGGGCGGGAGAGGGGAAGGCGAGGGTATGGTGTCTGCATGCACTTGTATTCTGTTGTGCTGTAGGTCTCAGGGAATCATATGTGATTCCACAGTCAGTAAAAAAATGGTTTTGCTATGGGAAAAAGAATGGTAACAACATGTCACTTTTATAAGGGGGAGCCTGCATCCGTGGTGCAACAACAAGGCTATTATTATTATTACTATTAGGTGTTTAGATGCAGTGGAGGAAATAAAGTATGTAGAATGTAGATTGTGCATAGCAAATTCACTCTAAGTTGGTCTTTTAAAACTAAAATCAGGAAGAAGACTGATGACTGAAGTTTTAATGGAGGAATTGTTGAAGGTGAGGATACGGGGAATAGGCGTTCCATTCTAGAAGGAGGTGCTTACAAAATGCATTTGCAACTGGTGACAGGATCTCATATATATCTCACGAACTGATTACAGCAAGAAAGACATTCCATCTACCTGCTATTCATATAGGTTCAAACCGAGAGTTACAGTACTTTCAGCTAATTTGTTTCAACTGCTTTTCAAGGTATAGCCAATTAGTCACTTTTAACTAGGCTATTTATCATCGTCAGGAACCTACTTTTCAAGATCTTCATCGAAAGAGACATGTAGATACCGTAATTATAGGACTTCAAATATTCAAAAAATTGCTGTTGCTTATGGACGGTGCGAGAGTACAGGAACATTTAGATGTCTAAAACAAAATGTTCAAAGCATAGCGCACCAATTTATTATACGTATGTTAGGGATCACAGAGAATATCACAATACACTTTAAAAATGCAGAAAAAGCATTTATAATTCAAAGGCATGAGAAACAATCCAGGGACCCCATATATGGATGTTCTGTAAACTCACAGGTGGACTGTGTGTATATCAGGCAAATAAAGTACACATCCCGCATACAGTTCGTTAAATAGCGACTTATAATACTGCTATCACGTGGACCCACCATACACTGTACAGCGGCTTGTAGAATGGATATTTAGTTGTAAGCTGTTATCTTAATAGGAGGGTTGTGGCACCGGTAGGCCATAGTGATTTAATTGAGACCTACGTAGAGTCGATGGTTGGTGTAGTGATTTGTTCTTCATGTATTCTGAGCAAAATACTACTTCCTATCACATACATCTCAAGAAATGACTGAAACTAAAAATTGGAGCTAATGCGAAATCTTTCCTCCACAACGAAATTATAGTTTATTTGCCAATGTTAGGCGGAGAGGTAATAAAAGATATGTTTAACCAGGGAGAGAAAGCCACAACTACTGTGTCTATCAGAACACATGACCCTGGCTGTTTACAGTGCACTACCATAATGACATTGGCTAGTCATAGCTACTCATATAAAATACAGATGACGTAACAAGGCTCACTGTATGTGTCTTGCTCTGGAGAAAATGTGTGTTATGGTTAATATTAATAACATCCTATTGGTGGAACTAGGAGAGGTCATGTGTTTCAAGACTGGTAGTTGAGCGGCTGGCTGGACAGCGGTGCAGCTTGAGCCGTGTGGGCTGCGTGACGGAGGTGGGCAGACATGCGGAGCTGCAGAGGGATGAAGCTGAATGCAGAGGAGCACAGCATGGCGGATGCGTCCACATATTTTTTCACCTCACAACTAGCAGCTAGGAGAGAAGTAAATTCGTTCATGTTGTCTGCTCGAATATATAGGGCCAAGGGATGGAAGTGGTCAGAGTCATCATTACTCGTTTTTAATAGTGATTTGTATTTAGGACACAGGCTTGGCTGCAGCACCGGATGGCCTCTGCAGCGTCCCGTACCACAATCTGTACGCTACGTGCGAGAGCTGCGGGCGGGGGGCTGGTGGAGTGGAGCGCTCTACGGCTGGTCAAGGCAGTGTTGTCTGTACTCTTAATGCCTTCATATCTTGTTTATCCACGTGCTGAGGTGGTAAGCCTTCCGTTGACAGTGGCGATAGCAGTGAGTGGTGACGAGTTGTTGCCTCTCTACCTCTCTCTGTACGGACTTTAAATACTTTCATTCCTCCCCCAGAAGGGTAGGGCGGGCTCATGGAGGGCTTAAAGCCACTTTGGACCCTTAGCTTTTTCTTAAATTTTGCTGTGATGGTACCATTTATTTTGTCAAGTTGAAGACGGGTTCTACTTTGGTTTTAGATTTTTATGTGAAGTTTTTGTTCTTGTTCTTCAGTGTTTTGCCGAACTCTTTCAAAGATTCCTGGCATTGCCCTGATGTAATTGGCGGCATGTTGAATGGAATCCGTTAATTCCTCTTCGTTTCTAGGTGGTTCGCGTCCGGGTGGGTGAACCAGAACATTGAAGAATCCCCACAGGAAGAAGTCCAGTGGTGTAAGGTCTGGTGATAGTGGGGGCCATGTCCTACGAGCACCTCTGCCATTTGCCCGGTCGTCAAAGAGTTTCTTTACATATCTGCGCACAGCACGACTATCATGTGCGGGTGCCCCATCATGCTGCAACCACATGCGTAGCCGTATGACCAGGAGAGCATCTTCCAGCAGACTGGGTAGAGTTTCTGGCAAAAGGTGAAAGTGTTTTTCCCCGGTAAATCGAGGAGGTAAACGAACCGGCCCTACCAGATGGTCCCCACAATGCCTGCCCAAATGTTGAGCGAAAATCGTTCCTGGTGTCCGCGGACGTACGTGACGTGAGGATTTCCCCTTGCCCAGTAATGAACGTTTCGAGTGTTGTAAAGGCCATCCAGATGGAAGGCGCATTCATAGGTAAATAATAGAATGGCGGAGAAGTCGGGATCTCGTGCAACACGTTGCGGAAACCACTGGCAAAACCCTAGCCTGTGTTCATCGTCCGCCACAGGATTTAGGTCTTGGACAGGATGGATGTTGGTTGTCATCCCTCAAAAACTCCCAGAGTAACCGATGAGTGACCCCGCATGCCGTGTCCAACCACTCGAGTACTTGCGGCAGGCCGGCCGTTGTGGCAGAGCGGTTCTAGGCGCTGCAGTCCAGAACCGCGCTGCTGCTACGGTTGCCGGTTCGCATCCTACCTCGGGCATGGTTGTGTGTGATGTCCTTAGGTTATTTAGGTTTAAGTAGTTCTAAGTCTAGGGGACTGATGACCTCAGTTCCATATTGCAGAGCCATTGGAACCATATGAGCTTGTCGTAGGTGCTGCCTCAAAGCACTCGAGAACAGTCTCTTCAAATGCAGTATCCCGTCCTGTTCGAGGTGTTCCAGCATTACCATGAGATCCCGCTAACGTGTCTGTTTCGCCAAGTCGCCGGTGAAATCTGTAAACGTTTGCGGGTGTGGGTGGCGTCTTGGTGGGTACCTTTTCTCATACAACGTCGAGCTTCATGCGCATTACAGTCTGCTAGTCCATAAACAAAAACCATATCTCGTTGTTCTTCAAACAAATACTGTCCCATGCTTACTGTATGACTAAGTCGCAGGTGACGTGTATGTGCTCCGAAACGAGACTTATGTATGAATGCCTGTGACGTGAGGCGGAGAGAAACAAGACCTATTCCACACGCGTGCGTATCACGTTGTGGCATTGACGGGGCGAGGGACGTTTGTACGAGTATATGAAACGACAGCCATAGCGCTGCCCGTCAACCGACGAACGCCAACAGGACAATACTAAGGCCATTCGGAGCGTGTTGCGCCAAGTTTCCGTACTTTAAAAATGGTGCGTTGTCAACCTACACCAAATTAGTAGTACACAAAATTAGTAGTTTTTGGTTCACCAGCTATCCAGGGTTAAAATTTCTTGACACAAATTTTCTCCACACACACACATACACACTAGATATATATAGGGTGGTCCATTGATCGTGACTGGACCAAATATCTCACTAAATAAGCATCAAACTAAAAAACTACAAGGAACAAAACTTGTCTAGCTTGAAGGGGGAAACCAGGTGGCGCTGTAGTTAGCCCGCTACATGGCGCTGCCATAGATCACACGGACATCAACAGCGTTTTTTTCTAAATAGGAACCGCCAGTTCTTATTACATATTCGTGTAGTACGTAAAGAAATATGAATGTTTTAGTTGGACCACGTTTTTCGCTTTGTGATAGATGTCGCTGTAATAGTCACAAAACATATGGCTCACAAATTTAGACGAACAGTTGGTAACAGGTAGGTTTTTAAGTTAAAATACATTTTATTTCGGTTGTTTCAGTGTGATACATGTACCTTTGTGAACTTATCATTTCTGAGAACGCATGATGTTACAGCGTGGTTACCTGTAAATACTACATTAATGCAATAAATGCTCGAAATGATGTCCGTCAACCTCAATGCATTTGGCAATACGTGTAACGACATTCCTCTCAACAGCGAGTAGTTCGCCTTCCGTAATGTTTGCACATGCATTGACAATGCGCTGACGCATGTTGTCAGGCGTTGTCGATGGATCACGATAGCAAATATCCTTCAACTTTACCCACAGAAAGAAATTCGGAGACGTAATATCCAGTGAACGTGAGGGCCTTGGTATGGTGCTTTGACGACCAATCCACCTGTCATGAAATATGCTATTCAATACCGTTTCAACCGCACGCGAGCTATGTGCCGGACATCCATAATGTTGGAAGAACATCGCCATTCTGTCATGCAGTGAAACGTCTTGTAGTAACATCTGCAGAACATTACGTAGGAAATCAGCTTACATTGCACCGTTTAGATTATCGACAAAATGGGGGCCAGTTATCCTTCCTCCCATAATGCCGCACCATACATTAAACCGACAAGGTCGCTGATGTTCCACTTATCGCAGCCATCGTGGATTTTCCGTCGCCCAATAGTGCATATTATGACGGTTTACGTTACCGCTGCTGGTGAATGAAGCTTCGTCGCTAAATAGAACGTGTGCAAAAACATCGGTCATCGTCCCGTAATTTCTCTTATGCCCAGTGGCAGAACTGTACACGACGTTCAAAGTCGTCGCCATGCAATTCCTGGTGTATAGAAATATGGTACGGGTGCAATCGATGTTGATGTAGCATTCTCAACATCGACGTTTTTGAGATTCCCGATTCTTGCCCAATTTGTGTGCTACTGATGTGCGGATTAGCCACCACAGCAGCTAAAACACCCACTTGGACACCATCATTTGTTGCAGGTCGTGGTTGACGTTCAACATGTGGCTGAACACTTCCTGTTTCCTTAAGTAACGTAACTATCCGACGAACGGTCTCGACACTTGGACGATGTCGTCCAGGAAACCGAGCAGCATACGTAGCACACGCCCGTCGGGCATTTTGATCACAATATAGCCACACATCAACACGATGTCGACCTTCTCCGCAATTGATGAACGGTCCATTTTAACACACATAATGTATGACGAAGCAAATACCGTCCGCACTGGCGGAATGTTACGTACTTATACGTTGGTTACAAGTTACAGCGCCATCTATCACAAAGTGAAAAAAGTGGTCCAACTAAAACATTCTTATTTCTTCACATACTACACGAATATGTAATACAAAATGTGGGTTCCTATTTTAAAAAAGGCAGTTGATATCCGTTTGACCTATGGCAACGCCATCTAGCGGGCCAACCACAGCGCCATCTGGTTTCCCCCTTCAAGCTAGACGAGTTTCGTTGCTTGTAGTTTTTTTCGTTTGAAGCTTATTTCGTGAGCTATTTGGCCTTGTCACTATCAGTGGACCACCATATATATATTCCTGTCAATTTTATGTCACACAAGTGCCATCGACCACATGACCAGTACTGGGTTAGGTCATTACCTTGAATGTACCTCGCGCAATTGCCTTAGGTGTGTGGGTAGGAAGGAGATCCTGTGGGCGACCCTGAATATAACTCGCCCACTTGCCTAGGATGTAATCTGATACCCCTGACTCTGAGATAAGATCGTTATCTGAGCAGGACCTGCACTGATAACCCACTTATTATCAGTTACAAAGTTACCTTATCACTGGAAATCATGTGTCATCCGATGTCTGCCTCTCCCAGGAAGTATCCTGCATTACAACTAGTACTAAATCGCAGACATGGGACGGTGGGTGCCGTTTTGTGAAGAACTTCTGCGCTTCTATGGGATGTACGGTAGTAATCGAACGCACCATGACAGCTGTGGGTTACGTGAACATTATTGCGGACCACCTGCATCCCTTCATACACGCCGCTTCACTGATGGTGATGAAATCTTTCATCAGGATAAGTGTCATTGTCACAAGGCCAACATCATGCAACAATGATTTGAGGAGCATGCTAGTAAACTTACTCTGACGTCTTGGCCACCAGAGTCACCTGGTTTAACCCAATGGTACTGATCTGGGATATTGGCAAGTGCCAATCCGCACCCAGCACCTGTGTGACCCGTGCGTAGACATATAGCGCCACATATTTCCAGAAACCTATCACGGACATACAATATACGTGCCACACAGAATCGCCACTGTATTGCTTTCAGAGGTCGATCAACACATCGGTAAGTAGGTGGTCATAATGTCATCAGTGTATGTAATATGTATTCATGGGTGTCATCGTTAACACCACGAATGTTATCGATGTTCACTGAACTGTGTGGCTGGCTAATTTTTTGAAGGCAGACAGAATGAAAATAATTTCACAGGTTTCGCGTAACAATGGAATCTTTGTATTAGCATACAGTCGTATACTGATGGATGTATGCTTGATATGCAACACAAATCAATTTGCAACCGCAGGATCTCAATTTTTTTTTCTTAAACACCGTAGATTACCTTCACCTCGGAATCGCTTTACAAGCGTTCACCGTCCGATTCTGCACTTAAATTGCACCTGCTACAGATATCTTTGATTTTGCTTCTAACTCTTCCTTTTTCCAGAGTAATAACTCAGTCAAATAATTTGTCTGTGGCGAAGCTCATTAATGCATGCATGACTTTGTCGAGAAATTTAATTTTTTCCATGCGAATATGTCTATTTTATTGTTTGATGTGTTCATCCTAGTGTTAATAGTGCTATTTGTTCTGTAACACTACAATAAAAACATGGTATTTTGAGAATATGTTCTTGGAGACTACACAGTAATCACTCACTCCAGCTCTAAAGGACCCACGTTTCAAGACAATAACTTCTGTTTCTTGTATCAATTTGTCACTAACTTATACACTTCAGCCTGTTCTTCGGTTTAATTTTCGTACATATTTTTTTAGCCATATCCTGACAGTGCGGCATGAACAGTCCACTGGTTCTTCCCCCTGTGTAAAATAATTCAGGATGCGGTACATGCTGCAAACTGAAGAAGAATTAACTAATTGCTTAGCAGACTTGGGTATCAAAACTCTCGATATCTAGTCTCTGCTGTTACCAGACCGGGTCACTTCGGACACTAAGCACCGAATTTCCTGCTGGGATGTTACGAAATTTGTCCGTCCTGTGCCACAGATTAGTGAGTCAGTTAACGCCGCATTTTTCTACTTAGCGTTTCACCGTAGGCGGATCAGTCGCCCTTCATCTGGTGGCGCCGCAGGCGGTACTTTAATTGTAGTTATCACTCTCAGAATTCTATCACTCAGTTCAAAATGACGTCAACACTATTCCGTTTCGAAATGCCAACATTCTAGTTGTTCTTTGACAACTCTGAATCCTTTTGGGCTATCATCTGCTACGCTGAACACAAATAATTACAAGACAGACAGGGTTTCCACCAGTTCTCCTCTCTTCTTTCACAAATCTCACGGAGCGTCTGTAATCACAACATTTAATGTTTTATTTCGCAACTTTGTAACTGTGGTTCTCAATAGGTTCTCGATTGTAAAACCAAATACTGAAAGCAAAATTAGGACGAGACACTGATGTTGGCAGACCAGCAAGGACATGCTACATCTTTTACTGAGTGGAAACAAGCAGGCGTTAGCACAATAAAAATAACTGACTTCAGGAAATATGTACGTGCGTACATACATTCAGGCACCTATAAATAAGAAAAAACAATTATCTATGGAATGTTCTTCCTTTAATTACTGTCGAGTTGGTAGCGTAGAGTAGACACATATGTATTATTCACTGTTCAGGGATAAACCAAATTCAAAGGCAATGAATATTTTCTAGGTCTCTTCTCGGCGCAAATTGCACTTCAGAAGGAAAATGACAACGAAAGGAGGTCGTAGTAAAAAAGTTGGAGCACTGCCGGCTGTATCCTGATCTGGAGGTCAAGCAGAAGAGCAAGCAGTGGAAACGTTAAGCATCGCCGGTGCCGAAAAAAAAATGTGCAGTTTTAGACGTCATCGGGGAGAGTCATGAGCGCTTTTTTATGTGATTGCACTACAGTAGTTTTCGCAGACTACGCTTTTAAGGATCGCCAGTTAATGGAAAATATCACGCTGTCCTGACGAGAATGCTGGAGGCTATCAAGTACTAACACTCCATAAAGCTGTTCGAAGAAATTTGTTAGCTGCTTAAGAATGCCCCACCTTCTTGCTGACAGCACACAGTAGGGAAAGGGCTGTTTTACGATACAAAAATTTGTTATATCTCGCACACATATCCTCGATGTAGCGAAGCAGCTTAAATCAGTTAATAAAGGCAAGGCATCCGATCCTAAATGTATACCCGTCAGGTTCCTTTCAGAGTATGCTGATTCAATAGCTCCATATTTAGCAACCACATACAACCGATCGCTCTTTGAAAGATCCGTACCTAAAGATTAGAAAGTTTTACAAGTCACATCAGTACCCAAGAAAGGAAATCGGAGTAATTCACTGAATTACAGACCCAAATCGCTGACGTAGATTTGCGGTAGGATTTTGGAACACATACTGCCTTCGAACATTATGAATTATCTCGAAGAAAACGATTTATTGACGAAAAGTCAACACGGATTTAAAAAAATATCGTTATTTTGAAACACAACTAGCTCTTTATTCTCACGAAGTAATGAGTGTTATTGACAGGGGATGTGAAATTGATTCGATATTTTTAGATTTCCAGAAGGCTTTCGACACCGTACCTCACAAGCGATTTCTAATCGAATTGTCTACCCGTGGACCACGGTCTCAGTTGTGCGACTGGATTCGTGATTTCCTTTCAGAAACGACTCAGTTCGTAGTAATTGAAGTAAAGTCACCAAGCAAAACAGAAGTAATATTTGACGTTCCTCAAGGAAGTGTTATGGGTCCTCTGCTATCTCTGATCTACACAAGCGATTTAGGAGACAATTTGAGTAGTACTCTTCGATTGAGAAATCCGCTAAATTTCGGATAGACGATAAATCATACATATCTAAAGGCTGTAAATTCAACTAACTATTTAGAGATTAAAATTACGAATAACTTACATTGGAACGACCACGGAGATAATGTTGTGGGTAAAGCAAACCAAAGATTACGATTAATCCGCAGAACACTGATAAAAAGCAATAGGCTATGTAAAGAGACTGCCTACACTAAACTTATACGTCCTGTTCTCGAGTATTACTGTGTGGTATGGGATCCGCAGCAGCTAGGATCGACGGAGCACATCGAAAAAGTTCAGAGAATGGCTGCTCGTTTTGAAACATCGCGAAATAGAGGTGAGACCGCCACGGATATGATACCTGAATTGGGATGGCAGTCATTAATACAAAGGCGTTTTATGGTACGGCAATATCTTCTCATGAAATTTCATCTCCAACTTGCTCCTCAGATTGTGAAAATATTTTGTTGGTGCCTATCTACGTGTAGAGGATGACCATCATAATAAAATAAGATAAATCAGAGCTCGCAGAGATATATTTAAATGTTCGTTTTTTCCCTGTTCGAGAGTGGAACGCTAGAGAAATAGCCTGAAGGTGGTTTGATGAACGTTTTCCAGGCACTTAATTGTAAATTGCAGAGTAATCACGTAGATGTTCATAAATGTAGATGAGGCTGACACCCCGTGGATAATTCGATTTTCTTTATGTGAAATTGTCTGTATCTCAAGTACTTCCGAGACGTCAGTGACGTGGTAGAAATAAACCAGTTGTCTTTAGCCAAAGGGAGGAGTACTTCAAATATAAGTATCCCGAAACTCAGCCATTAGTGAAGGAAATGTCTTTTCCTGAGAGGAATAAGTGCGTAGTTTCCCCTGGGGCAAAAGGAGCCCTAGATAACAAAAATGTAACAGTGAAATCGACAGAAAATTACAAGATATCTAAACTCCTATTGGAGACTGAAATGCAATCTTATTTTTACTTTATTGGCCGAACAGTACTGTCTCACTTCGTTGAAACTTAGCATAATAAGTGTGGCTGTTCGAGCGCGTGAAAGAGAGTAATATCAGCCTGTGCGCATGACACACGAGATTGTACTTACTTTTACCTCACTGATCCTTCAAACCTTTGCGTGATAATTGGTAATCAGTTAATAAAATAGCGCAGCTCTCAGCTAAACATGGGTATGTGCCCATGGAACACAAGTGACTCCTCGTGGCCTCCAAACCCGAGGCGCAAACCGAACGAGAAGACACAGTGGCAAGATGCTGAACTCACATTCGGGAGAATGAGCATACACATCTGACTTTCCCGTGACTTTTCTGTACCTAAAGTAAATGCCAGGAGAGTTCATGATCAGTTTCCTTCCACTGCTTCTGTCTATCTGGGTTTGTGCTCCCTCCCTAATGACCATGTCGTCGACGTAAAGTTAACCCTAATCTATCTTACGTTCTCCTCTACAAATTCAGATTACATCTTTAGCACGACAGTGCTCTCTCACACGCTGAAGGGACAAACAGCACAGGAAACGTTGTAAAACTAACGAGGCACATAAAGTTACGATTACCTACACTGGCACCCTTACCGACATCAGTGCTCAGTCTATTATCGACACAGAGAAAGAGTAATATTGGTAAAATGCTCGATATGTTATTGACATGCTGAATTCTTTCTTGGTTTCATTTATTATTTGGCGTGAGCAGTGTTTGTAACTCTAAAACTTATTGATCTTACACTTTTTTTTAATTTGTTGGTATTTCACTGTCGTCGTGCAGTTTTCTCACACATTCACGTAGCATCATTCCATGTGGCCACTAAGACATTACACCTAAAAAATTAATTGTACAATCACAGTGTACATTTCCTCCAAAAAATTACAACAGTAGTTATTAATGGTCAGTTCGAGCCAAGGAGCAAGGGGGTTAGGCAACCCGCACGTTCAGTGATTTGCTAACACTGTAATTGATAAGCGGTGGGTTATCAATGGGCAGTCAAGCCAAGATAAAAATTTGTCTCAGGACTTCCAGTGTCAGGTAACATAGTTGTGCTAGTTATACCGAGTGATCAAAAAGTCAGTACAAATTTGAAAACTGAATAAATCACAGAATAATGTAAATAGAGAGGTACAAATTGACAAACATGCTTGGAATGACATGGGGTTTTATTAGAACCAAAAACATATAAAAGTTCAAAAAATATCCGACAGATGGCGCTTCACCTGATCAGACTAGCAATAATTAGCATAACAAAGTAAGACAAGGCAAAGATGATGTTCATTACAGGAAATGCTCAATATGTCCACCATCATTCCTCAACAATAGCTGTAGTCGAGAAATAATGTTGTGAACGGCACTGTAAAGCATGTCCGGAGTTATGCTGAGGCATTGGCGTCGGATGTTGTCTTTCAGCATCCCTAGAGATGTCGGTCGATCACGATACACTTGCGACTTCGAGTAACCCCAAAGCCAATAATCGCACGAACTGGGGTCTGGAGACCTGGGAGGCCAAGCATGACGAAAGTGGCGGCTGAGCACACGATCATCTCCAAACGACGCGCGCAAGAGATCTTTCACGCGTCTAGCAACCTGGGGTGGGGCGCCATCCTGCATAAACACCGTACGTTCCGGCAGATGTTTATCATCCAGGCTGGGGATGATGCGATTTTGTAACATATTGGCGAACCTCTCACCCATCACGGTAGCAGTTACAAAACCAGAATCACGCATTTCCTCGAAGAAAAAAGGCCCTATAACGGTAGATGTCGTAAATCCAACCCATACCATGGAGTTTCCACGACAGTTATAGGATTTTCGGTAGCCCAAATTCTGCAGTTGCGGGCGTTGACAGACCCTCAAGCGTGAAATGAGCTTCGTCGGTCCACAACACGCTAGTCAACCAGTCGTCATGTTCCGCCATCTTTTGAAACGCCCACACCGCAAATGCCCTCCGGTTCACTAACTCGCCAGGTAACAGTTCATGATGCCGATGGATTTTGTACGGATAGCATCGGAGGGTAGGCCTAAGTGCCAACCAAACAGTATGTGTATGGAACGCCGGTGCGACGTGCGACTGCACGAGCGCTGACTCCCCCCCTGCATAGACGAACCCGCTACAGTCTCCATTTCTTCCTGAACTGTCTCATCAGCATTACGCTGTGTGCTTGGTCGGCTACTACGGGGTCTATCGCCTAAACAACCCGTGGCTACGAACTTCGAAATCATTCTCGCCACAGCTGCATTTGTCAACGGACATTTACCCGTTCTAATCCCCTTCCTATGGCGATAGGATCGTAACGCTCAACCAGCACATTCCCCATTCTGATAATACAGCTTCACGGAAAGCGCCTTTTCAGGTAACGTCAACATGCTGCGACTGCTGGCGCATCTGATTCTCTCTCTAATTACAGCTCCTTTTATACACGACTGTCATGCGCAGTCACTGACGTTTTGCTGTCCAGCGCCATCTGTCGGACGTTTTGTGAACTTTGGTTTTTTTTCTTCTAATAAAACCTCATGTCATTCCGAGCATGTGTGTCAATTTTTACCATTCTGTCTATATTATTCCGTGGTTTCTTAAGTTTTCAAATTTATACTGACTTTTTGATCACCCGGTACTTAAGGTCATCACCCACTTCTGTGCCCTCCCCTGACACACCTCCTAGAGAATTGATCAAAGTCATCCAGGGGAACTTCTGTCCTACCCATGCACCTTAAGCAAGTGGACTAGTTACATTCAAGGTCATGGCGTAATTCCATACCTGTCACGCAGTCCTACCCACACACCCTAGGCAAAGTGAACTAGTTATGTCCCAGGTCATGATGAAACTCGATGAAATCGGTAGGTATCCTCTTGACTAATGGGAGCACACTGAAATGGTGGGAAACCTCTCCTGCAGAAGCAAGAAGATTCTGACTCCCCCACCCCCTTATCATCCCTTACAACTAGTTAAATTTTGCATAGATCACTTCATTCAAGTTCTGTGCTTCAAGGGGAGAGGTTTGGGTCCGTTATAAACAAATTATTATTAACAATAACTCTATAGTGGTAGGGTTTGGAAATTACGCCAGTAATATAACAAATTAACTAATGGCTCATTATCAACCATTTATTTTTTGTAATACTTTTTTAGAATAATGTAATTGTTTGTTTACAAACGCAGTTCAATACTTCTTTCTCATGATTTATACGCATTGTTAAAGGATATTTATAAGTTTTCTACATCAGCTGTTTTCAGAACATTCAGCTAATCATATCTCACATGATCGGCCAATTTCGTCCTTATATAAGCACAGTAAGTGTCAACGTGTTCTTCAAGGTAATTGTAAAATACGTTGATAGCTACTACAATTGAAAATGGCCTATTAGGCCCAAATTCACCAATCGTGCAAGGTATAATAAACTGAATACTAATGAAAAACAGCCAAGGTGGAAAACTTCAAAATATCACTTAGCTAAAATAATACTATGTCCCACAAATTCTTTCTATACAGGATGTATCATAATTAATGGAACAAACGCATACAGTTGAAAGTACACGATACTAGAAGCAAAAACATCTCAGTAAACACAGGGTCGAAAATGCATACCTTAAGAGATACGAGCAATTTCTCATCTTCGATACTGTGAAGCAAATCTCTTCCACTGCAAGCTCTTTGCTTTCCATATTTTGGGAAATGGTAACGTGGGCCAAAACAAGAAAAGAATGTTTAGTAAACATTTGCTCTAAAATGCATACCTTATGAGCTATGAGCATGTGCTCATCTTCGCTACTTGGAAACACAACTCTTCTCACGAACAATTGCTCACAACTTTTTAGGTATGTATTTCAGAGCAAATGTTTACAGGGCAATTGTTCTTGTTTTGGTCCACACTACTACTTCCCAAAATGTGGAAAACAAAGAGCTTCTAGCAGAAGCGATTTGCTTCACAGTATCGAAGATGAAAAATTACTCGTAGCTCTTAAGGTATGCATTTTCGACCCTGTGTTTACTGAGACTTTTTTGCTTGTAGTATCGTGTATTTTCAACTCTATGCGTTTACACCATTAATTATGATATACCGAGCGAGGTGGCGCAGTGGTTAGCACACTGGACTCGCATTCGGGAGGACGACGGTCCAATCCCGTCTCCGGCCATCCTGATTTAGGTTTTCCGTGATTTCCCTAAATCGTTTCAGGCAAATGCCGGGATGGTCCCTTTGAAAGGGCACGGCCGATTTCCTTCCCAGTCCTTCCCTAACCCGAGCTTGCGCTCCGTCTCTAATGACCTCGTTGTCGACGGAACGTTAAACACTAACCACCACAATTATGATACATCCCATATACAATATTTATATTTTAAACATTTTCTTTCTGGTCATTCTACATATAGTATTTACGCTTTCTTTATGATCATTCTATATGTAGTATTTAAATTTTGGTCATTTCTGTCTGATCTTTTTTTGTATTAAATATGTACATACGGGAAACAGGGATTAGCAACAGCAGGTGAAGAAAAATTTGCACAAACATATAATACATGCATACATAGTTTGCAGTCAGTCAAGCGTATTCATACGCAGAACTATGACTAGTGGTTCATCCAACTATTCCACACACATCTATTACTTAGAAATAAATAAATACACAGCCACACATGCAAACACTCAACGAATCATGTCAGTATGGGAGGGTCCCGATGCTGTCCCAACGGATAAGCCATTTGTCATCATGATGCGACAGCCCTATTCTCAACTCCAGTGCTCTTGGCCTCGCACTCTAAGGACTACCTGGCAGATCACGTGGAGCAGTGCGAATACTCTCGGTTGATTGTGAGAGCCTCTGAGGCTATACAATGCATATCGTTAGCTCTCCTCTGCATGTCACCTGCGTCTACATGAAATGCATACATTTTCGATCTGAGCCCCACTAAGTTCACAATCTGCACACCATTCACCTTGCCTTTCATCGTGCCGATATTTTTCGCGTTTTGTGTTATCATTCCATAAGGATTATCAGGTGCATATCCAAATGTGTGCAGCTCTTCATGATTATACCTGATTACTTCATATGCATTGCAACCGTTCACCCAGCAGATGAAACTGTATGTGTCCATAGAAGAACATTAGATCAATGAAGTTTGGCTTGGGACACTCCACACTCATAGTGAAATCGGTACATGTTGAGTTTGGAAAAGTTCAGAACCCACACACCGAACTGTCCTGATACCTTAGCCATCCCCACAGCGACTAGTCCCTTATTAAAGATGGTGAGCCACGTGAAAATTGGCCTGAGAAAGTAATCTCTTGCACCAAAACGTCCTTCCTCCACCTGCCCACTGATAAAATAATTTAACTTCATGATATTTTCTAACGTTTTTCATGTTTTTTTCCGAAAATTGAATTGTTCATTAAATTTTAAAAATCTTTTTCGAAGTCATACATCATGAGAGCCCTCTGTTCGGGGTGTGTACATCAATGTACTCCTTCAAACAGTGATGCTGCTTGTAGCAGTAATTCTAATAAGATCCATCCCCAAACTGAGAGATTGCAGGACGTTCCTGTACGGCAGACTGTATCTCTGCTTATTCCCCAGTGATTTCATCAGCTGGGGGATGGAACTATTGTGAAGGACTAGATGCTGCAGACACATTGTTAAGTTGCTGTGCACATCATGTAAATGTGTGAGATGATCAGCCCTGTTATCAAGACATATCCCTTGTCAGAATCAACAGCCACATCATGGATCTTTTCCTTCAGTCTGTCGACTTCCTCTTTGGACATCCATCAGAACCCTCCAAACTACATAGATTTTTCCATGGCATGACAGTAGAAATTGTTTACATGTCAAAGTATGTAAGTTAAATCGTCAAATGATCTGTATTCCTCCTCATTCATTCATGAAGCCTTTGCACGCCTGTGCACACAATGGTAAAGACCCCCACAAATCTTGTGTTCGAAGAAGAGCAACATGTAACCATCAGCCAACAGCATGATGCTAACATGTGTTCTTCTTATCACTGCATCCCACAAAAGCCCTCCTACAGTATAACCGAGAGTAGGATCGAAAGAGTATGTGCCCGGGCATAACACTCAGAATATCTCAAAGGTGTCTGCGAGTAATCATACATTGTTGTTCATGAACAATACGACATGTTTTCGTAAATCAGAGATGCCAAACTCATGCTGAGTATTGCTGGATAATGTAGTTATATTGTGCAATGTGCTCACGTGGAGTCTCTCCATCGAATCCAAGTATTCATACAGAACTACCCCCTTCTTCGTCACAGGCTGAAATTTTGCATCATCTGGATGTGTGGCCCTGGTGAAATGCATGTCCTCCTGTGTGTGTGAGATCTAACAAACCCAGGAAGCAGAGCGATACTTCTGGCGTGATTTGCTGGGAACAAGGAATATACTTTTCAATGGTGTCAGAATGACACTGACATTATCATCTTTCAAACTAAAATCACTAAAATGCGCTATGAGAAAGTGGGCATCACACCCACTCAAATTGTAAGGAATGTGGATATGTGCCAAAGCAGTTGGTACTTCAAGTGGCAAGCGTTGCAAGCTGTGGTACAGAATACAAAATTGTTAAGGCTTCGTGGCTACTTGTTGACAAACTGCCTATTGGTTCCTTTCTCGGGTTCTTCTGCCGACGTTCATCTAATGATTTTACTGACGTTTCGCCAGAACGAGTGGCTGGCATTGTCAAAGCTTCAGCCTCCATTGCCGGTAGTGCACTGGAGCCGAGCTCGTGGCCGCAGACTATATGTACCTGGCGCGCCAACGTCCGAGGGCTTCTCTGCGGTCATTTCCGGTGCGGTTCTCCTCTTGCTACCTGCGAAGGTCGTTCGCCGTAGTACGGGAAGCCAGGATCCGTTTACCTTAAGGCTTTCCCCTTTCCTATTGAAACTATTCGCGTGTTTTTGTATTTCTACAGCTTATCTGAACAAGCGCGTGTGACAGTGATTCTCTACAGCCAGAACTACAGTGTGGGGGAATTTTATTACGTGATCGGTCTCACTCAGTGCGTGCTCTGCCATGGCCGATTTCTGCAACTGGCCCAACCTGCAATGTCGCTTATGCTCTTGGCGCGCCAGGTACACTTGACAGCATAAAAAGTGGGTCACACCTGAATTCCAGCGTGTAGGCTGCACCTGAATGTATTCAACCAACATCGCATATCTGTGTTGCACATCGTCACAGCCCTCCACAGTACAGTCGTTGTAAGATACACAATGGGTACCGCTAGAGACTACTAGAGATCACTGATCTTTATGACAGTCCGTCCAAATGTAAAGTAACACCACAATAGTACAGAAGAGATCAGACAGTCCTAAAATAATTACAGTAGGTGACATTTCAAACGTTATGGGACAACTAATTTTGTCACATAAATCGTTCAGTAATCCTTAGGCACAATTAAATATATGAGAAAGTATATGGATTTATAAAGTTGTATGGCAATTGGAAACAAGTTCTTTGCTGTGTAAAGGGTTTAACCAACACAAGCTGAACGTCGTTCAACGTTCAACGGGGAGTGGTTTTGCATCAACTTTATGTAATACTAAGCTCTTAAAAGAAAACGTGATTAATGGCGGCAGGCACTCTACGGAAATCCCAACATTAACAGTGAATCACAAGTAATGTCATTGTTCACATTACTCATCTACAGTTACTTGTACACAAAGTTGTACTTTAAATGACATGACCAACGTCTTCGTTCTGGATCCGGATGCAAATCCAGAACGTAAAGCCATTGTTAATCAAGCAAAGCTTTGTGCCTTATCGAGACTCGATCACTAGGCAGAAAGAGATGTCAAATATTGAGGTTTGCACCAGTATCAGTTATCAGTTCTCAACTTGAACGTAAATGGCGATAATGTTTGTACGAAACCAGGAACCCTAACATGACAGTTACCTTCTTGGTAATTAACCCCGAAAGACGTTGTATATTGCTGCATTGTCAAGGAACAGAGAATGCACATGTTTAAAATTGAAATGCCATCGTGTAATGCTGGTGACAAGGATGCGAACCCAGCACCTAATCGGATTGTTGAATAAGTAAGTAAAATCAGAATACAGATATCACAGTTTGTCACCCGTAGTGAGGTTGGAACCTTAAATGACGACTTAAGTTGTATTGCCTGAGCGGGATTCGAACCCGGCACCTACCACCGTCTTTGTCTGACCAGGAACAGACGAGAAATGTCCAATGTTCATCCACCATTAGCTAGATGTGCGCACGTTTAACTAGAAATAAGGGAACGAAAACGTCTATGCTGACAGAGAGTCGAACGCAGCACACATGGTTATGAAGACACGTTAATAATCAAATTCTTATTCAGTAGTAGCTAGGAGTAGCATGTTTAGTTGCAAACCTTAACGCCTTTCTCATCCCTAGTAACGTGTTGCCTAATATCTGCGATATCATGGTGTTAATTTACAAATGGATTGACGGCCGTAAAGAGCAATGATCTCTGGTAGTCGTGTATCATTGAGATGTAAATGAAGTGCCTCAGCAGAAAGTAATTTCCGTCGTGCAGCACGTATTGTTTCATAGACACTGAGTACATGTTATAAGTGCACAAAACGTGTATTATATACTACGTATATGCTATTATATGGAGAAGCTGTCGCCAAACCTGTTTACTTTTACATTCCGCTTAGTTGTCGTGGTTGAATATACGTTTTCTTAAGGCTACATTTAATGCAGAGCGTTTACAAGAATGAATAGTTTCCTGCGTCATGCTATTGCTACCTAGGTGAAATACTTTGTGGTAGCTATGTTTAAAATGAATGTATTTTTGAACGTATTGTTCGTTAAATATTTGAACGAATCTTCAACTGTAGGTGTCTCTGCACATGTTATATATAGCATAATAGCTGTAGCTGCGTTAGTTTATACTACAGTCTTGGGTAGGTTAGGTTTAACTTTTGATCCTTCAAGGGGTGTCCGGGTCTGTACTAACCGCCGCTCGCAAGCTACGGGCCAGCCTAGATGGCCGAGGCGAGACGCAAGTGAGCGAGCTGTCGGTGGCGTTGGTGGGCCAACAGCCAGGGACTAGCCAGCACGGCTGCGCCGCATGCCTCTGCCTCTGCCGCTCCGTTTGACGTAAATATGTTTACCTCCTCTCCTGGCATCAGTATAAGAGCGGCAAGCAGAAATACACATCACGCTGTCTGCCGTAATGGCACACTGGGAGAGGTCTATTCGAGATAGTGTCGTTGCTCTCATTGAAGAAGGAAGATGTCCCATCAGAGAAGCTGGCAGACGGTATGGCGTACCACATACCACTGCAACGAGATGGTGGAGGATCTGCCTTGAAAGAGGCACCACCAACAGGCCTCCTGGCGCAGGCAGGAAGAGAGTGAGCTCACAGCTCGAAGACAGGGGCCAAGTGTCTAGCAGCAGAGAAAATCCCTTTCTGAACGCGAAGCAGTTGCGGCAGGAGACCAATTTCCGGCTCCAGTGACACGATTCGCCGAAGGCTGAGGGACGCTAGACTGCATGCACGACGATCCGCCGTGAAACAAGAGCTCAGCGAAGACAACGTTTAATACTGGCTAGCATTTACGGAGCTCCATCTGAGGGCGTCGCGGAACAACGTCATTTTCACTGATTTGAAGGTGTTTTCCACCAGTAACGACGGTCCACGAATCGTTTACAAGCCGCAAGAGACTCGCCATCGACGCGAATAAGTAACCACGACGAGAAGAACTGGCCGGCTATCTGTTACCTGCTGGGGTTGGATTTTTGCGAGAGGGGCGGGAATTCTTCACAGGATAAAAGGAACTCTGGACAGCGTGCAGGATGCCCACATACTGGAAAATGTGATGCTTCCGTCAGTGCGAATGCTGTTCGCAGAAGAGGACGTCACATTGCAAGAGGGCCATTCTCTCATTCACAAGGCTGCGTTTGTTCAGCAGGGGCTCTCCTTGATTGGCGTCAACGTCATAAAATGGCCGCCACGAGCCGCTGATATGAACCCCATGGAAAGCATGTGGGCTGAGGTCACCAGAACATTAACAGAGAACTGGCCACGAAACCAACCAACTACTGCGCACGCTCTTTGGGACTGCGTCCTGGAAGCCAGGGAGAAAGTTGCTTCTTCAGGCTGTTACGTCCGACGATTTATAAATTCTATGCCAAGATGCATGATAAAAGTACAAAATAATGAATGATTCTGGATAGAATATTAGAGTCCTTAAAATGTTTTGTTATGTCTTCTTTTTCGTCATTTTTCCTCATTGGGAGCTAGTGGAAGATCGCGTGGCAACAGAAAAGATACAATATGAGTTAGTTTTCCTTTGAGCTGCCTTTTTAATTCAAGTGGGTTTCTTTTGAATAAACAGTTTCTTAAATATTCTATTTTGATTTCATCTATACCCTGTCTAGAAACTTACAAACTAATCAGAGTAGATGGACTCTGTCTCAGTAATTTTTGTTATTTCAAATACATCTCTCTCTTCCCCTCCATCCATGAATACACCCTCCGTCCTCCACACAATACGCAAACGATTTCATATTATGTTTACTCGTTGTTAATGAAACGTCCCCTTAGAAAAATTATAAATGACTGTGCTTAAACTGACACACAATATTTTTGGCGCAACGCAATCTGACTTTCAATCATTCCTATGGCCCTGACTAACATTAAACTATACCTTTCACAAATCACTTACCTCACAAAAATCTTCGTTACTCGAACTACTGCAATACAGCGAGCGCCACTACTGCCAGCTAAATAAAAGATTCTAACTACTGAAGGCACTAACTGCTGATAGGGATAGTTAGCAAATGAAGGATTTTGATAGATCAGTTCATGACATCCAGTCTTACAAATTTACTATCTCTGATGGACACACGTCCATATCATCCGCTCTCTACCCACATCCACCACTGCTGGCGGCTCACCTCCAACTGCGCAACGCTACGCGCTGTTAACAGCCAACAGCCCAACACTACTAGCAAATAAGCAACAATGCAAACCAGCCACATTCTACACACAGCATAGTCAGTGATTTTCGTACAGAGCGCTACGTGGCGTTACCAATATCAAAAACCTAAACAACCTACGTGCATTAATATCTCCTCTATTCTCTCTCACTCTCTCTCTCTCTCTCTCTCTGACACTATCGCCGCAAGTGCCCTTCTATTCCACTCCCCCAAAACTGTATAAACAAATCTAGCGGTTTCCGTTGATGCTACATTTTCTCTTCTAATTACTACTGTCTTTACTCTCTATCATTCCTCTCAACACCTATGAAACCGTATTCTTTGATCTCCCCTTCCCTGTAACCCATTCTTCGTTCTGAAAACAGTCCTTCCTTATATCTCGGTCCTACGATGAAACGAACTGTGGCACACATCTAAGTAAGCAATACTTTGCCAGCATTTCACGCTTATATTTTGCGCTTCTGCACTTCTATCCATTCCCAGATCCCGCCTTCCTTCCTGTTACCCGTCCCTTGACATCTGCATCTACATCTAAATGAATACTCTGCAATTCATAATTATGTGCTTGGCAGGGTGTTCTGTGGTCTGGTGGATTAGTCTTGTATTGATGTGTAAAACGTGTAGGTTCACATCTCACGCCAGGCCTAGATTTTTAACACGCACAAGTAACTCTCCTTCACCCCTAGTAACGCCAAGTGCACAACGCCAGTAAGCTCCGTGGTTCAATGTCCGCAGTAAAGATAACATCCCTTCGCTGCCGACTGGGGCAGAGCGGCATTCGTTTGAGCTGTGACAGATGGAGAAACCCCGGAAGGCAGAGACTCTGTCACCAGCAAGCCGTCGTAAACTGGAAAACGTATTTCATTTAATGAACCAAAGTCAATGTAAGTTCCCAAGGCTCTTACTTTATTTGAAACTGAGAAGAAAATTGTGGTGCTGAAGTTGGATTCGAATTCGATTTCACTGTTTTCCCCATGACTGCAAACTCTTCTAGGCCTCCTCGAAAGGGACCTATATTGTTTTGAATCCTGATCAGCACAAAATATTCATTATTTCATTTCAAGCCCTAGCATGTGTACTTCGAACTACTATTGAAAAATAGTTGAATTTTCAACGTCTCTTCGTCCGTTGTCAGCTGTAACGTGTTCGTTTCAACTCACAGCCACATGATGAGTTTTTTATCACAACATTACAAGATCAAACGTTTTCTTACATCTTTTCAAGTTCAAACATTCCTCTACATCCTACTGGCGAAAACGGATTTGGGTTTGACGTTGTGTTCGTTGTGATCACCAACGACGATATGTTGTGGATTCAACTTCTAGCCAGCAGAGTATTTTCCATTACATCACTGAAAGTACAAACATGCCACTCCTAGCTATTATTGGAAAAGAATTTGATAGTTAAAGTGTACTCATGACCACGTGTGCGGGGTTTGAATTCCATTCGGCACAGAACTTTTCGTCGCTTGATGTCTAGCTATACACACGCACATCTCACTACTGGTGAACCAACAATAGCCGTTTATCGTCTGTTCCAAGCTAGAAATCGACGGCGTTAGATGCTGGGTTCTAATCCCAGTCAGGCAAAAACAATTATATCGTCATTTAAGGTTCCAACATCTCGCTATTTGTGAAAACATTTGATATTTAACTTCTGATTTTACGTACTTCATTGACAATCCTATTAGGTGCTGGGTTCGCATCCCTGTCAAAAGCTTTACATGGTGGCATTTCAATTTTAAACATTAGAATACCTTGTTCCTTGTGAATGATACCATATTAAACGTCGTTGGAGGTAGTTCCCAGGAAGGTAACTGTTATGACAGGATTCCCAGTTCAATATGGACGTAAACGTCATTTATTTTCAGGATCTGAATTGATAACTGATACTGGTGCAAACGTCTATACTTCACGTCTCTTTATGCCTAGTGATCGGGTCTCAATAAGGCACAAACAAAAGTTAGCTTAGTTAGCAATAGGTAGAGGTGCTAAGTTGGAATCCAGGTCCAGAACGACGACGTTGGTCATGTCATTTAAAGTTCAAATTTGTGTACACGTAGCTGTTCATGAGTTACGAGAACAATGATATTACTGGTGATTCGCTGTTAATGTTGGGAGTTCTGTAGCGTGCTTGTTGCTGTTAATCGCGTGTTTTTTTACTGGATGGAAAATCTTTTCGAGGGCGAAAAACTTTTTTCCAATTGCCGTACAGCTTTGTAACTCCATATATTGCCTCAAGTATTTAATTTTGACTAAGGTTTACTATACGATATATGTAAAATAATCCATTTTCTCAGAAGTTTAGGAATGTCACTTGTTGTAATTAAGGTTAATTATATGAGTGTTATGGGGTGTCTCATCGCTAAGAACGTGTTTTCTGATATGTTTTGCATGACGATATTAGTTGACGCTTAGACTGACTGCCATAAAGACCTTTGGTCTCTAGCAGTCTCTTGCGGTACCCATTGTGTGTAGTCAAACGGCTGTACCCCACGGGGTTTTGGTGTTTAGAGGACCTGCAAAACAGCTACGTTATGTTGGTTGTATTCGGCAGTGACCTACTTTTTTGCTCTCATGTGTACATATCGTCTGCGACCGCGAGCTCGGCTCCAGTTCACCACCGGCAACGGAGGGTCAAGTTTTGACAATGCCAGCCACTCAGTAAAATGATTAGATGAACGTCGGCCGAAGAACCCGAGACAGGAGCCAATAGGCAGTTTGTCAACAAGTGGCCACGAAAACCTTAACAATTTTGTATTACGCCTCTACGGGGAGGAGATTTGCAAATTGTACCGACTCCTTGACCATCGACGGAAGAAGAAAGCGCGATTGATGTCCTCTCTCACCTTTCTGTCACGGTGCCAAGATGAATGTGCTACACCGAAGTTCTTGAGATGTAAGCGCCTATTCACCACCGCCCAAGCACATCGTATCTACTACAGAATGGAACGAGCTTCTCTTCGTGAGTGAATTTACACAATACTGAGAGACTTGGCAAGAACGGATAAGGAACTTCTGGACATTTTCTAGCAACTAAGTAGCAGAATGCATCGAGACGACAGGGACAAGAGCGACAGCATCACTCACAGGAGCATGCAGAACGAACTCGAGCGCTGCACCGAGCGACAGACGAAAATGTTTGAAAGATGCCGGAAGCGGACCGACAAGGCGATTCCCGACGTGTCACACACAATGGTCAACCTCACTGAACGACAATTGACAGAAGAGGAAGTGTCTGTTCTTCAAAAAGGAGGGAATTTCGCTATCATCCCGAGAACTATACCTATGGAGGACATCATTGCCAACACCGAAGCAGCCATTCGGACCCTTCCTTGTGAAAGGGCAGGCGAAATACGCACTGAAACAGCCAGGATACTGCCCCGAGCAAAACCACCAGCTTGCAACCTGAAGAAAGAAGAGGTACAAGCCATTAAGAATCTCAATGCCGATAAGAGTATATTGGAACTGCCTGCCGATAAGGGGAATGCGACCGTCGTAATGAAGTCCGAAGATTATGAGCAAAAGATCCGAGACCTATTAGATCCGACGACGTACCGAAAACTAAGCGCAGATCCGAACCAGAGTATCACACGGAATACGAATCGATTAATCAAGGCGTCTTCTCTGCCGGCGGACATACAGAGAAACCTGCGCAACACAGAAGCCCTACCATCTCGGATGTATGGATTACCCGAGATCCATAAGAACAACGTTCCACTGAGTCCGATCGTTAGCGCTCCTGGCTCTCCGACGTATAAACTGGCAAAACACTTGGCCTCTCTGCTCCAGCCACACGTGGGGACGACCGACATATTCATAAAGGACTCAGGACATTTCATTGAGAAGCTGAAGAAACTGAAAGTTGCACCAAACGAAGGCTGAAGAAACTGTAACTTGCACCAAACGACTTCCTTGTCAGCTTTGATGTTGTTTCGTTGTTTACGAAAGTGCCACTCAGTGACGCTCTGGAGCACATCGGTTCCATTTTCCCGCAAGACATCCAAAAGCTCTTCCATGCATGTCTCACCACGAGCTATTTCACATGGAATGGCGATTTCTACGAACAGCTGGAAGGCGTCGCCATGGGTATTCCTCTTAGTCCAGTGGTGGCCAACTTCTTCATGGAACAATTCGAAGCACGGGCACTCGACTTGGCGACTTGCAAACCTAAGGTGTGGTACAGGTACGTCGATGATACTTTCGTGGTGTGGAGCCATGGTGAAGAACAGTTCGGTGACTTCCTAAGACACTTGAACAGCCTCTATGACAACATAAATTTACTGTGGAAGTGGAAAAGGACAAGTAACTGCCATTTCTAGATGTACTGGTCACAAGGGACGGCGAAAACCTGGGACACAGCGTGTATCGAAAACCTGTACAAACTATTAAACCACCACCCGAGCCAGAAAAGAGGCATGATTAATACGCTCGTAACGAGAACAGGACGAATATGTGGGCGCAGCACCTCAGACGAGAAATGCAACACCTGGAAAGTGTTCTGAGGAGCAATGGGTACTCCACAAATTACATTAGAAGTGTAACAGAGCCAAACGATGGGCGAAGTAAGGAATCAGAAAAAGAAATGTCGTGTACGGCCTTTGTGCCATACATTCCCAGAGTGACGGACAGTATCGGCCGTATATTGCGCAAACACGGCGTAAAGACGATTTTCAAACCGACAAAGAAGATCAAAGAGTGTCTTAGATTGGTGAAGGAGAAAAAGGGACCCACTTGCAATGTCGGGAATATACCGTATACCATGCACATGTGGAAAAGTTTATGTCGGAATGACTGGAAGATCAATTAACACTAGGATCAAAGAGCATAAGAGACATTGCACGTTGGGGCAGGGGGAGAAATCGGCCGTGGCAGAGCACGCACTGAGTGAGACCGACCACGTAATAAAATTCGCCGACACCGAAGTTCTGGCTGTAGAGAAGTACTATAACACGCGCTTGTTCAGATAAGCTGTAGAAAAACAGAAACACGCGAACAGTTTCAACAAGAAAGAGGAAAGCCTTAAGGTAAACGGATCCTGGCTTCCCGTACTGCAGCGAACGAACGTCGCAGGTAGCAAGAGGAGAACCGCACCGAAAATGACAGCGGAGAAGCCCTCGGACGTTGGCGCGCCAGGTACATATAGTCTGCGGCCGCGAGCTCGGCTCCAGTTCACCACCGGCAATGGAGGGTGAAGCTTTGACAATGCCAGCCACTCGTGTTGTCGAAACGTCAGTAAAATCATTAGATGAACGTCGGCCGAAGAACCCGAGGCAGAAGCCAATAGGCAGTGTTCTCCAGAACTTCTCTATTTGATGACAGTTGTCTCTACATGTAGTTTCCACTTTTCTATCCACCGTCAGCCCACAAACGTGACAATCAACTGCATGCTCATGCAAGGATTCATTCTCCTGCATGTCAGTCATGGGAATGTTGTGATAAATTCCATAAACTTCTCCGTAAGTTTTTCGAGATCAGAGAGCACCCATCTCTCTAGAATTATCCCCAATGTACGATTCGAATTTCTTGACTTTAGAGTCATACAAGCATACAACTTGATAAAATGCCGCACACGGTACATGTCGGTCTGTTAAGGTAGTATGAGAGGCTTTGGTACCATCTTCACACCGTGCTACAGGAGCTAGGACGCACCCCAAGTCAGCGTGTACACAAAGGGACATCACTACCGGTGGTAGACGCTCTTAAACTTAAAGATCTTTTTACGCTGGGTAGGCATTTCCACATGTTATGCTTCCTGTCTCGAGCAGTCAGTGATGAGGTGGCTTTCTGAGACATCACCCTTGCTAAAAGAGTTGAGGCACCTATCGTAAAAGTGCTGTTTATGTCCTTTTTTACTCAGTTTGGAGGAAGTAGGTGGGATCGGCTTTTGATCCACCCGCATTGGCCACTGAACTGGCTAATTTTACAAAGTAAAGATGTCGACTTACTTTATGCCTCACTTCTATGCTCTGTGCAGTGTGCTCGTGGTCACCTTTTTCTTCCGACTTGCTATCGTCAACATTCAGGGTGTACTCATACACTGGATAATCAGAGCTCTGCCTGTCAAATTTTGGTAGGTCCTGAATTTTTAATTTTTCCAATTATAATCCCTGCAGGAATCAGGTGTTTCGTATTTACTTCGACAATGGGTATTTTTTGGGTTGATTTCTATAACTAGCCGCAAGTGACCATGCAAGACAATATTCAACCATCTCATCTAGATTCAGAACATTAATTCATCCCTATTTAGTGGTAATATCTTTTGGAAGAGGGATGAAAATGAACCACTCCGCCCCCCTCCCCTGTTAAGTCGATCAAAGAGATACGAGTGTATGTGAAGGCGGAGTATGGAGTATGCACCTAAGTGCCTTACCCGATCCTCTTTCCACTTAATAATTACACTCTTGATAAAATTTTTGAACCACTCTGTGATTGAATCGCCTCATGATATCATGCCAATTCTGGGTGAGACCCAAACACTAGTTTTGACAGGCTCAGTTACGCCACTTGCCTGGAAGCGATCAAATTATTGATTAACGGCCACCTGTAAAAAGACAACAAGAGGTCACGCTCGGCCGAAATAGGGCACAGCATCCGGTCATAAGGACACATTAGCTTGGAAATCATGGCGCACCCCATACCGGGTTCAAACATTAGGCATGAAGATAGTACACAGGTCGTCTAGCTCCTCGAAGGGTGCCATGTCGGAGACAACCCAAACATCATCAGTGATAGACATCCAAACAGCAAGAAGACATCCACACCAAAAATCTTGCCAGCTGAGTGACTATCGATAACAGAGTTATAAGCTGGGTAATCTGTTTGTACTTAATGTTAACTATGAGCTAACTGCAGAGAGGAATCGAAGTGTCGACACAGGATAACAACATAGGGAGGATGAGTAGATATTCTATGGGCATTACAGCACAGTATGTATCACCAATGATGTCATTGATGATTAATGGGTTTCCCCCACCCCTCCACTTCTGACAAAGTCCAATTGCCTTATGTATAAAATGGCAGGAAACACACATTCTTTCGGAAAATTCAAATATTTCGTGGAACATTCAATAAATAGCCCAACTTCCTACGAAAGGATAATTGTTGTCCTAAGTATGAATTGGCTGGGAATTCAAAATGGTGCATTATCATACTGGCTGATTTATAATACTGGCCTTGGCTTTATGATGTCACAATCTGAGACTTGGAATACAAGCACCATGTGTCAGAATCCAAGATGGCTGACCTGGAATACACGATGGCAATCGAAGATTGTGACCAGGGTAGGGTGGCGCAGCTCTATGACGTCACAATTCAGCTGAGACCTGTTGGGCTATTTATAACAGTGCAGAATTCCGACATTGTGGCCAAGACGTTAGATACTGAGACTTATTGGCCCAAAATTTTAATACTGGTCCTAGTTCTTTGACGTCAGATCTGTTGGGCTATTTTTATATCAGTGTAGATTTCTACCATACTGGTCCAAACTTGAGATACTGGCTCAGTACTACTGTAAGCTGCTATTCACTCAGAGATGCATGATCACGGCTTCTCCTAACTCTAAGTTTGGATCCCTCCAGTTGCGTCTTTATTTAACAAACACTGCAGGGCAGCCACCCTGGAGTTACTGACATTAGTGTGATAGGTCGCCGCCGACCCACGGGCAGCATGTAATGCAACACCTAGACCCCATGACTCTCATCACTGCACTGGGACAGGCAGTAGCAGCCATCAGTGATGCCACCACTGACTTATGCAGCTAAGTGAAAGTCACCAACTGTATTCTGGGTAGTAGTAACACTTGCGTCTTTATTTAAACAGATACCTTACCAGAGAGAGTTTCCTATTCCACATTTGCAAAGTTTATGATCACCAGACTGGTGATGATAAACCCCATCCGTGGCAGCACCGCTAAGAGCCAAGTTAGGACTAGAACAACTAAAGCTTTCTTTAAACAAACACCACACCGTGGAAGGCCTCTTTTGGTATGATCACCAGCTGCGGACTGTCCGCAATCCCTCAGTCGTACAACAAGCGCGCCACTGTATAGAGCAGACCCGGCAAGGTACATTGCTTCACCAGTGCTGCATCGTGCTACTTGCCACTGAGTGATATAATCCATGCAGAGCTGTGTAACCCTCAAAGGCTGGCTTCAAACTCTTGATCAAGCTTGGAACTGAATATTGCAGGACATATGATGCACTGCCAGAGACTCACTGGCTTTCATCTACAAAGTACAGAGCAACAGATGCCACATCATACAGTGAGGAATGCAAGACAGCATCTCTAGCGTACATGGTGCTGCAGGCTGCTGGGAGCACGCCACACTCCACGTGAAATCACATGGTTCCACGTAAACAAAAACCACGCTGCTGCTCTCACCTATGAGCCATGATCATCTGCCTTCTCCTAGATGATGCTGATCCAAACTGTCTAGCGCTATGACATACAGGCTGTGTGCCATCTCCACAATTGGTACGCTCTGTAGTAAGACTGAATCCATTTACAGCACCTTACACATATTCATCCAAAAAGTTTCTCTTCCACAGAGCTCCAACACTTTGTACATCAAATACAACATCGATTCAATCTGACACAAATCATATATAGGTTTCCTCAGAATCCGAGGCGAGGCATACTGACACATCCTTATTCAAAATGATGACAGACGGCATACATACAAAAATCGTTGAGTTTTCACGCCGAAGTTTATGGTGAAATCAACGACTCTAATATCGAGATCAATGAAATATCGACCTGAAGAGGTGTTAGCCCGTCTTCCAAATGATATCTCGGAACTGACCGAAAGTTCCACGAAATAATAGTAGCATAATCGAAGGGCGGTTTAATATTTGATCATACAACGTAAGCTTTCACAGCCGGCGTCTTCTTCAGTTAAAACTTCTGGATTGAGAGGCTTTGGTCGATGTATAAAATAAATTTCCTGACGTTTAATCTCCAGTTGTAGGAGACATCTTCTGAGTTAAAATGTCTACTGCCACCAAGGCTTTCAGTGCTCTCGCATTTATAGCGTGCACACGGGACAGGACCATATGTCACATGATGCCGACTGTATGACTATATCTGGATGGCGTCCTCGTACTGGATTAAAAGTAACCAACTGTCATTCTGTTGGCGCAAAGTCGACATCTATATTTTATTCATACTTCGAACGACTTCTTTTCTATTTAAATTATTATGGTGTTCGTGAATCTCTATTGCTTCTCTATATAAGTGTGTGTAATAATGCGATGTCCTCGGTAAAACGTTCGGCTCACTGAATTTTATTTCGTGGTTCCCATCTCGAAAAACATGTTCTGCTACGACCAATTTTTCGGTATGTCCCAGACGACAGTTCTTTTTGTGTACGGCTATGTGGGTGTTGACACTTTTTTTCATGGTCCCGATACACACTTGTCCCCAAATGCACGGATTTTTATATCCTCCAGGAGTTGCTACGGGGTGGCGGTTATCTTTCACCATTCTTAAATATTCGTTAATCTACTTGATGGGTCTAACGATCGTTTCGACCCCATACTTGACCAAAACTTTCCCATGTATTGGTAGAACTGACAGTTACATTAAAAGCTCTGAAGGAGATTAACTTCAGCGCACGTGATATTCTTGTCAGCTTTGATATGGTACCCTGTTCATTCTGGTTCCTGTAAACGAAGCTATTTCATATGAAGCAGACAATTTTCCGACTGATATGGTGGCTTTATTTAGACACTACCTTACCACTCTTATTTCCAGTACAACAATGAATTTTACGAACAAATCAACGGGTTGGCTAGGGGCATCTCTCTTAGTCCAGCTGTTGCCGGTTTATTTGTGGAGTTCTTCGAACGGTGCGCGCTGCAGACGGCCAGTAAAAAATCAGCTAAGTGGTATCGCTATGTGGAAGATACCTTTGTAGTATGTACTCACGGTGAAGAAGAGCTTAGTGTCTTCTTGGTGCACATCAATGGTATCAACGCAAAGACACAGTTTACAATGGAGAATGAGAGCAAGGGACAACTTAATTTTCTGGATTTATCTATAATTAAACTGGTGGACGGGACTCCGGGCCATAGTATACAGGAAGGATACACAGACTGATCTATACCTCCACGAGGAATCAACCATCGTCCTAGACAGAGAAGAGATTTCATTAAAATCTGGGTGGACAGGGCCAACAGAGTCTGCGAGCCAATTTGTTTCCAGGCTGATTTAAATCATTTACTGTCGGACTTCAAGCAAAATACACTCCTGGAAATGGAAAAAAGAACACATTGACACCGGTGTGTCAGACCCACCATACTTGCTCCGGACACTGCGAGAGGGCTGAACAAGCAATGATCACACGCACGGCACAGCGGACACACCAGGAACCGCGGTGTTGGCCGTCGAATGGCGCTAGCTGCGCAGCATTTGTGCACCGCCGCCGTCAGTGTCAGCCAGTTTGCCGTGGCATACGGAGCTCCATCGCAGTCTTTAACACTGGTAGCATGCCGCGACAGCGTGGACGTGAACCGTATGTGCAGTTGACGGACTTTGAGCGAGGGCGTATAGTGGGCATGCGGGAGGCCGGGTGGACGTACCGCCGAATTGCTCAACACGTGGGGCGTGAGGTCTCCACAGTACATCGATGTTGTCGCCAGTGGTCGGCGGAAGGTGCACGTGCCCGTCGACCTGGGACCGGACCGCAGCGACGCACGGATGCACACCAAGACCGTAGGATCCTACGCAGTGCCGTAGGGGACGGCACTGCCACTTCCCAGCAAATTAGGGACACTGTTGCTTCTGGGGTATCGGCGAGGACCATTCGCAACCGTCTCCATGAAGCTAGGCTACGGTCCCGCACACAGTTAGGCCGTCTTCCGCTCACGCCCCAACATCGTGCAGCCCGCCTCCAGTGGTGTCGCGATAGGCGTGAATGGAGGGACGAATGGAGACGTGTCGTCTTCAGCGATGAGAGTCGCTTCTGCCTTGGTGCCAATGATGGTCGTATGCGTGTTTGGCGCCGTGCAGGTGAGCGCCACAATCAGGACTGCATACGACCGAGGCACACAGGGCCAACACCCGGCATCATGGTGTGGGGAGCGATCTCCTACACTGGCCGTACACCTCTGGTGATCGTCGAGGGGACACTGAATAGTGCACGGTACATCCAAACCGTCATCGAACCCATCGTTCTACCATTCCTAGACCGGCAAGGGAACTTGCTGTTCCAACAGGACAATGCACGTCCGCATGTATCCCGTGCCACCCAACGTGCTCTAGAAGGTGTAAGTCAACTACCCTGGCCAGCAAGATCTCCGGATCTGTCCCCCATTGAGCATGTTTGGGACTGGATGAAGCGTCGTCTCACGCGGTCTGCACGTCCAGCACGAACGCTGGTCCAATTGAGGCGCCAGGTGGAAATGGCATGGCAAGCCGTTCCACAGGACTACATCTAGCATCTCTACGATCGTCTCCATGGGAAAATAGCAGCCTGCATTGCTGCGAAATGTGAATATACACTCTACTAGTGCCGACATTGTGCATGCCCTGTTGCCTGTGTCTATGTGCATGTGGTTCTGTCAGTGTGATCATGTGATGTATCTGACCTCAGGAATGTGTCAATAAAGTTTCCCCTTCCTGGGACAATGAATTCACGGTGTTCTTATTTCAATTTCCAGGAGTGTAGATATATTGATAAGGAGATTGATCGAGCACTCCATGAATGAAGAGAAGAAGTCAGAAGTATTGAGTAGCGATGGCCGCCACCTGGAAAAGTTTTTCTCCTGTTCATTAATAAACTTATGGATCGTAGGAGGAAAGTTTTGGCCAAGTATGGAGTCGAAACGACCTTTAGACCCACGAAGAAGGTTAATAAATATTTAAGACCGGCAAAAGATAAACGCCATCCCCTACCAACGCCAGAAGAATATAAAATTCAGTACAGTTGTGGACGTGTGCATGTCGGAACCACGAAAAGAAGTGTCAATACCCACAAAGCCATACACAAAAAGAACATTCGTCTGGGACATACTGAAAAATCGGCCGTAGCACAACATGTTTTTCTAGATGGGAACCACTAAATAAAATTCATTAAGTCGAGTGTTTAGCAGTGACAACGCATAACCATAAAGGAGTGGAGATTGATAAACGGCACAATAGTTTTAATAGAAAAGAAGGAGATTCAAAGTTAGATGAATAAACTGTGGATGTCGACTTTGCGCTAACAGAATGATAATCGATTTTTTTAATCGATTATGATGGCGCCATCCAGAGAGAGTCACACAGCTGGGATCACGTGAAGTATGGTAATGCCCTGGTATGCCTTCTACATATGCGAGAGCCCTTCAAGCCTCACTAGCAGTTTCGTGAGCGAGAAACTGCGAACTAACACAAACCAACATTCGACTATGGGGTAAACCCATACAGCCTAACGTTACAACTGACTACCTCTCCATAACAACACATCAATGACGTGGACTCCGCATATTCAAAAAACAATAGATGCAAACTAATCTGACTAGTAAGAGGAAGTGCAAATGGAGAAAGCAGTGAATTCCTGATTCACAAGCCTTTTTACGACCTGTGTGAGAATACACCGGCCCAGCCTGAATGGCAAGCAAAAACAACACACAAAAATTACTGGCACATGAATGGAAAATTCTATGAGTAGCAGGACGACGAGACAGGAGAAACATGAACGAAATAGTGTATCAAAACGCGAAATAATCATCCATAAAGAATAGAAGGATCGCTCTAACAGCAAAAGTAGGCAAGAACAGAACCATCAACAAAACGTTAGCTACCGAGCCTCTAAATTACAGAATACAACTATCCAGATTACAAGCAAAATTTTGAGACAAACATCGTCGAATAATGCGTAGCAGCTGAAGACGATTCCACAGAAATATCGGAATAGACATACTAAAACACCTAACAGAAACCGAAAAGTAAACGAAAACAAAGGCAGAAGCATCGTAACATACACCAATTCAATGACCGCTATTGAGGTTTTTGAGGGGTTTCCCTCCAGCACTTGGGCGAATGTCTGGGTCTTAATATCTTCTCATTAGAAAATGTAAGATTACACAGGGATAAACACCCCAACTGATATAATAAATTGTGCCTCAACAGCATTCCATAAGTTAAGCTAAGGCATCAAAGAGCATTGGGCTCTCCATGGCCCGCCTTCTCCCATCAGGGGAAGAAATAAAAAAGAAGTAGTCATTTTACTTGGGAAGACGTTTCCTGCACATGGAGCCGAAATGTCAGGCAGCGGCTTTATACACCGACCACGGCCTCTCGGCCCGGAAGTTTTAATTAAAAGAGATTAAGATATACCCATCGTTCCCACTTTTCTGCTACAGATCCAAATCCACCACATTTCCCATTTCTGATACAGTTCCAAAATCATAACAACTAGGAAACCGAGAGTTCCACTCACTTTTTTCCAGATACTGGCGATATTGATGTAACAGTTTGTGAATTTTTCCAAGAAAATGTATGTCAGGCGCTGGAAATAGATTTCCTACATTGGAATGTTAACAACGCTGCATTCTAAATGACTAGTGTATGATGGTTCAAATGGCTCTGAGCACTATGGGACTTAACATCTGAGGTCATCAGTCCCATAGAACTTAGAACTACTTAAACCTAACTAACCTAAGGACATCACACACATCCAAGCCCGAGGCAGATTCGAACCTGCGATCGTATCGGGCGTACGGTTCCAGACTGACGCGCCTAGGACCGCTCGGCCACTCCGGGCGGCAGTGTAGGATGTCTGGGTCTCTTCGGTGATGGCACCTACAGGAGAAATGGATGAGATACGTTACCTCTATATGCATCTAATAGATTATGAATTTGAGATCATATTTTGCCCTCGTTCAGGACTGTTAGTTCTGGTAACACAGATTATTAAGGTCAGCAGACGCATTCACAGCTGCAGGATCAAGATCGAGCCCAACTGGTGATCTATAATTACACTCCGAAGGTTTCGACTATAGTCAGCAGTTATAACACACTGTATTCTGTTAGTTAAATGTTTCTCAAGTAAAGACTAGAGTGTTTCGAATAAGATGATTCAGGATACCTCAAACTCTTTCCCATGCGCTGCATACAATGTATTTGAGTGTTTCGTTT
This sequence comes from Schistocerca gregaria, assembly GCF_023897955.1. Taxonomy (NCBI): domain Eukaryota; kingdom Metazoa; phylum Arthropoda; class Insecta; order Orthoptera; family Acrididae; genus Schistocerca; species Schistocerca gregaria. The sequence continues at coordinate 380,125,746 of NC_064921.1, read as the reverse complement.
CTTTCAGCCTTATGTAAGATTTACCCGCGTAAGGTTGGATTCTCTGGTGTATTTGACAATCGTTCTCGTGTGTGTAATACGATTATATCCTTCCAGAGACAGATGACGTCTCAATCAACAGTTTTCCCCCGTATGGGGCGACTTTGACGTTCACTGTGATGTTTCCAGTCTTATGTAAACCAAAAAACGCGTATAATTTGGATGAAGACCACTTGAAATTGCAACGCTGGTGCTTACTGTGTAATCGAGAATTATGTTCCAGAGAGGAGGTCGACTATGACCATCTGTTGGATGGAGTTACGGGAAAATCTATCTCTTACACCTTTTGTTTCATGACCATGCTTGTTGATAATCGTCGGTTTTGAGAGTTCTCTACGTAATGCTGTAAAGTACCACCGCAATTACAGAGGAAGCACAATGAAATTGCATAAAGTTGTAGTAAAATTTACTGTGCGTAGTATACTGCATACGAGCGTTTAATTTAGACTGTCTAAAACAGTCCTGCTGGTGTCTCTTTCTCCCATCCTGATGTTCACATCCCCTCACCTAAAATGGTTCTGCGAGAATGACATCGTTATTCTTCCATGGCATTCTGTTAAAGTTCCCCGAGCTTGTCACTCCCTCTTTCCTATGCAGTCGTATCCCACATTTTATCCATGGTTTTCTGCAGTTCCTTAGAATCTACCAACGATTTTACTTCCCTCCAAGCCAGCCGCTGTGACCAAGCGATTCTAGGCGCTTCAATCCGGAACCGCGCTGCTGCTACGGTCTACATCTACATCTACGTCTACATGACTACTCTGCAATTCACATTTAAGTTCTTGGCAGAGGGTTCATCGAACCACAATCATACTATCTCTCTACTATTCCACTCCCGAACAGCGAGCGGGAAAAACGAACACCTAAACCTTTCTGTTCGAGCTCTGATTTCTCTTATTTTATTTTGATGATCATTCCTACCTATGTAGGTTGGGCTCAACAAAATATTATCGCATTCGGAAGAGAAAATTGGTGACTGAAATTTCGTAAAAAGGTCTCGCCGCGACGAAAAACGTCTATGCTGTAATGACTTCCACCCCAACTCGTGTATCATATCTGCCACACTCTCTCGGTCGCAGATTCGAATCGTGTCTCGGGCATGGATGTTGGTGATATCCTTAGGTTAGTTAGGTTTAGGTATTTCTAAGTCTAGGGTACTGATGACCTCAGATGTTAAATCCCATAGTGCTTAGAGCCATTTGGATCATTTGAACTTCCCTCCACACAACATCATTGTCATCGAATACTTACGTGAAAGTAGGCCAGACGGGTACAGCAATGAAAGGTTTGTACACTGTAAATAGCTTTAGTAAGAGGGATATTCCTGGAAACAGGTCTCATAATAATGACAATGTATTTCTCTCGGCACTGAGCACTGCTGTCTAGTTCTGCGCCTGTGTTCTGAACTGATTGCAGCGTCTGTGGTCGCGGTATATAAATGAATTTATGAAGTTCTATGACTAAAGGAATGTATTATTAAGCTCCTGTTAGCAGCTCCACGGTGTTTTTAAGTGTTTTTTCAAGCTAAGAAACAGAACCTATGCCATACGCTTTGTGTGATGCAGACTGTATAACAGTTTTCTCCAAAATGTCTGCGGAGTTGTAAGTAGACCACATCGTGCATGTAGAAGCTGGGAAATGCTGCTGTGGACGTATTATAGCACATAGCACATACCTCTCCTATTCCTTTATCCCAATTGGATATGACAGTGATGGTGATTGACAACCAAACAGACTGCATCATAGGGGTATTCAGCTTTAAAATTAGGTCGAGTGCTCTATAGTTTGCCAATCAACAGATTTCTCATTGTTTTCAACTATGAATAAGTAGATTTTCTCATAATGAAGTGGAGAAATCCAAACTTACAGTTAGGAGAAGCATATGCAGTGACCGTAGACCTCTGAGTGAATCATAGCTAGGGGATACATGCCAAGTAGGACATCCTTTGTCCAGCAGAGAGGCATGGACTAGCACAAACAATCTTTGTCTCTGACCTCATAGAGCCAGGCCAGTATACCAGAACTTGGATTCTGACATCAAAGATCTGTGCCGGTATGCCCTGGTCGCAATGTTCAGTCACCGACTTATTTTCTGACGTCAGAGAGCCTGCTCCAGCATTCCCCAAGTCTTAGATTCCGATGTCATAGAGCCAGTATTCCAGGTCAGCTACCTTGTATCGTCATCTTGCATTCCGACGTATTACAACCTGTCTGCGTATTCCAAATCAGCCATTATTGCACGAACACACTACTAAGAACGCATTCCCATTTTCGAAGAACTGTCATCAAGTTGATGCACATAAATAAATTTTTGTATCGCTAGCTCTAGTTGGCTGTGCAATTTTGGATCTCGTTTATACCCTTTCGGGGAATGAAACGTGTGTCTCTGACAAGGAACGTTAAGTGTTGAAGTGAGGTGATACTGTGCAACTTGTACTCTGCAACATGGATCGCTATGGAGACATTCAATCTACGGCGGATATGTCTTAAATTGCTCTTCGATTATGTTATCATGTATGTGTTGAATATAAAGTTAGTGTTCCTGAACCCTAGTCGGTGTTAAGTGCATGGTGTGCTATGGTCTTGTAAGTAGGCTATTTAGGTTTTTTTTATTGGTAACGCCGCCGCCACGTAGCGCTCTGTATGAAAATCACTGGCTGTGCCGTGTGCAGCCTGTGGCTGGTTGGCATTGTTGTAATACTCGCCATTGTAGTGTTGGGCAGCGGCAGCTGGATGCTAACAGCGCGTAGCGTTGCGCAGTTGGAGGTGAGCCGCCAGCAGTGGTGGACGTGGGGAGAGAGATGGCGGAGTTTTGAAATTTGTAAGAATTGATGTCATGAACTGATATATATATATATATATATATATATATATATATATATATATATATATATATATAATGACTATTAAGGTAAATACATTGTTCTCTATTAAAATCTTTCATTTGCTGACTCTGCTTATCAGTAGTTAGTGCCTTCAGGAGTTTGAATCTTTTATTTAGCTGGCAGTAGTGGCGCTCGCTGTATTGCAGTAGCTTGAGTAACGAAGATTTTTGCCAGGTAAGTGATTTGTGAAACGTATAGGCTAATGTTAGTCAGGGCCATTCTTTCGTAGGGATTTTTGGAAGTCAGATTGCGTTGCACCAAAAATATTGTGTTTCAGTTTAAGCACAGTCTTGTATAATTTTTCTAAGGGGACGTTTCATATGTCGACCCTTAGCCGAGGATACCTCACTGGAATCATCTGATTTTTTCTTGTAGTTTGTATAATTAGTGTAGATTTTGTTTATTGCTAGCGCGTAATTGTAGAGAGAATCTCCTTTGTAGTTGCAGTCTTTCATTGTTGTACAGTAAAACAGGTGTGGCACGCATGTAAATTTGCACCAAGTATTTCGCAGCTGCGCTTGCAATTAACTAGTTATTATTTTCAGTGCTATGTTAGTGTGTTTTCTTATTTTGCTCTTCAAATTGTGCTTTTCTGTGTTGTCGTGTGAAATATTGTGACTATAATGGCGTGTGAAAAACGTAATACTAGGCTCCAAAGTAAACTGAGAAATGACAGTGGAGACGGAAGCAGTGTGTTAGCGCCACCATGTAATGAATTAACTAATGTTCAAAGTAGTAATTTGGTAATTGTGGATAGGGAAATGGAGCGGGCTGCAAACGATGGTGTAGACAGTGAAACAATTAGTGAACAGGGAAGCATTATCGATCGATCGGTCAGCAACAGCTCGCCTCAGGATTCCGAAGTGACAGGACACAATCTTTCAAATACTGTAGATTCAGGTTTTGCGTCCTCACCGTTTTCTCAAATAAGTCAAGACACATTTTCTGTTTTTCAAACTGCGAATATTGCCGATTCAAATACATTGCCGAATAGCACTAAGGAACATGTTTCAGACACCAGTGCACTGTTATTACAATTAATGCAACAAATGGGACAAAAGCTTCAAAAGTTAGACACAATGGAACAAAATCTGAGACAAACACAGCAACAGTTGGACACAATGGAACATAATCTTCAAAAGTTAGACACAATGGAACAAAATCTTCGGAAGTTAGACACCACACTTGAACAAACACGTGAAGATTTAACTACTGAGTTACATAACATTGAATCGAAATGTCAAAAAATCTGTAATGACGTAAATACACAAATTTGTGAGCATTTTCAACCTATTTTTTCGCGGCGTGAAAACGCATTACAGAATCACGAAGCAGCCATAAAAGAATTGCAAACTATTGTTCGTGAAAATCACGACACCTTGCAAGCTAATTGCAAGCAATTGCATCTACCGATTCGGTTACGCAACTTGCAAGAACTCAGGAAAACTTAAAGGACACAGTAGATTCGATTTCAACACAAATGGACACTCTGAAACTTGGTTCAGAAAAACACACTGAGGAAATGTGTTCACTATCGGAGAAAGTAGCCGAACTTTCGGATCAGTTCACTAATTTATCTGCAAAGGTAGATGATGATCTGAATGACACAAGACCTGTAGCCATCACTGACACAGAAGAGTATGAACAAATTAAGAAATTCAAAAAAATCAGAATCAAATTAATACGCAATACAAAAGAGAAATCCGGGTAGTACAAGATCAGCTGACACAGGTAATACAAAAATTACGTATTTCAGAGGACACTCGTGCTCCAACACGGGAAGAGGAACTTAGAAATACGGAAAAGCCACAAAATAAAAACACAAGACACTTCGAAAATTATGAAAGAAATTGGCAAGGTGCACCGAATTTTGAGATGAAACCGCCGACACGACGTAACAATGAGCGATGTGTGACTCGCCGACACGATGATTTTGACTGTAAGCTGTTCATTACTGCACGTAAATTCTGGGAACGACATTCATCCATAAGCGTGGCTCCATCAATTCTCTCATTGTTTTCCTCCCAACTGGTCATTAGAGCACAGATTAGAATTTATGTGTGGCTACTTGGAGAATGAGCCAGCGGTAAGAATGCGATCGGTCATTCACGATTGTCACAGTGAAGCAGAATTTTATCATACCTTCCTGTCAGCATATTGGTCTCAAGCTACACAAGACCGAGTAAAACATAGCATCATGATGATGAAACACTTTGAACAATCTGAATTTTCCAGTCTCGTCAAATATTTTGAAGACATGTTGCATAAGAATCGATATCTTTCAAACCCATATAGTCCTTCAGAACTCATTCGCATTTCCATAATGAAATTGCCTGAACATTTAAGGAATATTATTTTGGCAGGGCGTTGCAAAGACGACATTGAAGCTTTTCAGGGACTCTTACAAGAATTAGAAATTGACACAGACAGTCGTGGGATGCGAAAACAGGAAAACAATCACTACAGTTCACATCCGTCACAATTCCGTGACGACAGAAACAATAATTGGACAAGACAAGGCTATTCTCACAACACAAATCGTGACCAAAACAGACACCACCTGTATGACAACCGTTGGAATAACAATAGTAACAGAGAAAGATCGTTTTTCCAAAGTAATGAATGTAACAGAGACAACCATAGAAACAGACATTATGGAAACCAATATAATTATCATCAGGGGAGACAGAATAACTTAAGACGCAATGGTCCAGCGTGGAGTTACGATTCAGGGAGAAATTCTCCACCACGTGACCGACAAGAAAGAAACTGTGGAATCTACCGACAGACGATATGATCGTAACGACGGACCTGAATTTCATCAGAACTGGCAGGATTCAAACAGGGCTCGGCCCTCTCGGCAAGTTAGGTCTCCTAATCCCAATAACGGCGCGCGCCAACAAAGAGACAGACAATGTCTCGCACCGCAGGCAGCCACGTGCGTCGGCTGGCTGGGATAAAAATAACATAGGTAACCTTGAGACAAATTCCAGTATTCTTTACCGATGTACCATATACCACATGATAATTTCGTTGAAGTTGAAACTCTACGTACTAGGAAGAGTAAATGTTTACACCACATTTCACATGTAAAACCGTTTATTGAAAGATAATCTGGTTTTTAACTTAGTCTTTGCCATAAAATTTTTCACTTCACGCTACTAGTACAATTTGTCACACTTAGAAACTGTTAACATGCAACCATGTTTGAAGTTAAATATCCAGTCAAGAACCAAGAGAACTTATTTAAACAGAAATTACGAATGCATTGTTATAGTGAACAGACGTCACAGTGTTATTGTGCGTGTACATTCTTGCTTGTTAGTTGCACGATTACATAACGACTATAAGGCTGACATACTTAGAACAGTTACCAGTACTGCTAATGAGATTTTAATGCAACATTTTGGTTTACTTGAAAATAAATACTGGATTTAAAGTACTTTCTGTGAGATACCAGATGACTCAGTGGTTAGTTTATGTGACAGCTACACGATTTTATCACGACGCTGCTAATAAGTGACAATTTACAATGTTGCTTTTGCCGTTTATCTGTTTTATATTTGCATAGTTTTTCTGAATTCTTCTGGAAAAGAAAACATGTTCTAGTAGTAACTTTGTGGTATAGCTACAATGGGACAGCCTTTTCTGTAGCACAACAATACATTACAGTACAGTACTTACTTCATCACGGCAATAAGCGTAGTAACTACGATATCTATACGCAAAGCATTTCACTTTTGTTTATCATGAGGTAAGTACATTGACTTTTGTAGAACTTAGCTTTCGGAGGACGATAACTACGACACTTCCACAGAGATTATCTTACAACAAGACGCACAGTTTAGCGCTACAGAACACACATTTGAGTGATTAATTTTGTACTTGAACCATTCATTTTTCAAGATTTTTGAATTACACAGAAAGTTTTCCGTGATACATTTCACTCCAGCCCTGTAATCTGTAACACCGGAAGGTATAATTACATTAATCCTCAGGGGGGTACACGCCTACTTTGTGTACCATGTGTCTGGCAAGCACAAGGAGCCCTAGCTAATATGGTATTTGCTTTTACAACTTTACACATCGGTACCATATTACTCTAACACATAAATTACACAGCTATCTCATCATTTAACTGAGAGACAAACATTTTTTTTACTACATCAGTGACAGATGTTTAAGTAATTACACGGGTGGATAACTTCACATGTATGAAACTGTATTTTGTCTGTACTTTGTGAACTGCTCATATTTTTTTCGGAACCATTGTGATACTATGAGAGGTTTGAATGATGTATTTGGTATGGGATCATGATTTTTAAAGTACGTTTGAGGCAGATGACACTTTTTACACGAGCAGAGAAATTTTTAGGTTTTGAAATTATTGGAGGAAGCTACGACGATTTTGAGAATTTGACTGAGGTGTTATGATGTTATTATTATGATGACTATGTGTATTATGCTGTTGAGGTATGTTTATGATCAATAAGCTGATGCTATATGAGGAATTTGATTATGCTACTTATTCGTTATGATGAAATATTGAAGAAGTGTCGACGAATATGTATATGTGTAATAAGGTAAGGAATAATGAGTAGTGGTTAGGGACTCTGGTTTGTGAAAAAGGTAGTTGGAAACCAAGAATCGTACTTTAAGAGTTATGAAATGTATGTAAATGCATGAATGTATTACAATGATGGTGAAAATTTTTTGGACACTGTTATATTTAAAGGATTTTGTTTCTACAGATTTGTAACGCAAATTCTCAACCTGTGAAAATATTTTTATATGAGACTGTCACTGTAGCGGAAACTGCTGTCGTAAATATTTCGGTATGAAAGGTAAGTCAGCGTGAGGTAATGCATCGTGGGCACACAGCTGTGCGATAGTCGCCTGGGAAAAACGCCATTAGTGTGTGCCTTTCAGAGGCACAGTTAAAAAAAAAAAGAAAAAAAGGCATTATCCTCGCTATTGACATTCTTTTGTAGAAAGCATACTAAATACGACACCCTCAAACTTGAAAACATGATTACACTGTAGAGGTCTTAATTTATGATATTTACTGAAATGAAATGATGAGAAACGTTTCATGTCTATTGTCTTGCTAGTTGGAAGATTGTTTACTGCACTATGAAACGCCATATGGCTAGCGAATGACGTTTCACGCCTTCCTTTGTCTATTTTGTTTAATATCTATTTTATAGTTGCACTGCAGCATTGGTTACTATAAAATTTAATGAATGTACTAATATAAATATTTTATGCCTACAGATCCAGTAAATAATAACTTTATGATGCACTTAAAAAAACGAAGGAGCTCAAAAAAGACATTTCCCTTGACAGGAATTGCAAAAATATTTTTTTTTATGATTTGGTAACTTATCTGCTAGCGTATGTTCTCGTGATGCATCACTCTAGGTATTAAACATTTTTACTGTAATATTTTTTTTTCTGCTTGTGGGTTTGTCATGTTTAGATATAAGTTATTACATTTACTGCTGCTTGCTTTGCCAATTTCTATTTTTTTTGTTATTGCTGTTTGTATTAATTGTTTTGTGCTGCTGCATTGCCTCGTCCCTTAGTTTAGCATCTGAGCTCAGTAGGTTTAAGTTAGCTTAAGAGGGGGTAGACTATATAAGAAACTAACTATGATGAATTGGAAGGAAAGCATTGAGAAGCTATAAGAAAATGATTTGGCCAAAAAAGTAGTGTACAGTGTATAAAAACTATTTTTGAAAGAGGATATGAACAAAATACAGAAAGCATGCTTGGATAGGATATTTTTGGTGGAAATAAATGTTGAGATATGATGAAAGATCTACAGAATGAAGTTTTGAGTTGGACTGCAGTACCAAATGTTACACTGAAAACAAACCCTGTCCTTTCCTTCTGTTATCCCACTTTGTGTTTGTGTACCCTTGTGTATTTATGTTCTACCAGTCTTTATACACTCCTGGAAATGGAAAAAAGAACACAATGACACCGGTGTGTCAGACCCACCATACTTGCTCCGGACACTGCGAGAGGGCTGTACAAGCAATGATCACACGCACAGCACAGCGGACACACCAGGAACCGCGGTGTTAGCCGTCGAATGGCGCTAGCTGCGCAGCATTTGTGTACCGCCGCCGTCAGTGTCAGCCAGTTTGCCGTGGCATACGGAGCTCCATCGCACTCTTTAACACTGGTAGCATGCCGCGACAGCGTGGACGTGAACCGTATGTGCAGTTGACGGACTTTGAGCGAGGGCGTATAGTGGGCATGCGGGAGGCCGGGTGGACGTACCGCCGAATTGCTCAACACGTGGGGCATGAGGTCTCCACAGTACATCGATGTTGTCGCCAGTGGTCGGCGGAAGGTGCACGTGCCCGTCGATCTGGGACCGGACCGCAGCGACGCACGGATGCACGCCAAGACTATAGGATCCTACGCAGTGCCATAGGGGACCGCACCGCCACTTCCCAGCAAATTAGGGACACTGTTGCTCCTGGGGTATCGGCGAGGACCATTCGCAACCGTCTCCATGAAGCTGGGCTACGGTCCCGCAATCCGTTAGGCCGTCTTCCGCTCACGCCCCAACATCGTGCAGCCCGCCTCCAGTGGTGTCGCGACAGGCGTGAATGGAGGGACGAATGGAGACGTGTCGTCTTCAGCGATGAGAGTCGCTTCTGCCTTGGTGCCAATGATGGTCGTATGCGTGTTTGGCGCCGTACAGGTGAGCGCCACAATCAGGACTGCATACGACCGAGGCACACAGGGCCAACACCCGGCATCATGATGTGGGGAGCGATCTCCTACACTGGCCGTACACCTCTGGTGATCATCGAGGGGACATTGAATAGTGCACGGTACATCCAAACCGTCATCGAACCCATCGTTCTACCATTCCTAGACCGGCAAGGGAACTTGCTGTTCCAACAGGACAATGCACGTCCGCATGTATCCCGTGCCACCCAACGTGCTCTAGAAGGTGAAAGTCAACTACCCTGGCCAGCAAGATCTCCGGATCTGTCCCCCATTGAGCATGTTTGGGACTGGATGAAGCATCGTCTCACGCGGTCTGCACGTCCAGCACGAATGCTGGTTCAACTGAGGCGCCAGGTGGAAATGGCATGGCAAGCCGTTCCACAGGACTACATCCAGCATCTCTACGATCGTCTCCAAGGGAGAATAGCAGCCTGCATTGCTGCGAAAGGTGGATATACACTGTACTAGTGCCGACATTGTGCATGCTCTGTTGCCTGTGTCTATGTACCTGTGGTTCTGTCATTGTGATCATGTGATGTATCTGACCCCAGGAATGTGTCAATAAAGTTTCCCCTTCCTGCGACAATGAATTCACGGTGTTCTTATTTCAATTTCCAGGAGTGTATGTTTATCTGATAAGACTTATGTAACAGAATTTTTCTAATACTAAGCTAGATTCACTATGATGAGGAATACTGTTATCCTCAAATATAATTTGCATTAATAACATGCTATTTACTTTGTAAAGATGTTTACACATTATTTATCTGTTCTGTTTTAATGCTCATGTGTGAAGTTGATGTTTCAAAAGTTATTCTGATCTTTTATGTATGTACTTATGTCATAATTTTTGTAATACTGATGTATTTGTTATTTCGATTCTTTTCTAAAGCCTGTATTACTACAAATGTTATCTGTATTGTTATGTTCTTTAATGATATATTTTGTACCTTTGTTATTGTATTCTTATGCTATAAAATTGTAATTGACAGCTCTTCATCAAATTAATTAACTTGTAAGTTACATTTCACTGCACACATTTCTGTTGGTCATAGTATATGGACAATATGTGAGAAGTAGGGACTGATAGTGTTTGCACGTGTGTTAATAATTCAGTAAGGAACTGGATAAGTGCATTGCTGGTTCTAAGGACATTTCAAAAACAATTTTTGTGAGTGCACAAGTGGTGGTTATGGACTTGCTATATTATCCGCAAGACTCTTCAATGGTGATTGTGCGCTTGCACAGTCAAACAGATGGCTGCTGGCCATCTCTACAAGGACTACAGTGCGTCTACACCTTTGATGACCCACCAATACCATTATTTCTACAAGGCCTGCAGTGGGTCTGCACCTCTGGTGGCCCACCAATACCGTAATCTCTACCAGGACTACAATGGGTCTACTCTGTGACGACCTACCTACCAATATTCTTTAAAACTTCGACTGACTCTGCTGTAGGTTTGCTCTGTTGTGGTCCATTACCTGTCTGCATGTCAAGAGTCAGCACTGTCTTTCCGTTGGAAGGACAACACAACTTCTTCAAGACTGCATGGAAATCCACTACTTCCGTGTGCATTTTCTTTTACTACTCAGACTTTGAGAAAAACACTGCAATTTTACTTTGATGAATGATCAGGGCTGTCTTTATGGACTGTGAGAAAATTTTAGCTTTTGACCAACATTGTATCGATAAGTGTGTGCATTTCACTTCTTTGTTATTGTAATTATGAAAAAAATTTTCAAATCTGTATTGGCCACTGCCCAAAACAATTTGTAAATTTTTTGTGGGAAGCATGGGGGCTATGTAAGTAGGCAGTTTAGGTTTTATTATTGGTAACGCCGTCGCCACGTAGCGCTCTGTATGAAAATCACTGGCTGTGCCGTGTGCAGCCTGTGGCTGGTTGGCATTGTTGTAATACTCGCCATTGTAGTGTTGGGCAGCGGCAGCTGGATGCTAACAGCGCGTAGCGTTGCGCAGTTGGAGGTGAGCCGCCAGCAGTGGTGGACGTGGGGAGAGAGATGGCGGAGTTTTGAAATTTGTAAGAATTGATGTCATGAACTGATATATATATATATATATATATATATATATATATATATATATATATATATATATATATATATATATATTAAGGTAAATACATTGTTTGTTCTCTATTAAAATCTTTCATTTGCTGACTCTGCTTATCAATAGTTAGTGCCTTCAGTAGTTTGAATCTTTTATTTAGCTGGCAGTAGCGGCGCTCACTGTACTGCTGTAGCTTGAGTAACGAAGATTTTTGTGAGGTAAGTGATTTGTGAAACGTATAGGTTAATGTTAGTCAGGGCCATTCTTTCGTAGGGATTTTTGGAAGTCAGATTGCATTGCGCCAAAAATATTGTGTTTCAGTTTAAGCACAGTCTTGTATAATTTTTCTAAGGGGACGTTTCAGTCTGTTATCAGGCACTCGTAACCATTTTTCGTGCCAAAATAAGATGTAGTCTGTGTCTAGCACTGGTCACTGTTTCTGTTGCTGAAATGTCGTGGATAAGAAGGCAACACATGATCACACTCGAAAGATGTTGCTCTTTCATAACATACGACTCGTGATTTCTCAAATCTTTGAAGTTCTTATGTGACACGTGATCCGTTCTGACGCGTGTGTAAAATTTGCGACCATAGTGTGTGGAACTTGAATGCTGAACGTGTGGTGTTACAGCAACATACGAGTACATGTCTCCATCATTCGTTGGGGGAGGACACATGCAGTTCTCTCCAGACTTTGCTTTGACGAAGCATGCAAATCCTAGTCTATCCCTATATCGTCACCCTACAGATAATAACAACCATGGCCATGTCTAAACAAGAAGCACATTCCATCAGCTATTTATAGCTACTATATTTTCACTTCAAGTCTACAGACATGTTTCTCGTCTGCCTGGAAAGTAGCACAGCGAAGTACTGACCTGTTCCGACGCATTGCTTATAGTTTCCGCTGTAATAACACTAAATCAGTCACCGGAAAGAGCACTTTAACTTGTGAGTTAGGTCAGTATAACTCACATTGTGCCTTGTAATTTTACAGAACAAATCTTTAACTATTGTGACAAATAATAATTCCAGAAACTGTGACGTCCTGTTTATTGTTTCCTCAACATACAAGCAACACTAGGTTTCTTCCTACCACGTTACTGCTGTGGTGTGAACAGTCTGTGGCACATTCGATTGTCAATGTGATACGTTACCGACAAAGGGAGCGAAATTCTAGGCAAAACAACTATAGACTATAGGGAAAGTATTGTAATAAACAACATGTAGAAGAAACTGTTGGTATGTAAATTCAAGAGCGAGTGAAATGGTTGGATTGGAAGGCGATAAGACAAAATTACAGCCGTACTAACTTACAGCTGATCATGTACATCGAAGGAAAATCGAGCGCTACAACGATATTAAAGGCATTTGCTCTAACAGAAGACCAATTTTGAAGTCAGCCAGTTCCAACTGGTATGATGAGATCATCGGTCATTTAGATGCTTTACAGATTATTTTACCCAGTTTCCCTCCTGCTTCCACACTATCGTCCTCACGCGGGAGAAATGGTTTGCAGTCGTAGCAGAGATGAACTTCCAAAACTTAAATATACCACATACATTTTGAAAGCATTCGCCAGTTGCGTCAGTTGAGCTCGTCATTATACTAGCTTATGTATAACGTAAAAAACCTGTATCTTTGGTAATGACTCACTTAACATGTAGTCGAGGTAAAGCTGTACCTGCAAATCTGTCTCCTACGTCTTTCGTCTCATGATAATGAGTATACATATTGAGAATAGTCGGTTTTGAGATATCCCTATGCAATGCTGTACAGTACCACAGCCATTGCTTAGATTTGTAGTACAATTCACTGTATGTAGTATACTGCATACGAGCATTTAATTTTGGATTGTCAAATCACTCCTTGTGGTGGTGTCTTTCTTCCATTCTGATAATAAAATCCCTTTACCTAAAATGGTTTTGAGAACGACATCGCCGTTCTTCCATGGAATTCCGTTTAAGTTCCCGGAGCATGTCTCTTCCTCTTTCCTATGCAGTCATATCATAGCTATTATCATACATTTTATCCTTGGTTTTCTGCAATTCCTCGGAATCTTCCTACGGCTGCACTTCCCTCCACACAACATCATTGTCATCGAAAACCTACGTGAAAGTAGGTCAGACGGACACGGCAATGAAAGGTTTGTGCACTATAAATAGCATTAGTAAATAAATGTGTATTGCTACAAATACACTCATGGAAAAAAACACACCACCAAAAAAAACGTTAATGTATATAAATGACATTTCGGAAATACACTCATGTTTGGAAAAAGCAGAATACCTTGAACGACTAGAGATAGGACGTTCATTTTCAAAATACGTGTACTTTCATATGTTCTGCAGAAATCGCTGCGCAGCATCATCTACCAGTAAAATGTGCATGCGGCCGTTGTTGTTGCTACAAATTGAAGGTAATGGATCAGTGTGACCTGAGCAGTTGTGCAGGATGCCTCGCAGACGTATGCGCGAACCGTACCGTCAAAGCAGTGAGTTTGAAAGAAGGCACATGGTTGGCAAAAGAGATTTCACCCCCCCCCCCCCCCCCCCCCCCCTAGAGGAGATCGACACCTCAGCCAGCCGAAGGACAGATCTGAGTCCTCCCCGGTTCTGGCGCGACAGTGGAACATTGCAACACAGTGTACACTATCAAGGGTGACAGTATGTCGCCATTTATTATGGCATGGGCTACATACACGTCGTCCACTTCTCCGCCTACCTTTGACGAATGCTAGACGCCAAATGTGTATGGAACGACGTTACTGGGAACAGAAATGGCATCAGATAGTGTTTCTGGACGAATCCAGGTTCTGTTTGTTTGAAAATGATGGCTGCATTTTGGTTTGCTGCAGGCTAGGAGAGTGGCATCACACAAGATATACAGCGCCAAGTCAAGGCCTTATGGAGTGGGGTGCTATTGGGTACAACCACAAATCATAGTCGGGGCGTGGCCAGGTCACTGTGACCAGTGTGACCTACGTGAATTATATCCTACAATCCATAGCCGTACTCTTTCTACACAAAACACCAGACGCCATTTTTCAACAAGACAATGCACAAGCCCGTATTGCTACATTTGTCCCTTCTTGGTGTCGCAGGATGCCAACCTTTTGCCCTGGCCCATCAGATCATCAGAATTGTCGCCAATCGAAAATGTGTACGATATGGTGCAGTACTGTGACCCAGTGTCAAACACCACAGATGAACTTTGGAACTAGGTGAATGCAACATGGATGGCTATATCACACAACGCCATTCACGCCTTATACGCGTCTAATGCCATCACACATGGAACACTTTACCAAGGTCCATGGTGAACCCTCTGCCAAATAGGCAGTAGGACACATGCTGAACCGAGATGACTGAAATGCTAATCATTTCCGCAAGACATACTAATGTACATGTCCTGCGAGCATGAACGTCCTCTCTCTAGTCGTTCAAGGTGTTGTGTTTTACTAAACATGAGTGGCCGTTTATCTAGATAACATATTTAAGTGATTAATATTGCAAGATCACAAGAGAATGTAAGCACAAGATAAAGCATTGCAAATGTGGAAAGCTGGTACATTAATAACCAGTGTAACTGTGAGAACTTTAGATGAAAGCATGCAAACGCGCATGAAATGTGTTCTACAGGTGCCAGATGCCAGAGCTGCGTGCCTGATGCACTAGGTTGGTCACTACAGGGACGGTTAATGCTGTTTATGGATGACGTTGGAGTTGTCCTCTGCTGATGTTCCATATGAGTTCGATCGGAGACAGTTCTGGGCAAAGACAACATGTCGATCTTCTATAGAGCATATTGGTTTGTAACAGCGGTATGTGGACGAACGTTATCCTGTTGGAAAACACTCTCTAGAATGCTGGTGATAAATGGCAGCAAACATGTCGAATCACCAGGTTGACGTACAAACTGGCAGTCAGGATGCCTGGAGCCGGCTGCTGTGGCTAAGCGATTCTAGGCGCTTCAGTCCACAACCACTCTGCTGCTACGGTCGCAGGTTCGAATCCTGCCTCCGGCATGGATGTGTGTGATGTCCTTAGGTTAGTTAGGTTTAAGCAGTTCTAAGTCTAGGTGACTGATGACCTCAGATGTTAAGTGCTAAAAGCCATCTTTACAAGGATGTTTGGTATAATCAAGAGAGTGCTCCTGTTGTCATACAAAACTGCACCTCAGACAGTAATTCCAGCTGTATGTCCAACACACGGCCATCACTGGGAACGAGGAAGAATGAATTTTCATCAGAAAACACTATAGACCTCTACCCAGCCCTCCAACGAGCTGTCACTTCACACCTCTGATGTCGCAAATGACACTGGTTTGGTGTCAGTGGAATGCACGCTACAGGGCATCTGGCTTGGAGTTGTTCTTGAAGTAACCAATTTAGAGCAGTTTGTTGTGTTACGGTGGTGTCAACTGCCGCTAAAACTGCTGCTGAAGATGCAGTACAATGCGCCAGAGCCATACATCGAACACGATGGTCTTCCCTCTCCGTAGTGCAGCTTGGCCGCCAGGGCCTGGTCTTCTCGCTACTGTGTTTTCCTGTGACCATCGCTGCTGTTTACAGTGGCTACATTCCTGCCAAGCCTTTTAGCAACATCGCACAAGGAGCGTCCAGCTTCTCGTGGCCCTATGACATGACCTCGTTAAAGCTCAATGAGATGTTGATAATGACGTCTTTGTCGCCCTGAAAGCATTCTTGGCTAACATCAAGTTACCAAGTTCAGTCTCGAAGATAACTAATGCTCACGACCGTTACAGTGTGTATTTAAAGCAAACCTAATTTACATCCTAACAGTGGCGCTACAACCGCCATTCTTACGCGACTGGCGCGAATTTTTTTACAGAAACCATTTTTCTGATATAGAACACGCCTTCCAACTTTTCCTTACGTCTCACACCTCGTTCTTGATGCAGCAATTTTTTCGTCTGTGCAGGTCTCTCAGCAATTACATCGTATTCCTCTCGGCATAGAGAACTGCTGTCTAGTTGTGCATCTGTGTTGTGACCTGACTCCCGCCTAGGTGGCCCCGACCTATAGATGAATCTATAAAGGGAACTACTGTATACAGCTCCATAGTGCTGTTAGGTGTTTACTCAAACTAATAAACAGAAACTAAGCGATATGCTTTGTGTCGTGTAGACTGTGTAACAGCGTTCTCCAGCATGTCTGTGGCGCTATAAGGAGACCACATTTTGCATCTAGAAGATGGGAAGCAGTTTGCCGCTGCTGTTGACGTATTGTAGCACGTCTTACTACATGTGCAGCCTTAATATTCATCAGAAATGAGAGATGTGATGTGTGGATTCTGTGCGTGTTGTGTGTGGTATTAAAGACTTCGATGCAAGCTTGCTCCGATATATTCTTGATTTTTAGTAAGCCTGCATACGAACGATTGGGGAGACTATCTCCTATCACTGCTAGTCGCTGTTTTTTGCTATCTCACTTGCATATGGAGTAATAGGAAGATCTCACTTGGTATGTGGAAAATTGATTATTTTATAGTATATCTGCTGATTTTAACTTGCTAAATACGGTTTAAGATGTAGCAACATGAGTAAAATTTCATAAAAGTACACATTTTTTAGTTGGAAATATCACAAATTTCGATGCATTATTTGTTGATTTCAAAATAGAATAGACAGAGAAATTTTGTGAGTTAGTGTATGTACACTACTGGCCATTAAAATTGCTACACCAAGAATAAATGCAGATGATAAACGGGTATTCATTGGACATATATATTATACTAGAACTGACATGTGATTATATTTTCACACAATTTGGGTGCATATGTCCTGAGAAATCAGTACCCAGAACAACCACCTCTGGCCGTAATAAGCCTGGGCATTGAGTCAAACAGAACTTGGATGGCGTGTACAGGTGCAGCTGCCCATGCAGCTTCAAAACGATACCACAGTTCATCAAGAGTAGTGACTCGCGTATTGTGACGAGCTAGTTGCTCAGTCACCACTGACTAGACGTTTTCAATTGGTGAGAGATCTGGAGAATGTAGTCGCCAGGGCAGCAGTCGAACATATTCTGTATCCAGAAAGGCCCGTACAGGACGTGCCACATGCGGTCGTGCATTATCCTGCTGAAATGTAGGGTTTCGCAGGGATCGAATGAGGGGTAGAGCCACGGGTCGTAACACATCTGAAATGTTACGTCCACTGTTCAACGCGCCGTCAGTGCGAACAAGAGGTGCCCGAGACGTGTAACCAATGGCACCCCGTACCATCATGGCAGGTGATGGCGATGACGAATACACGCTTCAAATGTGCGTTCACCGTGATGTCGCCAAACACGGATGTGACTATCATGATGCTGTAAACACAACCTGGATTCATCCGAGAAAATGACGCTTTGCCATGCGTGCACCCAGGTCCGTCGTTGAGTACACCATTGCAGGCGCTCCTGTCTGTGACGCAACGTCAAGGGTAACCGCAGCCGTGGTCTCCGAGCTGATAGTCCATGCTACTGCAAACGTCGTCCAACTGTTCGTGTAGATGGTTGTTGTCTTGCAAACGTCCCCATCTGTTGACTCAGGGATCGAGACGTGGCTGCACGGTCCGTTACAGCCACGCGGATAAGATGCCTGTCATCTCGACTGCTAGTGATACGGAGGCGTTGGGATCCAGCACGGCGTTCCGTATTACCCTCCTGAACCCACCGATTCCATATTCTGTAACAGTTATTGGATATCGACCAACGCGAGAAGCAATGTCGTGATACGATAAACCTCAATCGCGATTGGCTACAATCCGACCTTTATCAAAGTAGGTAACGTGATGGTACGCATTTGTCCCCCTTACACGAGGCATCACAACAACGTTTCACCAGGCAACGCCCATCAACTGCTGTTTATGTATGAGAAATCGGTTGGAAACTTTCCTCGTGTCAGCACGTTCTAGGTGTCACCTCCGGCGCCAACCTTGTGTGAATGCTCTGAAAAGCTAATCGTTTGGCTATCACAGCATCTTCTTCCTGTCGGTTAAATTTCGCGTCTGTAGCATGTCATCTTCGTGGTGTAGCAATTTTAATGGCCAGTAGTGTATGTTGCCTGCCGTCATTTCGAAATCCCACATCGACTGCATCGATTGTGATGTCGTACTCTGTGCTAGTTAGATAAAAAGCGCGATGTATTCTTTTGCATTTCACACACAGTATGAGACAGTGCTAACCACTTCACATACACACCTACAGAAGACGGAAGCAGCCACTCTCTCTCTAGTGGTCCACCCCAGGCAATCCCATTGTCGGTCTCTGGTGCAGAACGTGCAGCAAGGTGTGTCATGGGTGGCATGAGTCAGCACTTGTGACGTGACTGACGTTCGCTGTATGGATGTAGCAGTGTGTTTCGTGACTGCCTCTACAAATCCTTTACCCCAATTAGATACGACAGTTACGGTGTTTGACAACCATACAGACTGCATCAGAGGGGTACTCAGTTTTAAAGCTAGAGATAGTTTGATAGCCAACGAATTTCCCGTCATTTTAAACTACGGATGAGTAGATTTTCTCATCATAAAGTGGAGAGATCTGAACTTAGAGTTAGGAGAAGCGGTATGCAGTGACCACACAACTCTGAGTGAGTAGTAGCTGGAGGCAACATGTCGAGTAGGACATCCTTTGTCCAGCACACAAGCCTAAACCAGCACAAAAATCCTTTGCCTTTGACGTCATAGAGCCAGGCCAGTATGCCAGAACATTGATTCTGAAGTCATAGATCTGCTCCAGTATGGCCTCGTGGCCATGTCCGATCGGCATCTTGCATTATGACGTCATAGCGCCTATCTCAGCATTCCAAATCATCCACCATTGGAGGAACATACTATTAAGAAGGTAATATCATTTTCAAAGAGCTATCATCGAGTAAATGCACGTAACTAAATTTCTTCATCACTAGCGCAGTTGGCTGTCCCAAGTAACCTATTCGTTCAAGTATGGTGAACGTACGCGACTTGTACTCTGCAATATGGATCGCTATGGAGAGATTCAATCTGTGGTGGACATATCTCAAACCATTCTTCGATTATGCTGTCAAGTATGTGTCGGGATATAAAATTAGTGTGTTCTGTGGTCTGGTCTCTGGCACTGGTGACTGTTTCTGGTGTTGAAATGTCATGGATAAGAAGGGAACAGATTACTGATCTCGTAAGATGACGCTGTTTCATAACATAGGACTTGCGATTTCACCTATCTTAGTGGTTCTTATGTGAGATGTGATTCGTTCTGATCCCTGTCTCAAATTTGTGACCATAGTGTGTTGAACTTGCTTCCTGAACGTATGTCAGGTTCTGGAAATAGATTTCCTACATTGGAATATTAACAGCGCTGCATTCTATATGACTAGTGTAGGACGTGTGGGTGCCTTAAGGGAGGGCACACACAGGAGAAGTGGATGGGAGACTTAGATTTCTTGGAAAAATTCACAATCTATTATATCACTAACACTGGTATCCGCCAAAAATATATGTGGTACTCCCGGTACCATAGTTGTTGTTGTGAATTTGGATCTGTAGCAGAAATGGGAAATGTGGTGATTTTGGATCTTTAGCACAAATGAAAATGGTAGACAAATTTTAAACTGTCCTTCTATTATGCTGTCAGTATATGTTAGAACTTCCGATCGGAGTTAAATGCAATTCCGGGGTGGAAAAGCGGTCAACATTTCCATAGTTCAAAATTTCATTGATTTCGATATGTTACTCTTTGATTTCACTGTAAAACTGGCGCAAAAGCTCAACAGTTTGTTTATATTCGTCGCATGGCGTCCTTTTGAATAAGGCTGTGATAGCATCTCTTGTGTCAGATGCTGATGAAACCTATAAATCATGCTGAATTTATGTTGTATTTGATGTACAAAGTAGTAGTTTCATCCTCTTAAAGTTTGTGAGCTCTGTGTTTGGAGCTCTGTATTAGAGAAACTTGTAAGGCGAACACATGTTAGGTGCTGTAAAAGGCTTTCTTCGTACTAAAGAGCGCGCTGATTGTGATGAGGGTACACAGCCTCTATGTTACAGCGCTGATAGTGGATCAGCATCATGCAGGAGAAAGCGGACAGTCTCAGACCGTAGGTGACAGCAGCCGCCTGATTTGTTCTTTATATGGAACTGTGTGACGACATGCGGACTTGGCGAGGTCCAAGCAGTCCGCAGGACTATGTAGGCGAGAGATGCTGTCTTGCGTTTTTCACTGTATGACGTGGTGTCTGCTGCTCTGTACTTGTGGGTGAAAGGAGGTGAGTCTGTAATGGTAGAACATACACCCTGCAAGATTTGCTTCCAGTGCTTGTCAAGAGTTTGAAGACTGCCTTGGTGTGTTACACAGTGCTACATGTACCTCATCCCTCAATGGCAAGCAGCATGAGGCGGCAATGGTGTGCTCTATATGACAGCACATGACTTTGACGGCCGGGGTAGAGATTGCGAATGATCCACAGGTGTTGAACCTACCAGAAGAGGCCCTTCCTGGTGTCGTGTTTGTTTACATAAAGACGCAATTGTTCCTATACTAACAGGAGTGCTGCTGAGGGGGTGTGATGGACTTCTCGATCGGTCTGGTACTCACGAACTTCACGACTGCGAAGTAGAGATCTCTCCCTGGCAAGCTATTTGTTTAAATGAAGATACAAGTGTTCCCACTACACAACATACAGTTTGTGACTTTAACTTACGGGGTAAGTCAAAAGAGCACTCCGATTGTGATGAGGGTGCACAGCCTCTATGTCACAGCGCAGACAGTTTGGAGCAGCATCAGGCAGGAGAAAATGGATAGTCGGAGCCTGTAAGCGGTGGGAGGCTGGCGTATATTGGTCAGTTACTGTGGGGCGGCACTGTGGTAGTGTTTTTAAATAAAGACGCAAGTGGAGATAACGAAGGTTGGAGTTAGGAGAAGCAGTTTTCTCTGAGTGAATCGTAATTTATAGTACAACTGAGCCAGTATCTCATGTCTTTGCCAGTATGCCAGAATTCTACACTGTTATGAAAGCATACCCCAACAGGTCTGAACTGAATTGTGACGTCATAGAGCTAGGGCCAGTATTCAAGTTTTGGGCCAATATGTCCCAGCGTCTCAAGTCTCGCCCAGTATGGCAGAATTCTACACTTTTGTAAATAGTCGGCAGATTTGAGCTGGATTGTGACTTCATAGAGCTGCACCAGTATGTCCCGGTTACCATGTTCGATCGCCGTCAGGGTATTACAGCCAGAGAGGGGGCACAGCATCCAGACATAAGGAGGTACTGGCTGGAAAACCTGAGGCACACCCTAGGCCAGGTTCAAACAATGAAGGCAGTTATCTGCTGAGTGATTATCGACAAAAACAGAGTCAACAACTGGATGAGCTGTTTGTATATAGTGTTGACTGTGAACTGACACTGGACGAATAGGTGATGACTATACAGAAGGGCAGGGCCAATTCAAAAAATCCAAGTGGAGGCTAATTAAAGAAACAATTCCTCCTTTATCTGCCTGGAAGCAGACTCCAGGGTTGCAATCGTGAGGATAATAAAGAACTTATAGGTTGAAGGATCATGCTGAGAAGCAACAGCATTGTCCCATGACACATTTCGTGGGTGGCATCTGACTGTGTCGACGGTTGAGGACAAACAGTGTGGAGATGCACATCTTTCCCACAATGGATGCAGTGTGCCCAGCGATCCAAACAGTCTGCATGCAGGTGTCACATAAAGCAGTCACGACACGACGAGAGCTCCCACTGCTTATGTCAACGGGGTGTTTGCAGGCAGTTCAGAGACCATGGAGAGGACAAAATTCGATGAATCACGACTTCATTGGCAGGAAAAAGAATTACGAGAATTCCGCCCCTAACATAGTGGCTGAAATACCGCTTTCTGATGTCGAGCCATGAGGCGTTCGTTTGCAGCCTATGTGGTATCAAAAGAGTTTGTGATTTTTAAAACATCGTCTAAGGAAGGACTGTCTAGGGTTTGAGGGCTGCAGTATAGACTTCTGAATGGGGAGCCAGTTGGACCACAACATTTCATATCAACGAATCTGTATGTGAAGTTTTGCGAGCCAGGTTTTCACAAGCAACATCGCAGCATCGACGCAACTCTTGCAAATCGAACACCCAGAAGCAGTACAACTCATCAGGCAACTTATGGGATTGAGGGAACTCGAGGCACAATGCGACCACATGGAATCGTTGTGAATAATAATTGAACAGCAGCAGTCCACTTGATTCCTGTTAAGCATTGACCCTGAAACTCAGTCGTTGGGGTAGGTAGCTGTAGTGCCAAGGAATTGGAAAAGTTATTTTGGGTGGTAATGTTGTTAGCTGTGCATATATCCTCAGGTACACCATTATGGATTCTGATATCATCATTGACGTTCTTGATTGTTGTCTTGGTTTGTGATGTCATAGAACAGATATCTTGGATTTTAAACTTAACACAAGTGCCCTACTTCCACAGCAGCATCATGGAGAAACTAAGTAGGATACAAAAGAGTTGGAGCTAAGAGATATTTAGTAACAGCACTGAACACTTGCAAAAGCTGTAACATCGTGTCTTTTAATAACCTCTATATCAGAACTATTGTTATGTGAGTGATGTAGAACTTGTACCAACCTGTCATCCTGGGTCTGTGGTTTGCTCTAAAGTTCTTGTTGAGTACTACTACTTGCAGACAGTCAGTGAATTTTGCTGTAACATCGTGGTGTATTGGATGATTTGCTAGAATTTTCACTGAATCATAAGGTGTTTTCTTGCAATTTCATTGCATCAGGGGTCTTTTCTTAAAATTTTGCTCTAATATGTGGTAATTTGTTTCAATTTCACTGTAACATGGGGTATTTTGTTTCAATTTTATTTTAAAATGAGGCATTTTGTAACAATTTTTGCTGTAACATGGGGTAATAAGTTACAGTTTTACTGTAACATGGGGTATTTTGTTACAATTTAACTATAAAATATGGTATTTTGTTACAGTTTTTGCTGAAACATGAGGCAATTTGTTGTAATTTCATCGTAATGTAGGACTATTTGTTACAATTTCACTGTACAATGGGGCATTTCCTGCAACTCTACAGTAATATGTAGTTATATTATGAGAAGTGTAGCTTAATCTCCAATATGCAACGCACAAATTGTTCAATTTCTTATCATATTCCAACTTCATATAAAATATTCAAAGTCCAAACTTCAACAGAAATATTTCAGAGTAGCCTTCGAAAAATGAAACTCTCCATAACCTTGAATCACTCGTAAGTTCTATGATTGTTGAAAGTATCTCACTGCAGCTGAACAAATTTTTGTGTCCTATAACCTACCAGGCTTGCAAAATTTCTCCACAGCCACGCACACGGCCATTTCATATCACATGTCCTGACAATCAACATCACGACAAATAAAAGACCTCCTGCACAAGGTCTTCTGTTGAAAGAATCATATGAGTATTCATCTGAAAATGATTCAGAAATCCTGTGGAAGCATGTAAGTTCATAAACGGAAGTCCCAGTACCCCACCAATTGATTACAAATATGATAACCCTTTAAAATCTCGCTCACACCTTCAGGTTCCTCGACTGCCACCATTCAGAAATCTGCTGGAAATGTGAAACACAGTTTACGTGAGTAATTGCATAAAAATCGCTTAAAATACAGTGCCAGCCTCGCAATTTATCGCTTTTTTCTATCACTCCAAAGAGCACCTATAGGGAAAGCAGTTAGTTAAAGAGTGGTCATTATAGCTAGTTGAGATTCTATGGTGTGAATCTCTACTGTTGTCATTAGTTAGTTGGGAGCCTATTTGAATCTCTAATATGAATCTACTGCTGTCTTATTGGATTCGCCATAGGAACTATTGTCTGACTATAGAATGTTTGCGAATCAGGTCGCTTAGCTGCCATAATAACCTGAACACCACTTGTATGAAACTCGTATTTATTCTAACTGCACAATTACACATATACACACATAAACAAGCCTTGCGAGCGTCACCGGTCGAAACGTAAACACACACTGCACAAAGGCGAGCGCCAAGACCCGCGGCCTAAGAGCGTGTCAGTGCACAGAGATACCACTCTGCTCTACTCTGGTGGTCGATGACCGCCACAGAACACCCCACCCCCACCCCCACCCCTTCCAGTGCGGAGCACGGTGAGAGGAGGTGATGTAGGTTGGCGTGGTGATTGGTCTGTTGTGATGAAGTCGCGGTGCCACGCCGGTGGGCGTAGTGCGCGGCCGAAACGGGAAACTGGGATCAAGCGGCCTGGCGATGCAGGGGCGTGATGTGTCGTGAGTGGCATGCGAATGCAGAGGTGGCCCTCCTCGTCGATCGAAGCGGTGATTGCCGCCTCCTCCGCGTTTGTCGGTACCGCAAACGTGCATCGGAGTGTAACCTGAGCGGCTGAATCGTCCAGTGTGCGGGGGGGGGGGGGGGGGGGGACGTGCAGGACGAACAGTGTCCCAAGTCGTAGCTGGAGAGACAGGTCCTTGACCGGAAAAGGTGACACGTCGACGTGGGAAACGGCGAATCTGGCGTCGTCGGTCTGCGTCGGCCGGTAGATGGAAGCACTAAGGTGAGGGATGGGAGGGCTGAAACCTTCACACACGACCTTTCCTGCAGCCTCTGAGCTGGGGGGACAACACGAACCACTGGTGTCACACGCATCATCACACGCATGGTCACATGCGTCACGGGTACCGGAGGGGGGCGGGGGGGGTCTGGCACGTTTGATGTATTAGAGATGGAAGGTGGCACAAGAGTGTGGTCAGGGAGGAAGTTATATTCTGAAGTTGCCTCGTCGTTGAGGCGCCAAGCTGGTTTAATGCGGGACACGGATACTGTTTGTATTCTACCATTGCAGAGAATGTCAAAGGTCTGTGGCGAGTGGCTTATCACTTTGTGTGGGCCCGAGTAGGGCGGGTGTACTGCGGGTCGTACCATTTCATCATGCAGCATCACGTAATCACAAACATGTAGGTCTCTGTGCATGAAGACACGAGAGACCATGTGTGCTTTGGGGGCGGGGGGCGTACATTCATGGTGATGTGTCGGACGCGTTCTATAAGCGTTGTAAGTTCTGACTGCGGGGGAGGATCGAAATCCTCGACGAATTGTGCTGGGAGGACGAGGGGTTCCCCATACAACAATTCCGCTAGGGAGGCTTGCAAATCGTCTTTGTAAGCCGAACGGACTCCTAGTAGTACCCAGGGGAGGGCTTCGGACCAAGATCTGTTGTGGCACATTAGCGCTGCTTTTAATGTGCGGTGCCAGCACTTGACCAACCCATTGCTTTGCGGGTGGTAGGCAGTTCTACGTAATTTGTATGCACCACATAGATCGCATAATTTGCCAAAGAGTACAGCTTCAAATTATCGTCCTTGATCCATCGTGAGCGAAGATGGGCAACCAAACCGCGCGATCCAGGAGGCGATGAAGGCCCGTGCAACAGAGTCGGCGGTAATGTCTGTTATTGGAATCGCATCCACCCACTGACTAACTCGGTCGATGGTAGATAAAATGTATCGGAAACCCTTGGAAAGAGGGAGCGGTCTGACCAGGTCAAGCTGGACGTGACGGAACCTGCCTTTCGGTACCTCAAACTAGCCCAACAGTGGGTATGCATGACAGCCGACCTTAGCACGTTGGCAAGGTGTGCATGCCCGTGTCCAGTTTTTGCAGTCTGCTCTAACCCGAGTCCATACGAATCGCTCTGTTATGAGGCATGTAGTAGCCCGAATACTGGGATTTGCTAGATCATGGATAGTGGCAAATAACTTACGGCGCAAGGCGGTCGATACTAGGGGGCGGGCAGTACCAGTGGAGACGTCACAGAGGTCTGGTAATGCCAAACCTGGAATTCGGTGGGGCTGAATTGAGAGTGAGGTGGACTCGCTATTCAGTAACTCTTGAATGTCGTCATCCACTTGTTGCTTGGCAGCTAGGTCGTCGAAGTCTCAAGAAAACGAGATCGTACTGACCTGTGACATGTAGTCAGCACTGACATTGTCCACACCCTTGATGTAACGGACGTCTGTTGTGAATTGTCATATTGGGTCCATGTGTCTGAAACGGCGGGGGAGGGGGGGGGGGGGGAAGGTCGGTTGTGGGATCACGCACAGCGTCCGCCAACGGTTTGTGGTCTGTATATATGGTCAGTGACCTACCCTCCATGTCCTCTCGGAAATGCCGAACTGCCTCGTAAATAGCAAAGAGTTCTCGGTCGCAAGTGGGCCACTTATGCTGGGAGGCTGACAACTTCCGCGAGAAGAAACATAGTAGTTGTGCGGAGCCTGCTACCTGCTGCAGGAGCACAGCGCCGATAGCAGCGTCGCTTGCATCAGCTGTGATTGATATTGGGGCGTCAGATACCAGGTGCGCGAGCGTGACAACGTTCGCTAGTGTCGTCTTAAGTGCGTCGAACGCGCGTCGCATGTCGTCGCCCCACGGGACCTTGCGGAGCCCTGAAGTATTCTTCGGTCAAGAGAGTGCATCGGTCAACAGAGCCTGTAGTGATGCGGTGTGTAGGATGTGCCGCCGGAAAAATTTTTCATCCCTAAAAAACGACGTAGGTCGCGGCAAGTCTCGGGCAGGGGGAGGTCGCGTATAACGGCGACTCAGTCTGACGTGGGGCGGGTCCCTTCCGCGGAAACAGTATAACCCAAAAATGTCACACTAGCGGACCGCAACTGAGATTTATCGTCATTGATTTGGACTCCATTCTCGGCGGGAATTCTAAGAACTGTTGATAGGTTGATGTTTGTGTTCCTCAAGGGCAGTTGAAGAAATGAGGATGTCGTCCAAATACGCGTAACAGTATGGAAGTGAGAAAAGGATGGAGTTGATAAACTGTTGCGAAGTCTGTGCGGCGTTTTTGAGGCCGTACGGCATGTAACAGTATTCGTACAGTCCGAAAGGGGGTGATAATTGGTGTTTTAGGGATGTCATACTGGTACATGGGGATCTGATGGTACGCTTTTCGGCAATCAAGTACACTGAAAACGCGTGAACCATGGAGTTGTTGGGCGAAATCTTGTATGTTTGGTATAGGGTAGTTGTCTAAAATCAATCTGGAGTTCAACTGTCGGTAGTCGCCACACAAACGAAATGAACCGTCCTTCTTGGGCACTAGATGGATAGGCGAGGACCAATTGCTGTTGGATGGACGAAAAATATCTGAATCTAATAGCTCCTGTAGAGCGATTTTTGCATGTTGTAATTTGGTGGCATTAAGGCGTCAAGCCTTGTTGCGTACTGGGGGGCTTTCCATGTTGTTCAAATGGTGACAGGTACCATTAGTAATCGCGCCTATCACCTGCGGGACACCCTGGGGAACCACACTGGGACTAGATGGGGTAACACACACTACATTAGAGGTAGGAAAGTCACTGACCTGTGGGAAACTGCATTGTTGCGGAGGTATCTAAGCCTCGGTGGAGTTCTCGTGGGTGTATCCCCACAGTGCAGAAGCGTCCCCAGCTGCCACCCGTGTGCGTGACAGTTCGGCTGATATGGCGGTGAATAGCTGTTGCAGGCGCGCGTTTTCGGCGTGGAGGTCGGTGATCTCGAGGCGCTGGGTTGTCAGGCGTGACAGGGCGGCAGAGAGCCCTGTCGTGAGATGGGCGCGTTCGACTGTCGTGGTGGGCAAGGTATCACAGCGTGTGACAGGGGGCGGCGGGAAGGTGGCGAAAATCCCTGGTATCCTGTTGCCGGAAGCATGATGCAAGAGGGCTGCTGCCTCGAGGTCTGGCGAGAGCTCAAAGTTACGCAGGAAATCCATACCGATAAAGGGGCGGTCGACATTCGCGATGCAAAATGTCCTGGTGCAGCGTAAATCAGGCGAGAGATTTAGTTGGAGCTCGGCTGAACTGTGGACGCGAATTGGGGAATTGTTGGCTGCTCACAGTGGTACGGTGGGCGTCATTGTCAATGGGACGCTCGATTTAGGAATGATGCTAGCATCGGCACCCGTGTACATAAGGAAATAGAGTGTGCTCGTCCTGTCGTGGATGTACAATCTGCTGGCATGGTTGGCAGCGGGGGTGGTCGGTATTTAATGTTTTTGGCCCACTAAACTGCTGGTGTGAGCCATGGTGCCTATTCTGAGTCGCCCTTCCTGTTTGGGTAGCTGCAGGGTGCGCGACAAGAGCGCGCAGCGTCGCCAAACGTGATGTGATACCAGCATAGTGGGTATGCTGAGTGTTGTGCCTGAGCCGGCGAGCTGGCAACGTCACATGGCGTGTTCTCTTACGCCCGTGTGGAGGTGGGCGGAGCAACCAGTCGAGGAACCGTAACAAGTATGGCCGTCTGGCCACCAGGGGGCTCCATCGGCTGTTGCTGTGAGCTGTGCGCCTGGCCTCTGCTGGCTGGCCGGTGAAACATAGTAGACGTGATGGCAGTGTTGCCAACAACCGGAGTGTCAGAAAAACAGGAGGACGCGACCTGGCGATGTTTGATGATGGAATTTGCCTGGTCAGCCAGTCGTAGTTTTTCCTCCAGAGTGGCGTTTTGGTAAGCCAACAGGTGTAGTTGGAGGTCTGGCGGTAATTTCACAACCCACAACGGCAGAGTGCGAGGTCGGGGAGTTGCTATTGCCCACCTGGGTCCTTAATGACGCCAAAGTTGTGAAGGCATACAGTCCCCTATTGGCACATTGTGAATTATGTAGTGCATGGCTTCTGCTGGAGGGTGCGATAAGCACTCGATGATGCAAGCTCTTGCAATGGCATATTAGTGCTGGCTTGGTGGCGAGAGCAGTAGGTCACTGACCAGGTCTGGTTCGTCGTGGAGGTGGGTAATTAAACAAATGAAACGTGCGTCATCTCCCCACACTCTGTAAATGTCCAGAATATTGTCCACTAACACAAACCATGATATAGCGTTGTCCTTCTGTAGTTGCGTCAGCTTCGGAAATCGCCCTACAGGTGGCTGCTGTGGCGTTGTGGGAAGATGGCGATGGGGGGGGGGGGGGGGCAGCAGAGGCCCGGAAACTGGTATAGCGTCGAGTGTCTGTACTGTAGCGCAATTAGGCCTCTGACCACACGACACACACTGCATGGGAACAAACGTGGTAGGCACGGGCTGTGCGGCTGCTGCAAACGCGGTCGCATGCTGTTGGTATGTAGAGAACATAGTAGTATGCGCTTCGGGCGAAAGTACCTGGTCATGTGTCGGGCTGGTATGTAACATATTCATACGGCATGTTGCTGAGCACTGTGGTGAGGGAAGTTCTTGTTTCACCTGCAGTATGAAGTCCGGAAACTGCCACGCGTTTGGATTCACTGCAACATGTGTGGGCCATGGTGCGTTCACTGTACTAGTGGGGTTATGTTGTGCACAAGGGTTTAACACTGTAGTTGGAGCCGTCAATGACTGAATTACCGGCAATTCGTCCATGAATGAAATTGTGGGCAAACTCATGGTGAGCTCCGGGTCACAAATCATGTGGTGGTTCACCGGTGGGTAACAGTGGCAGGAGGGAGATGAGAAACGCGCGTACTGTAGTCGTATCGAAAAAGTCCGGGGTCATGACTATGGGAATCAGGTCACTTAGCTGCCGTAATAACCTGAACACCACTTGTATGAAACTCGTATTTATTCTAACTGCACAATTACACATATACACACATCACACATAAACAAGCCTCGTGAGCATCACTGGTCGAAACTTAACACTCACTGCACAAAGGCGTGCACCAAGACCCGAGTCCTAAGAGCATGTCAGTGCACAGAGATACCACTCTGCTCTATTCCGGTTGGCGATGACTGCCACAAATGAATGTGCTACTACAACAACCGTTAGTAGTCTGCCAACTGCTCTGCACCAATCGCATGTCTGTATGTACTATTATAGCGAGTTTTCCCACACAAACATCCTTATAATTGACTATAGTATAAGGCTCAAATCGTGCTACACTGGTTTAAAGAACGGTCACATTGATACTTTATCCATCAAATTCGTCTTATGTGAATCCATCCAGAAAGTTACAGGGCGTTAACTCTAAACCTGCGGTAATTCAGCCATTGACGGCTCCAACTACAGTGTTAAACCCGTGTGCACAACATAACCCCACTAGTGTTGGAATATATTACTGTCATTTTATAGGTTTTCGTTTTTATATTTTTTCCTTTTTCGTTTTTCTCTTATTGTTGTTCCTTTAACCCTATTACATGGCCATTTGTCATCTTTTTTTGGGTAGACATTGCAGGACAAGCATAATAATTTATATGTAGAATCGACACATTCATTTTGAGTTCATGTTTCTGTATGTCATGCACCTGTGATGCCACAGGCACATTGTGCATTCTGTTTTGATTCCTTCCTCTAGTTTGCGCTGTTAGGTGGGACAGTATGAGAGAAACATCACCATGATATCTGGATCCTTAGGATTGACACTCTGTCACGCTGACCACTCAGCTATCGGGGGCAAACATGGGAGGTGAGAGTAAACATATAATGCCGTATACTTCTCCTCCGCCACGCACCATTAGGTGGCTAGCGGAGTATGATGTAGTGTAGATGTAGGTGTAGATGTACCCAAACAATGTGTACCATTCAGTGTAACTATGGATATGAAAGCCGCTTCTCAACAAACTACCAAGTACAGACACAGACTGATGATGTTCAATCATGTTCTGCCTTCCATTATGAGTACAATGTTGCCAAACACACTCGCATTGCGATTCGCAACCCATCTGATTGGGCCATACATGGACACTCTCCCGGACTTCACCTCCACGCCACATCATCTGTCATCTGTCATCGCCTTCTGTCCAAATACAGTACTATGTGGGCCTCAGAAATTTCATGGAAGCCCTGAGTGGTTTAATTCATCACCGAAGCCACGACTCTTTCACCACAAACAACCAAACATGTGGTTCACTGGCAATGAATCTACTTTCCACAACGATGGCATTTTTTATGACATTTCAAAGTGTGTCATCCTACTGTGCCACCTCAGCAAGCAAGCTCACCTCATTAGAAATGTCATGTTGTTTCCTCTGACTATCAACAAATACGATGTGATGATGACTGCACTCATTCATCACCTCGCCTGAATACCAGAACAGCAGCTATGTCAAGTTTTCTACGACCAACATTTAGGCACAAGAACGCCTTCTCAACTTTGGAGATGCCTCTTATGTTTAACAGACACAACACTCAATCCAAATCGCATTACATTGGTCTACTCACTTTCAGTTGTCAATGATCTCACATGAGCATGAACCATTGGAGAGAAGATTAATTTTAGCAGATAGACAATGCATTAAGTCACTAAACAACAATGATCAGCCATGCATCAGCCAGTGTACAGGCCATAACTCATGGCAACCAGCTGCTGAACAGCACCGAACACTCATGGACACCTTGGCAGATGATGTCACTGTCACATGTGTGGCCAACAACTGTCACCTGTTCAAAACAAATAGAGAGCTGACTGGCAACAACATTCCGTCTGCTGCTGATTTTGTGCTCGTGTTGGCAATAAAGTTCACAACTGCAGGACATACTGTGACCATCCAAACAGGATGAATGATTGTCCCATCAATGCAGGTCACCTACCGCTCCACATATGAATCAATCTCGTTGCACACCATCTTTGTGCAACAGACATAATATCTTGGGCAACATTTTCAGTCAATATTTTCTCCTTGACATTTGGTCTGGAAGAGCTTTACTCCAGGTGATCAACCACCAGCAGGAAAACCTTTATTTGCCTTCCAACTTCATGCAGCAAACAATTCACACATCACAGTGTATGGAACCACACATCGAATCTTAACTTCAGTTTGGAAGACAAGTTGTGTTGGAAATGTTTCATTGCTTATGTCAATGAGCCAGTAATGGGGGCTAACTTTCTACAGCATTTTCACTTCTCTCCCGATTGGTCTCTTGGAACTCTTTTGCATCACAGCAGCAGACGATCTGTCACTGGATTTACCAGCACTCCACTGTCTGTCATGCATGCAACGACCACAGACTTCAGCTCACAAACAGTCATTTCAGTTGACACGTACAAACGCTATCGACAGGAAACGCTTCTCCTATGGGAAGAAAACCTCACAATATGTGACAAAATCCGCTCATCAGCAGATGGGCTTGCTACTGCACATACGTACCTGGAACAGCTCATTCGAAAGAGGCCTC
Source organism: Schistocerca gregaria (assembly GCF_023897955.1). Taxonomy (NCBI): domain Eukaryota; kingdom Metazoa; phylum Arthropoda; class Insecta; order Orthoptera; family Acrididae; genus Schistocerca; species Schistocerca gregaria. The sequence continues at coordinate 380,092,875 of NC_064921.1, read as the reverse complement.
ACAATTTTGCTTCCTTCTTTACAAACAGGTCATTGAATGTGGAACACACTCTGCAGCAGACACTCACACACATGCAACAGATTCATCAGCACTTATACAGGTCAGTCAAGTGCATTGCTCCTTGGGTGCCTATCGACCAGCCGTGTGTGTTTCTCCCACTCCACCTAATCCCCATGTTCAGATCAGACAGTGCAGTATCAGTAAAAGTACAGTTCATTAAACACAACGCCACGTCATCCAGTCTGAACAAAGGGCGTAGACTGGCTTATCATAGAAATCGCGTGGCTAAGTTGGTTATAGAGCGGTTGCTGCAAGCTGGGAGTGTCAGACAGTCCAACAATCCTTGGTCTTTGCCCGTTTGGCTCATACCAAAGAAGGAGGGTAATTTCTACTACACGGCGACTACCAGGAGCCCAACTCCTGCCGAATACTGGACGGTTACCCTGTTTCAAATATTCAGGGATTTGCACAGTATTTGCAGGTGCTTCCATTTCCAGTGTATTGAATTGTAAGAAAGCTTACTTAGAGATCGCTATGAACCCTGATGCTGTCCCAAAGACAGCAATCATTATCCCTTTCAGACTGCATGAAATTCTTTACATAGCATATTGGCTTCAAAATGCAGCACAGACCTGGCAAAGGTTTATAGACAGCGCTCCTCCTTAAGTCCCCTTCTGCTATCCTTACTTCGACGACATTTTAGTTTTCTCTACTTCTTAAGAGGAGCACAAACAGCATCTATAGCTAGCTTTTAATACTTTACACAAACTTGGTGTTGTTGACGATGACGATAAATACCAACTGAGACAGTCACAAATTACCTTCCTCAGTTATTTAGTTTCCTGCAACGACACACGGCTTACACCTCAACCTGCATCTACATCTACATACATACCCTGCAAGCCACTACTGGTGTGAACTACTAATCTTTTTCTTTCCTGTTCCACTCGAAAATTGAGCAAAGCAAAAACGACTATATATATGCTTCCATATGAGCCCTAATTTCTCATATCCTATCTTCGTGGTCCTTTTGTGAAATATAATTGGCAGCAGTAGAATCGTTCTGCACTCAGCTTCGAATGCTGATTCTCTAAATTTTCTCAGAAGTATTCTTCGAAAAGAATGTGGCTTTCCCTCCAGGGATTTCCATTTGAGTTACCCATGAAACTTGTGTTTTGTTCAGATATACTGGTAACAGATCTAGCGGCCTGCCACTGAATTGTTTCGGTGCCTTAAGGAGACATTGTATGTCCTGTGCCGCCAATGTTAAATTATCGAATTTTGTGACCCATTATCTTGGGAATTTTTTAAGTCAACACCTTACAATTTTCCATAATTACTGAATGCGCCTTTCTAGATACACTGAACTAGAATTATTAATAACACTGAATTGTTGGACATGTTACCTTTTTCTTTCACATACTCATTTTTTTTTACAGAATTATGTAAATAAATGAACATAAAAACAATACAACTGAAGATATTTTAATTATTCTAGTTCCATATGTGTTAAATCTCATACTTGGCATGCTGTAAAAATTTGATGCCTCTACCATCAGTACATTTTTAGAAAACGGGTAATTTATTGCAAAAAATGTAGTTCAGAGATATTGAGGTTTAAAACTTCTTTTATTACAAATTCTTATACAGACTTACACTTCTGTGTCTTTTATGCACTAGAATTGCCCTGGCCCACAGTCTGTGTCTCCTTCAGTATCACAACAGCCCAATACTTGCCACCTCCTTTTCTTTCTTGCTTTTTTTGTCATTTGCTGAGAATCTAATTCTGCTTCACGTACACGAAGCTCATCCAGTTCCCGCAGTCCTTCACCTGTGTTCTGTTCACATCTTACTCCTAACTTCTTCAGAACCTTAAGTATTTCATAGTTTCCACAATTAAAAGTTATTACAACATCAGACACTGCTACTTTTAGAGTCATAAGGCCAACAAATACATTTTTAGGCACATGGCACCACACAACATTATTGAAGGTCTCATTCACATTCTGGGTCTTCCCATGTAAGCACTTCTTTAGCAGCTCAGGATTTGCCAAATCTCTGTAAATTTGATTGCCTCCATTACTGCCAAAGAAAGAAAATGTTTATGTGTAAATTCGTGCAGGGTGCCCGAAAATTCAGTTTGCCTATATTTACACCAAGTGTTTGGTGGAGGTGGACACAAAACATGACATGGCTTTTCATCAGTTGATATTCGATGAAAGAAAGTACTCCACACACCTCTTTTCATCTTCTCTAAATTGTCTCAGTTATCTCTAATGGCCTTTCCATAATATTCCTGTAATTCATCAATTACTTTGTCCATTCGTCTTCCAGCACATTTTATTGCCTTGCCATGAGACACATTACTTTCAACGAAAATTAGTATCAGAAAAAAGTACTGGTTTGTTTTTTCATAATGCCAACTTCTGAGATGTAGCAGTAGGCACAAAACAAAGCAATTCACAGCCTTCTAGATTGTGTAGTTCTCAGGATATGACTGGTCGACTGCGGCCGTATATACATAGCCACGAAATTTTGACAGTAACACGTCATCATTCAAAATATTAATTGAAGGTCTCACAATTTTCTGATTTTAATGTATTATATACCAAAATGTTCAGAAAAGTTCAACAGACATTATGGAGTAGAGAACAAAAAATGTATAATTTCAACAAATTTCGTATAAAATGTCCCCTTAATCTGACCTGGCAAGGATCCCAAAAACTCAAGGAGTACTTAAGAATAGACCACATTAGCGTCTTACACGTGGTTTTGTTCACAGATGAACCGCTCTTTACAAAAGTTCACCCAATACATAGAAGTTGACCATCCTCTTCCTTACCACAATCCTCACATACTCGTTCCATTTCCAGATCAGATTAAAGGAAGATAACAAAGACATTCAGACATGTGTTGCTAGATTTGTTACTGGTAGGTTTGATAAACATGCGAGTATTGCAAAGACATTTTGTGAGCTCCAGTGGGAATCCCAGGAAGGAAAATGACGTTCTTTTCATGAAACACATGAGAAAATTTAAAGGACCAGCATTTGCAGCTGACTGAAGAACGCTTCTACTGCTACCGCCGTAAATTTTGCATAAGGACCCTAAAGAGGAGATAAGGAAAATTAGGGCTCATATGGAGGTACATAGACAGTCGTTTCTCCCTTGTTCCATTAGCGAGTGGAGTAGGGAGGGAAATGGCTAGTAGTGATACAAGGTACCATCCCTGTGCACCAGTCAGTGGCTCGTGGAGTATATATGCAGATGTTGGTCAAACTATTTGATTTCTCTTACTCACCTGTGTAAAGCTGTGCCCACACTGACCGCAGTGTGTTGCACAAAACGAAGAAAAGAGAAAAAAAGGTTTAGTGCAGCGTGGCAGGTGCCTACACACTGGAACATTTCTGTGCGCTTATGAACACTCTGCTTCATTCTGCACTGCTCTTCCTCATACTGCGCTGCTGTCCATCACATATCTGTGTGCAGCACGGGGCAGTGCTTCTAGTGCAGATATGGCTTAATGGAAAGAACAGATCAGTTGCTCGTTTTTGCATCAATCCACAAGCAGGTAGCTGTTGCAGAGGTTCAGCCCTGAAGTCAATGGATTGATATGCAGTATTAAGGAAGTGAAGGAGGAAGGATTCATTTGCACACTATCTGTGTACCAGAAAAAAGATGGGGATTGGTGTCTTATGACTGTGACTTCCTTTAGATTGGAAGCATGTTACGGCACAAGTTTTGTGAGTGACCTTTCGAAGAGTCTCTGCTTTAGTAGTCGTTGAAGGATTCACATATTGCTCTTTTGAGAGTCAAATATGTTTCATTTATCGTCTCTCTACTATGTCTCTACGTTTTGTTTTATTTATATGTCCAGTAGTCACTGTTCCCTTAGAAGATTCTTTACAGTCACCGCATACCACTGAGGTTCATTCCCGCCATGAACTGTTCTGCTAGATACATATCTAACCAATACTTGGTCAACCTTGGTCAACAATGCTTCTAAACTTGAGCCACAATCTCTCCCTCTGAAATCAGTAAAATAATAAACTCACTGAAAAGTAAAAGCTCTTACGCAATTGATGGCATTTCCAGCAAGATACTTAAAGATTGTTCCCCACAGATAAGTAGGATTCTCAGCCACGTATGTAATAGCTCTTTGGACCTGGGTGTTTTCCCCGATAGACTGAAATATGCCATTGTAAAACCATTGCATAAAAAGGGGGATACGTCGGATGTCAACAACTATCACCCAATCTCTCTTCTGACAGCTCTATCAAAAATTTTTGAGAAAGTAATGTATTCAAGAGTAGCCTCCCATATTTGTAAAAATAAAGTACTAACAAAATGTCAGTTTGGTTTTCAGAAAGGTTTTTCAACAGAAAATGCTATATACGCTCTCACTGATCAAATATTAAATGCTCTGAATAACCAGACATCACCCATTGGTATTTTTTGTGATCTCTCAAAGGCCTTTGATTGTGTAAATCATGGAATTCTTTTAGATAAGCTAAATCATTATAGTTTGAGGGGGGCAGTGCACAAATGGTTTCATTCATACTTAACTGGAAAAATGCAGAAAGTTGAAATAAGTGGTTCATGTAATGTTAAAACAACAGCTGATTCCTCAAACTGGGGGGCTATCAAGTATGCGGTCCCACAGGGTTCACTCTTAGGTCCTTTACTGTTCTTGATGTACATTAATGACTTACCATTCCATATTGATGAAGATCCAAAGTTAGTTCTTTTTGCTGATGATACAAGCATAGTAATAACATCCAAAAACCAAGAACTAAGTGATGTAATTGTAAATGATGTTTTTCACAAAATTATTAAGTGGTTCTCAGCAAATGGACTCCTTTAAATTTTGATAAAACACAGTATATACAGTTCCGTACAGTAAATGGCACAACTCCAGTAATAAATATAGACTTTGAACAGAAGTTTGTAGCTAAGGTAGAATTTTCAATATTTTTAGGTGTGTCCATTGATGAGAGGTTAAACTGGAAGCAACACATTGATGGTCTGTTGAAACATCTGAGTTCAGCTACATATGCTATTAGGGTTTTTGCAAATTTTGGTGATACGAATCTCAGTAAATTATCTTAATATGCCTACTTTCATTCACTGCTTTCGTATGGTATCATATTCTGGGTTAATTCATCATTGAGTAGAAAAGTATTCATTGCTCAAAAACGTGTAATCAGAATAATTGCTGGAGCCCACCCACAGTCATCCTGCAGACATCTATTTAAGGATCTAGGGATTCTCACAGTAACCTCACTGTATATATATTCACTTATGAAATTTTTTGTTAATAATCCAACCCAGTTCAAAAGTAATAGCAGTTCGCATAGGTATAACACCAGGAGAAAGGATGATCTTCACTATGCAGGGTTAAATCTGACTTTGGCACAGAAAGGGGTAAATTATGCTGCCATAAAAGTCTTTGGTCACCTACCAAACAGCATTAAAAGCCTTACAGATAGTCAACCAATATTTAAAAATAAATTAAAAGAATTTCTAGATGACAAGTCCTTCTACTCATTGGCTGAATTTTTAGGTATAAATTAAGGGAGGAAAAAAAACTAACTTAAACATTAGTGTCATGCAATATTTTGTGTAATGTAATATCTTGTACAGACATCTTTCATTAACCTGACATGTTCACATCATTATGAATTGTCGTATTCATGATCTATGGAACAAGTATTAATCTAATCTAATCTAATCTAATCTCATCCTCTACGTGCTCCTGCCCAGACTTACTGCCTCTATGTTCGATTATCTAAACATGTATTCTCTTCTGTTTGTTCTAGTTCCGTTTGTTTAAGTTTTTGGGGCATGTAGGATTTGGATTTGTATTTCTTGTCTACTGCAATGAATATACCACCTCCATGTCCCATTAACCTATCCTTTTGGAGTACACTTCAATTTACACCAAAAACCTCACAGGCATCAATTTCAGGTTTTAGCCAACTTTAACTGATAATATGTGAACTCCAATACTTTTTAGCAATTCAAGCACTTGGACTTCATTGTGAAAGCTTCAGCAGTTGATCACTAAGATTTTCCCAGTCTTATCTGTGAGGTTGCAGGAGTGCTTATTTTGGTCTTATAGTAATACCTTGGGGACATCTACGAAATTGTCCCAGAACCTTAGAAGGGTCTGGTTCAAGTTTTCCACTCTACTCAGAACCAGAGAGGCACTATTGGTTCTGGTGATAATGCAGCAGATAGTGTACTTTGTCGAACTTGTGCGAACAAAACTGGCCTACTCAGCCTTCTCTGCCAGCCGCTGCAATCATCCTAGTTAGAGCTCAGGTGATAGGCTATGTTTGTTCCGACGTGAACGACAACTGCAGCTGGTTGCACCCTGTTCCTCAATGGCTGCTAGAATAGTTTCTTCAACATGCCGAATAAGGCTTTTAGGCAGATACATTGAGCGAAAAGTGTGATACTTCTTATACTTTGCCATTTCGCTAATGGGAACCATTCATCCCCTTAGTTTTGAACTGCTGATGATTAACAAATCCCTACTCTTTTAAGTTTTCTTTGCTGGTACCTAAAACATAGCTGGGTTCCTAATTGGTGAAATGTGTCACACTAGCTCAGTTTCATTTTGAGGTGTAGACAGTAATTCAGATTTGTTGGTCAGATCGATGAGCTCTCTCTGGTTTCTACTCACTCGACCGACCAGTTACATGACTCTCATATTGAAGCTGATGTGTGGTAATAGGTCCTCCAATTCCTGGAGAGGAGTCATAATCCACAGGAGACTGCAGTACTTGAGATACCTTAGTTATCTCCAATATGTGGCTCTTTGGTAGCCTACTCAACACACCCATCCACAGCAGCTTCCAAGTGTTTGACAGCAGTCAGTATTATTTCCAGCTACTTAAATGAAGAATGACTAACTGGCAGAGACCAGAATTTACTGTAGGGTTACTCTATGTTGTGATCCTTACATCAAAATGGATGAGTGTATTTGAATGACAGGATAATGGTATCACCTAGCTTCTTTTCGTATTTTACCAGTTTAGCTCAGTTCCATGTAACATTCATATAATCTGTTGCAGAACATGTTAATCATTTCTTCTCAGGTCCATGCTTTATGTCTGTCCAGTATTGTAATTGGTAACACCTTCATCAGTTGTCATAGTTTTTAATTTATATACATATTTATCACCTTATAAAAGTAAATATGGAAATGTACTGCACATTAATTACATTGTCTCCATTTTACACAATCATCTATACTTGCAGTCGGACCTGGCAATGTAGCGGTAACACGCTTGACTGGAAAGCAAGAGATTTTGGAATCAAATACTGGATGGACCCAGGACTTTTCAGTCTGCGCTTTAGCATAACCCTCACCTCTCAATGATGTGAAGAGTCGCCAGAAGTGTAATGTGGTTCAGATTCGACATAAAACTGTAGATCCCCTTCTCCAGTTGGATAACAAGGGTATGTTAGTGACAAGCAAGTTGCCAAATTGGTGTCCAATTGAGAGACTTCACTGGGACGATGACCCACACGAAATTATTATTATTACCTATACTGGAGACAGAGATATGAAGAAATGTTTAGATCCTTACCTCAAAAGGGAATAGTTTTTAAGGTATATATAGGTATGCAACAAACATTTTTTTATCTCAATCTTTTGATGCTAAAGACTTTAGTGTCAGAAAATAAATAATGCTAAGTGATGTGCCACCGCTTTTTAACTTCCCACTTCAATTATCATCTAAGGGAAAAAAAGAAAAGTCACAATTTGAGGTATAATATTTATTATTCTGGTTCACAGCATTTGAATTCATTGCACATGTCACACAGATCAATATTGGCGATTGTATACAAAATCGCATAAGGCTTACCCTTTTTTATATACCAGGTGGCCCAGGCACGCAGTCCTCTGTTGATATTACTTAATCCCGTATAGAACAGATGCCAAAAGGATCGCCAAATCAGAACAGTAAAGGAGACTCCACACCAACAGAGATGAGACCCTGCTACACCTAAGATAAGCACTTGAAAACAAACACTTAACAGCTGTAACTGGTCCTATAGCTCGTCTCAAGAAACCTCGCTTTCTGTAAGACGCTTGCTGGGTTCGATTCCTGAGCTTGAGAAAGGTGTCTGTGTAGAAGAATGATTGCCCCTGACCAAAATAATATGCACAAGGGCCAAAGAGTATTAATTATCTGCTTTAAGGCATAGCAACATGTGATAGCTAGTTTATTAACACCAGTTCATCTATATCTACATCTACATCTACATGACTACTCTGCAATTCACATTTAAGTGCTTGGCAGAGGGTTCATCGAACCACAATCGTACTATCTCTGTACTATTCCACTCCCGAACAGCGAGCGGGAAAAACGAACACCTAAACCTTTCTGTTCGAGCTCTGATTTCTCTTATTTTATTTTGATGATCATTCCTACCTATGTAGGTTGGGCTCAACAAAATATTTTCGCATTCGGAAGAGAAAGTTGGTGACTGAAATTTCGTAAAAAGGTCTCGCCGCGACGAAAAACGTCTATGCTGTAATGACTTCCATCCCAACTCGTGTATCATATCTGCCACACTCTCTCCCCTATAACGCGATAATACAAAACGAGCTGCCCTTCTTTGCACCCTCTCGATGTCCTCCGTCAATCCCACCTGGTAAGGATCCCACACCGCGCAGCAATATTCTAACAGAGGACGAACGAGTGTAGTGTAAGCTGTCTCTTTAGTGGACTTGTTGCATCTTCTAAGTGTCCTGCCAATGAAACGCAACCTTTGGCTCGCCTTCCCGACAATATTATCTATGTGGTCCTTCCAACTGAAGTTGTTAGTAATTTTAACACCCAGGTACTTAGTTGAATTGACAGCCTTGAGAATTGTACTATTTATCGAGTAATCGAATTCCAACGGATTTCTTTTGGAACTCATGTGGATCATCTCACAACTGGCAGTATTACAAAAACGCTGTCATATCTATGACTGCAATAAAGAACGATGAATATAATGACGTTCCTTTAAATATCATAGACTGACAGATCTTTATAATTCCATGATTCATAATACAAATGTTCAAATATGCATGTCCATCTTGTTGGATGCATTGATGCAAGTGTCTCTCGGTATTAGCACGGACACCTCTTAACATTTCTGCAGAGATTGAAGTGCGAGCATTACATATTTCTTTTTTCAACATATCTACATTTTCTGGTTCCGTTTCGTAAACCCTGGCATTGATACAACCCTATGAAAAAAAATCAAGTGCGTTAAATCAGGCGATCTTGCTGGCCATCGTATGTAACCATCACAACCTATCCACTGTTAGGGGTACACATTGTTGAGATATTCCCTATGTCCTCTAAATTAATGGGGTGGTGCTCCATCGTGCTGAAACGAGGGACTCACAGCAATCTGAAGTGGGATGACTTCTAGGAGATGCCCAAGATTCAGCTCATTCTGTAGGAATTGCAAATACAGCCGACCAGTTAGTTGGCAAGCCGAATAAACTGGTTCAATGGTGTGGTCTCCTAGAATGCTGCACCATACATTAACACCCCAGGGTGTGGGACGTGGTTGTAAGCTGTGAGGATTTGCATGGGCCCAGTGATGCTGATTGTGTCTTTTGGCAGTGGCGCCATAAAATCTGCCTGATTAAATCCAGATTTAAAGCTATTTTGTGTACAAGACATCTCCAGAACTGTGCCCGATTTTGGAAATGGTATCTATATAGCTGTTGGCGTTTGGTGCAGCATCAAGGGGTGCCATTTTCGTTCCTCCAGAAACCTTTGTACTGAAGACCTCAGCATCCTCTGGTCCGCTACAGGTATTCTTTGTCCCAGTTACGATGAGAAATAGGTATTACTGGATGAAATGTAATGACTTTCATAATACTGATAATAATGACCATAATATAATAATAATATAATATAATTTGCACCTATAATAATAATAATAATAATAATAATAATAATTATTATTATTATTATTATTATTATTATTATTATTATTATTATTATTGTAGTTGCAAATAATACTGCAGCCCAAATGCAATAGGACAATAGCAGTTTCGTTTATCCCACCTTGTATGTACGCACTATTTTCATTTAAACTATGCTTATCATGTGTGGAACGTGCTCCAAAATACTCAATAACATTCTGGGCAACATCGGGTGTGTTGTGGATTGGTATATCCATGAGATGCTGTAACTGGAAAGCTCGAGTTCTTAAACACATCTCTGTATGCCAGAAAGGTAGAGATCGCGTTGGAAAACATTGTGAAAACAGCTGTTGGGTCTCAGCTGCATTGCAGTGCGTCTCCCCATAGATCAGAGTCATATCAGTGTAGTCTTTGCTGGAGAACATTGCAGTTATTATCTGTTTGACTGTAAGATCTGACTCGAAGTATCGACTGCCATGCGACCTTATCAGAGTCGAAGCAGGAGGAAAATGTACGCAATGGCGGCACAGCTCGGTGGGAATTCGCTTGTACAGGCTCGCCCGCTTTGGACAGCAGTGACAAGGTACCCCTTCTTGCACTAATGCATGCAGGAAACGTAAAACATGGTCCACCTTGTATACAGGTTGTCATATTCAGGGATATGACAAGAGCTATCGCTCGAAACAAAAAAGTCTCGTAAACTTGGGTTCTAAAATGCTTACCATAAGAGCTATAAGCACTTCTCCATCTTCAGTATTGTGAAACAAATGTCTTTGCTTTCCATATTCTCAGAGATGATAGTGTAGGATTTTGTGAGGGATTCACTGACCCAAAATTGTAGCTCAAACAGTTTATTAATTAACACTTTTAGAACATTCAAAGCTTACACTGTACAATATATCTAGGTTACAAGAGAATGCACCAAACATAAATCAAAGAGCTTACAAAAGACAGATTATATCTTACTGTGACAGTCAGTTGTTGCTTGTGATTTCCTGGTCAATCTTCAGATCGCTGTACAGGCCTCCTCTTTTTTTCTTTGATATCCAAACCCAGGGAACTGATGTTTGACCTGCTGTCCTGCCCTCGTCACCATCAGTGGAACCCCTTATGTAGGTGATTGTGGCAGCCACTGTTCCGTATTTGTCTGTCGACATCCATGCCAGTATGTATAAGATGATGTGGTAACAGGTGGAAGGTTCCACACCATAAATGTAGGCTGGCCCCCAGCTGAATTCGTGGTGATCATCTCCTCTGTAAAATGAGCTGGCTTTAAGTGCTCAATTGAAACAGTGTTCTCACAGCTGTTCCAAAAACTTTTTTAAGAGTGCAGTTCTCTTTGTCCAGTGAATGGTGGCGAAAAAAAGTGTGTTGTCCTGTTATTCTATAAACTAGAGCAGAGAACTCTTCTGTTTCAGAAAATTGAGATGCTATGGAATTAGACCAATTCACTCATTTAGTGCTGTGTGCAGGAAAATGTCGCAACGGTTCCTCCAAAGAAATCTTCTTGCATTGTGTGCCCGAATGCACACCACCGATTTTTGTCGGTTATGGGTGTCACCAACAGGTACAGCTAGGTACTCATGGCAGGGGAAGAGGGGATTGAGAAATGCAGCACAACAACCTGTAGTGCCCTTTGGAGGCCATGAAAAGTCTTGGTGTTTGCAAGGAGCTATGTATTGGGTGCCCTGTCTCCAAAATGGCAGTGAAACAATCACCAATAATCCCCATCCTTATTTGTCCTGTCTTTATACACAACTGGCCATTAATATTGCTACACCACAGGTATTCATAAAACAAATATATTATACTAGAACTGAAATGTGATTACATTTTCACGCAATTTGGGTGCACAGATCCTGAGAAATCAGTACCCAGAACAACCATCTCTGGCCGTAATAATGGCCTTGATACGCCTGGGCATTGAATCAAACAGAGCTTGGATGGCGTGTACAGGTACAGCTGCCTGTGCAGCTTCAACATGATACCACAGTTCATCAAGAGTAGTGGCTGGCGTATTGTGACAAGCCAGTTGCTCGGCCACCATTGACCAGGGAGAATGTGCTGGCCAGGGCAGCAGTCGAACATTTTCTGTATCCAGAAAGGCTCGTATAGGACCTGCAACATACGGTTGTGCATTATCCTGCTGAAATGTAGGGTTTCACAGGGATCGAATGAAGGGTAGAGCCACAGGTCGTAACACATCTGAAATGTAACGCCCACTGTTCAAAGTGCCGTCAGTGCGGACAAGAGGCGACCGAGACGTGTAACCAATGGCACCCCATAGCATCAAGCCGGGTGATACGCCAGTATGGCAATGGCGAATACACGCTTCTAGTGTGTGTTCATAGCGATGTCGCCAAACAAGGATGCGACCATCTTGATTCTGTAAACAGAACCTGGATTCATCCGAAAAAATGACGTCTTGCCATTCGTGCACCCAGGTTCATCGTTGAGTACACCATCGCAGGGGCTCCTGTCTATGATGCAGCGTCAAGGGTAACCGCAGCCATGGTCTCCGAGCTGATAGACCATGCTGCTGCAAACGTCGTCGAACTGTTCTTGCTAACGACACCCCCCCCCCCCCCCCTGTCTGTTGACTCAGGGATCGAGACGTGGCTGCACGATCCTTTACAGCCATACGGATAAGATGCCTGTCATCTCGACTGCTAGTAATACGAGGCCATTGGCATCAAGCAGGGCGTTCCGTATTACCCTCCTGAACCCACCGATTCCATATTCTGTTAACAGTCATTGGATCTCGACCAACGCGAGCAGTAATGTCGCGATACGATAAACCGCAATCGCGACAGGCTACAATCCGACCTTTATCAAAGTCGGAAGTGTGTTGGTACGCATTTCTCCTCCTTACATGAGGGATCACAACAACGTTTCACCAGGCAACGCCGGTCAACTTCTGTTTGTGTATGAGAAACCTGTTGGAAACTTTCCTCATGTCAGCACGTTGTAGGTGTCGCCATCGACGCCAACCTTCTGTGAATGCTGTGAAAAGGTAATCATTTGCATATCATAGCATCTTCTTCCTGTCGGTTAAATTTCGCGTCTGTAGCACGTCATCTTCGTGGTGTAGCAAAATTAATGGCCAGTTGTGTGTATTTTAACACAAGTCACCTGGTTGTTTGTTTAGAAATTCACACGTGATTACTTGTTCCGTTTCTCAAGGTCACTCCTATAAACGAAGGAAAACTATTTGTTTGCATTGACAAAATAAAAAAAGGAAGTTTCTTTTACAAGGTACCTGTACATCCTCCAGGCGAGTGTCGTTATGTACCGAATAGTAACCCAGTATACTCACATTAAATGCAACACGAAGCTACTTTTATCTTTGTCGTATAAGTAATTTTACTGTGCCAAATTTTCAAAAAATTATGACAAAAATGTGTCATAGTATTTGTCACCTTGAAAGCATTGTTGAGTTCTTTCCAGAGCAGGAATTTAAATCGTCAGAAAAAAACACAATGCTAATCTGTTAAAATGCCAGTAAATGTTTAACATTTATCTTTTTTCGGGTTACTACTATTGCTATTCTTTAATGATTTTAGTTAAACAGATACTTGTTTTCATCATGTATGTACTAGTGTTGCTCTGTGGCTTAATGGTTAATATCCAGATTATGGATATAAGTGCCTGCTAGAGTTCATTTCCTGCTCAGTCCTAGGACTATTCTATGTCGCTTATTACTTCTTTTATATCTGGAATTGTTTCGTAATGTGAAAAAGGCCAAGCTGCGCCTTTGTTCGGAATCCATCTTAAACTTTAGGCCCCCTTGTAACTGTCTGGCTAAGTTAGATCTGATGAAGAAAAGAACTTAGCTTATACTCAATCACACCAATTCCTTGCAAGGCACTATGGTGTTTAAACTAAACTTCTCGTCAGTAACAAGTTTTATCTTTATGTTCTCAGTCTGGTGAGCAGATTTCACTAGTAATTTTATACTTAATCGATCATGAGAGTATTAGATGATTCACATCTGAGTTAGGAAAAGAGAAGTACAGTACCAAAAGAACTATTCGATAGCACTTTTTACAGGACTATTTTGGCCGTTGTAGGATGTATTCTCAGAGACAAAATCCGCTCAAAAACATTTCTTTTTATGGACGAACTAGAGGTGAATCAAATGACATTGTTTACGCATTGACTTTGCTGCTTATCTGTTACATGGAGCACGACCTACGTTTCTTTAATCCGTCTCGTAGCTGCCACTCGAAACGACCTTGCGTAATCAATGATTGGTTGATTATTTTTCCACAGAAGTTTGTTTGACTGTCGACGCTTGTGACACCGTCTGCTGAGGTCGAATCTACTATCGATTTTACGTAGGGAAACTTCTGCAGTTAGCGCAGTTGCTGGCCTAGGTCTAGGGAATTGCCTGTGCGGTCTGCGTATTTCGCGAGATGAGCCCTATAGTGCAACTGCCGTCAATACTAGCGAAGAAAGTTACAGCGTCACCGCTGGTAAGAATTTTTTGTTTATATACTATTGACACGTAGACTAATCTTTAAAAAAAACGGAGCAGTTTTGCGTGTGTATATATTTCTGGCAGTGATTATGTAACAGGTTTTCGATGTGTAGAGAAAGTGTATTATTAATATGTATTGTTACCGTTTTATCGTATGCTTCCGACGTTTAATCGTTCTGTCTCCATTCAAAGTTGATGAACGATAGGCCTACTTGCAATAGCAATGTAAATCAGGACATAACTTAGTTCAATGCGTTTTTTTGCTATTGATCGCATACTTGCTATTATGATCCAGATTTCAAATTGTGACGAAATTCACATGCGGAAAACTATTGTCCAGTAACCGATGCTACAATTTAGTCAAATAATATTGTTTTACTAAATAGATGAAAGAAGAACGTTACGTAATGCAGCTCCGATGCTTAGCAGAGAAGAGGCGGAGGTGTAGCCCTAGTAGCTGGTTACAGAGTGTTCGTAAGAAGTTAGTTATTCTAATAAATGTCCTGCATTTGGAATAGTTAATGCGAAGTGACTCTGTGTTAGTGCACTTCATTTTTCTCTCTGCTATGAGCTCATATTGCTACCTTCTTTGCGTAACACCGTAGTTAAGTAATTTCACCGATACGCAAAATCAGCAGAATTGTAAAGCTTCATGTATAGTAGATACTCCAAGAAACACCTGACACTCTTTGTTGTTCTACGTAGACTACATGCGTAAAGAAAATATTGGATTAATTTTTAATTTCATTGATGCTCTGATAGTGTACTACGTATCGGTCTTACAAACTACTCTGGTTTGCATTATTCTCATGTTTCCGAAGAATTTTGGTATTTGGGTCATTCTATGCCAAATGGCTTAAATTTAAATACAGTCTTCCCACGACTGTCACTAATTTTGATTAGATTATATTATAATTGTCATCATTGTACGCCTAGTTCTTGAATCCTCATCCTGCAACTTTTTGGGTTATTGGTTAGTACTTTTCCCGTTGCATTGCCACTTTAGGTGAACATTACATGGTGAAAGAAATGCAAAACATCCGATGCATATAACTATGGCAAAAAATAACTGAGTTGATATGTTCTCATTAAAATACTGTTTGGTGGGAAATCAAAACCAACCTACAATGAATACATTTGGGAAAATACTCATTTGTAAATAGGAGTGAACTGCGGTTAGTGCTATTAAATCATATTTCAGATAGAGTACATGTCAGCTAAAGGCCAAGGTGGTGGTTAGTGAGGTGAGAATCAACAACCATCTAACTGGAAATAAGCATTAAAAGTTTGTAGAAAACAGAGAGACTATAATATGGGACTGAAAGGAAGCCACTTCGAAGTGACATCATTTGCAAAAAAGAAAGAGAGAGAGGAAACATTGTAGTTTTCATAGATGCCTTTCATCTGTGCTGATCTGACACTGAAATGTAAGTAATGGAAGGAGTATAGGTAACTCACTGTAGTTGAAACAAGGCGTATTTATTAGGGGGAATACTTGAATAAACAAAAGCTGTCACCAACCTAGAAGTTTGAAAATTAGGCTATAATCTTTTGCTAAATGTGGTGCTATTGGAGATAGTATGTTCTTACCTTCCTCTGACCTTCAAACTGACACCCATCCAGTTACAGTGATATGTTTAACTTAACATAGAATTCGAGCCCCAGTGCATCTTAGTTAATTGCACAAAGAAATTCTAGGTCTGACTGAGAACTTTGTATTTGTAAACTAAGACATAATGATACAATGAATGATTAATGTTGAAAAACATTGTTATATCTTATCAGCTAGGTGGACACCAACAAATTGAGTATTTAATATTAATTGTACATTTTGTTGTGGGGGGGGGGGGGGGGAGATAGTTATGTAGTCAGTATGGATGACTATACAGTTTCTGGTTCTATTTGCATCAGTACAAATGTGAAATGATACAGAAAATGGATAAAGTCCTACGTAGTGCAATTCTTCTAGACTTTCCCATGTAGATAAGAGGATAGTTTAGATTTTTAGGGGAAACTATCTTGTTACAATTAAGTCTCAAAACAGGTCGTGACTTAATCACCTCTCTGCAGGCAAACACTCCACAACTCTTGTGATGAATTTCAGTGACTGCTTGACAGAAAGTCTCTGCCAAGTATCTGATTCCTCCCCCTACAAGGCCTGCCACTGTGATGTCATCCCAAAAATTCAGCATAACCTCCCAGAAATTCTCCCATGAATACGTCTCCCTCCTTACCCCAACGAAACCTTGTGCACGAACCTTCTGCATGCTCCCCAAATTCACAGAGCTAATCAGCCTCAATGCTCTATTGGAACTGGTCATGTTTCTAATGAAAGAATTTCAACTCTTGTTGACCAACTCCTCCAACCAATTGCTCGAAATATAGCCTCTCACATCAAAGTTGAATCGGCATGAGAAAAACGCAACACTGTTAACAGCTTTCAACTGTGAAGTGGAGGGGGGGAAGGAAAAAAAAATGCTATAGAATTCTGACAACTGTGAGACATTGCCATAGAGATGGTTACAAAATCTCATTACATGATTCGGCAGCAGACCTTCAGGCTCCAGACCCACTACTCATTCCTCATACACCTTACCAACTATATTGTGAGCATAATTACGTCCCCTTTGAGGGGAAGGTGTATAAACATATCAGTGGCACCCTTCTATGCAAATGTTTCTGTGGGCAATCTGATAAAACCTTCCTAGTCTCCACAACCCCTTGTCAGGTTCAGGTTCATTGATGTTTTCGTGATCTGGACTCATTCCTCTACCTCAACGCCATCTGCTTCACTTGGCCATCTTCAACCTAATGTGACATATCCATGGGTGTTGACCTCTACCTCTTTCGTGGCTCTTACCATATTAATCCCACTAAACACCAACTCTACCTGCATTTCAACAGCTGTTGTTCCTTCCACACAAAAAAATTACTCCCATGCAGCCTGCCCATCTGTGAATGGCATATCTTCAGTGATGAGAATTTCCTTTTTCCACTGTGCGTGAAGTCTCGTGGGGACCTTCAGACAGGCACCACCCTCCAAATGTGGGCCACAGATTTTCCCATGCATATCCTCACACACCATCTCCAAGAACCAGCTGCAAAGTAGTGCTGCCCCCCCCCCCCCCTCTCTCCCCTGATCATCTAGTATCACCTTGGTCTGAAGCAATTGTACCATATCCTTTGCCAGGGCTTTAATTGTCTATTACCATACCCAGAAATTAGGACATCCTACCCAAGATGCTTCACACCTTTGCTAAAGTGGTATTCCATCACCTGCCCAATGTACACAATACCCTAGCCCATCCCTATGCCAACACCACTTCCAACCTCTTGCTATAGGGATCATATTCCATTGGGAGACCCAGGTGTAAGACTGCCCAGTCTATCCACCAGGCACATCCTACTCCAGTCCTATCAGGGGCAGGGGCCATCTGTGAAAGCAGCCATCTCTTTACCATTTTGCTGTAATCACTGCACAGCTTTCTATGTTGGTATGGCTACCAACCATCTGTCCACAATAAACAGCCACAGAAATACCGAAGCGTCCGATCCCGCCCGTCTGCTTTGACCCATGATGTCACAAATATGCCGGAAACTACGATAAACCACAATTCCAATATGGCGAATATAACGTCGGTACGTACACATTATGAGGACGAGAATACATTGAAAAACACACACACTTTCCACAAAAAGCCTAATGACACTAACAGGACAAGCGCAGGAAATGGTGTTTTTGGTTGGGGGCAAACTAAATATTAACAAATTTAGACACCCACCCCCATACAAAACCACACAAAACACACAAAAAAAAACTGACATCACAAAACTCCTCAAATACCACTAAACACAATATCATCTGGAATCGGACACTTCCCGTGACATGTATTGCTCAACAGCAGCTCCCGATCCCATAAATTAGGATCAAACATTTCCCTTGGCCTATATAGCACAAAAACATCTCCTGATACCAATATCAACATACACAGCCACACATTGGGATCGAACACTTCTCTTGACCTGCGCAATGTTAATTTTATCTGTCATATCCGTTCCTGAACAAAAACAACCACCGATTAATTTTACTAAAATTACCACACAATCTACAGTGAACAACACTAAATTAACCTTCACACAAAATCATTAACTCACTGAAACGAATTCCACTACAAACACAGCAGACACCCGAACAATTCTGGATAATGAGCAAAAGCAAACTGAGCCCATTAAACCACAACACGACGACATCTACAAACACGCCACACTCACAAGCCAAACTCTGTGCTGTCGTGACGTCACACACAACACCCGTACGTCACTGGTCAAAGCCGACGTGTGGGATCGGACGCTTCTGTCGACCCACAACCACTGCCAGAGTATGGCCAAGAACAAAGTTGACTGCCGAGTAGTACAACATGCACCGGAGCACAACATGCTTAATTTCAAGGACTGTTTCATAACCCAGATGATCTGGATCCTTACCTCCACCATCTGTTAGCTCACCATCCCCACACCTTTTACCCAGCAGTTTCCACTTCTTTTGAGCTCTGCATGTGTCTGTGTCACATTGATTGTGCCCCACATCCCACCGACTTCAATACCTGTGTAGCACATACCTAGCCCGTGTACCTACCATCCCTCCCCCACACATTTCTAGCCAATGAATGTGCTGGCTCCCTCTAAGCCACTAGCTACCTAGCCTAATCCCTCTTCCCGCCTCCCATCTCTTTCTCCCACTGTCCACCCTGTCCAACACAATCACTACCACCCCACCCTAGACTACATGTTGAAATGCAGTCCCCACATGCTGGGTATTGAGTGTCCAGTCAGCACACTGTAGGGCACGCGCGTGTGCGTGTGTGCGTGCGCGTGTGCGTGTGTGCGTGCGCGTGTGCGTGTGTGCGTGCGCGTGTGCGCGTGTGCGTGCGCGTGTGCGTGCGTGCGTGTGCGTGCGTGTGCGTGCGTGCGTGCGTGTGCGTGCGTGTGCGTGCGTGCGTGTGTGTGCGTGTGCGTGCGTGTGCGTGGGTGTGCGTGCGTGGGTGTGTGTGCGTGTGTGTGTTTTCTCTCTTGTAGCTTGTAAAGAATTTATTTCAAAAACTAGCAATTTTTTTTTGTTATTCTTTTGCCTGTTGATGACTCGACACTTGTCTGTTTGGTTACTGGTCTCGCTTACTGTGTACTTATTACCACAGAAAAAATCACTATAATTATACTAGTGGTCTACATACAACTTATCAATGTGGATAAACGTATTTATTTGTCCTTAGACAATTCGTTACAACAGTATTTCTCGCCAGTTTGAATCGGTACCTCCTCTTTTCTATCAATCCAGCTAGTTACAAATCCCAATTTTTGTTGCTAAAGTTGCCTCCAGGTCTCTCTGTCTCTCTCTCTCTCTCTCTCTCTCTCTCTCTCTCTCTCTCTCTCTCTCTCTCTCTCCTCGTAAGCTTGCATACAGAAGAATTTAAATATTTGTCTTGACATGATGTGATGGTTACTGAATTATGATCAAAATCCTTACTTTCAGAAAAACTTCGCGCTCTCAAGTGTGGCCTCAAGGAAGTTGCATTTTGGTGGCAGTGTAAAACAGAGTGAAGCCAAAAAATCAGAACAGGTGAGTTGATAGATATGTCACTATTTGTTCAGTGTCTGGTAGGCAGCTGTTCCATGGTAACTGTTCATGTGTGTATATTACTTTCTTAAGCTTCTCAGTAGCAAAACTGAATTGTGAGCAGATGCAAACTTGAATACCTGCCTGAAACACAGTGAAGTGATCCATCACTATGTGCTCTGGAAAGCTTACTTTGTGACAGTCTTTCTGTTGTGCCTATCTGCTCACTGTATAGTGAGCAGCAACCACTTTCTTGAATTTATCATTATTATTATTATTATTATTATTATTATTATTATTATTATTATTATTATTATTCCATGAAGTGTTTCTAGCTTCTGTTTATCTACTATTGGCTTAATATAGTCACACATTTTTCGTCAGTTTGACTATGTCAGCTATATTTTAAGTACCAGATCTGTCTTTCTTATTGTATCCAGTAGCTTCTTGTTCCATAATTATGTACATATTTTACTCTAGCTAATATTTTGTTTTTACTCAATGTAACACATTATCTGAGTGACAGGTAACGTGGCGTGACCTTGTCAGGTAAAGCAAATGAGACTGCCAGTATTATCTCATGCAGAAGTTCGTCAGTAAATTTATAATTTAGTGTGCAGCTTCTGTTCAATTTTGTTGTCATTTAGTTTGATTACCACCCATTTTTATTGAAAAAACCGAATTCCTGTAGTTGAAATGTATAATAGTGTTAATAGTTGCCCAGAATTCTTTCAAACAGCTAGGTGAGCACTTACACAGCACTGGAACATTCCATTGTTTTAAGTTTCATGAGGAAATTTGTTTACCATTTGTATGTAATGTTGACAAGGAAGCCCCGTGGGGTAGTTGTGTGGTCTGAGGTGCCTTGCCATCATTCGCGCAGCTTCCACCATCGGAGGTTAGTCCTCCCTCAGGTGTGTGTGTGTGTGTGTGTGTGTGTGTGTGTTTTGTCCTTAGCGTAAGTTAGTTAGATTAAGTAGTGTGTAAGCCTAGGTACCGATGACCTCAGTAGTTTGATCCCATAGGAACTTACCACAAATTTCCAATTTTTTTGACAAGGAGCATACAGGTTTTTAATGCCAAAAGTTGTAAGTGTAATATGGGGTGTAGAATAAGTATAGACAATCACACACTGTGTATTGGCGATATCAAACAGTTGATAGATATCTAAGCACGAAGGTGAATAAAGTAATTTAACTTTTGAAGTAAGACTTGTTTCAGAGCAGTGGCGGATACATGGGGGGGGGGGGTGCATGCTCCTTTCCCCTCCTCTCCTTGCATATTACCACCCGTGCCAACCCCACCAGTCAGCCCGCGTGCTATTCATTTGTTTCTTTCATCAGTCGAATCGAGCCATCGAGTTGTTGTACTTGCCTATGTAGCAAGTGCGTCCACGTAGTCATATTTTGTGTGTTTCTGTCTGGCACATAGATAGCTATCACATACCTACAAGAAAAGTTGCATCTGTTGCTACAGTAAAAAATAGTTTTTCAACAGTGCGGCATACAAAAACAAGGCTGAGGTCGACAACGGAGGAGGATCGACTTAATGGCTTAGCTCTGTTGAACACTCACCCTGACATTGATTGTCCTATTGACGATGTAATTAACCAATTTGGCAGGAAGAATAGGCGTGTAGAATTAATCATTTAAGGAAGAGAACCACAGTTGTAACTTTTTTATATCATAAGATGACATTGTCTTGTATATCTGTATAATCCGTTTAAATAAAACTTTCTTGAACTTCGCATGTGACTTGATTATTTTTTTACTATGGTAAAAGTGAAGGTAGCTCAAGATATCTTCAGTGTCCTCTCCTTGAGGTTTTTCTGTATCCGCCACTGCTTCAGAACCTCTGTATCCTCCACATACTGTAAGCTAGGCTAGGTATTCACCAGCTACAGACATAGCATATAAGGCAGATAGATGGGTGTCACATTAAATTACCAGACCTCTTTACAGTCTTGTGCAACAGTAGTTTTGACAAGTTTCTTCTACTGGCAGGACAACATTAAAGCAGTTGCAAGTGCATGCACCATTAAACTACATGTTGCTGCACAGGTCCCCTACCAATTACTTGTTTATGTCCAGTGAAGGTGGACGGTGTGATTTCTTAGGTTTATTGTGACACTGCAATGTTGTTGTTGTGGTCTTCAGTTCTGAGACTGGTTTGATGCAGCTCTCCATGCTACTCTATCGTGTGCAAGCTACTTCATCTCCCAGTACTTACTGCAACCTACATCCTTCTGAATCTGCTTAGTGTATTCATCTCTTGGTCTCCCTCTATGATTTTTACCCTCCACGCTGCCCTCCAATGCTAAATTTGTGATCCCTTGATGCCTCTAAACATGTCGCACCAACTGGTCCCTTCTTTTTATCAAGTTGTGCCACAAACTCCTCTTCTCCCCAATTCTATTCAATACCTCCTCATTAGTTATATGATCTACCCATCTAATCTTCAGCATTCTTCTATAGCACCACATTTCGAAAGCTTCTCTTCTTGTCCAAACTACTTATCATCCATGTTTCACTTCCATACATGGCTACACTCCAAACAAATACTTTCAGGAACTACTTACTGATACGTAAATCTATATTCGATGTTAACAAATTTCTCTTCTTCAGAAACACTTTCCTTGCCATTGCCAGTCTACATTCTATATCCTCTCTACTTCGACCATCATCAGTTATTTTACTCCCTAAATAGCAAAACTCCTTTACTACTTTAAGTGTCTCATTTCCTAATCTAATTCCCTCAGCATCACACGACTTAATTCGACCACATTCCATTATCCTCGTTATGCTTTTGTTGATGTTCATCTTATATCCTCCTTTCAAGACATTATCCATTCTGTTCAACTGCTCTTCCAAGTCGTTTGCTGTCTCTGACAGAATTACAATATCATCGGCGAACCTCAAAGTTAGTATTTCTTCTCCATGAATTTTAATACCTACTCCGAATTTTTCTTTTGTTTCCTTTACTGCTTGCTCAATATACAGATTGAATAACATTGGGGAGAGGCTACAACCCTGCCTCACTCCCTTCCCAACCACTGCTTCCCTTTCATGCCCCTCTACTCTTATAACTGCCATCTGGTTTCTGTACAAATTGTAAATAGCCTTTTGCTCCCTGTATTTTACCCCTGCCACCTTCAGAATTTGAAAGAGAGTATTCCAGTTAACATTGTCAAAAGCTCTCTCTAAGTCTACAAATTCTAGAAACATAGGTTTGCCTTTTCTTAATCTTTCTTCTAAGATAAGTCGTAAGGTTAGTATTGCCTCACGTGTTCCAACTTTTCTAGGGAATCCAAACTGATCTTCCCTGAGGTCGGCTTCTACCAGCTTTTCCATTCGTCTGTAAAGAATTCGTGTTAGTATTTTGCAGCTGTGACTTATTAAACTGATAGTTCAGTAATTTTCACTTCTGTCAACACCTGCTTTCTTTGGGATTGGAATTATTCTTCTTGAAGTCTGGAGGTATTTCGTCTGTCTCATGCATCTTGATCACCAGGTGGTAGAGTTTTGTCAGGACTGGCTCTCCCAAGGCTGTCAGTAGCTCTAATGGAATGTTGTCTACTCCCGGGTCTTGTTTCGACTTAGGTCTTTCAGTGCTCTGTCAAACTCTTCACGCAGTATCTTATCTCCCATTTTGCCTTCATCTACACCCTCTTCCTTTTCCATAATATTCTCCTCCAGTACATCGCCCTTGTATAGATGTTCATACAAGTGGTTCTCTTATCTCCAAAGGTCTCTTTAATTTTCCTGTAGGCAGTATCTACCTTACCCCTAGTGAGACAAGCCTCTACATCCTTACATTTGTCCTCTATCCATCCCTGCTTAGCCGTTTTGCTTTTCCTGCCGATCTCATTTTTAAGCCGTTTGTATTCCTTTTTGCCTGCTTCATTTACTGCATTATTATATTTTCTCCTTTTATCAGTTAAATTCAATATTTCTTCTGATACCCAAGGATTTATATTAGCCCTTGTCTTTTTACCTACTTGATCCTCTGCTGCCTTCACTACTCCATCCCTCAGAGCTACCCATTCTTCTTCTACTGTATTTCTTTCCTCCATTCCTGTCAATTGTTCCCTTATGCTCTCCCTGAAACTCTCTACAACCTCTGGTTCTTTCAGTTTATCCAGGTCCCATCTCCTTAAATTTGACCTTTTTGCAGATTCTTCAGTTTTAATCTACAGTACATAGCCAATAGATTGTGGTCAGAGTCCACATCTGCCCCTGGAAATGTCCTACAATTTAAAATCTGATTCCTAAATCTCTGTCTTACCATTATATAATCTATCTGATACCTTCTAGTATCACCAGGATTCTTCCATGTAGACAGCTTTTTTTTATCATTCTTGAACCAAGTATTAGCTATGATTAAGTTATGCTCTGTGCAAAATTCTACCAGACGGCTTCCTCTTTCATTTCTTCCCCCAATCCATATTCACCTACGTTTCCTTCTCTCCCTTTTCCCACTGACGAATTCCAGTCACCCATGCCTATTAAATTTTCGTCTCCCTTCACTACCTGAATTTCTTTTATCTCATCATACATTTCCTCAATTTCTTCATCTGCAGAGCTAGTTGGCATATAAACTTCGACTACTGTAGTAGGCATGGGCTTTGTGTCTATCTTGGCCACAATAATGCTTTCACTATGCTGTTTGTAGTAGCTTACCCACACTCCTATTTTTTATTCATTATTAAACCTTCTCCTGCATTACACCTATTTGATTTTGTATTTATAACCCCTATTCACCTGACCACAAGTCTTGTTCCTCCTGCCACCGAACTTCACTAATTCCCACTATATCTAACTTTAACCTATCCATTTCCCTTTTTAAATTTTCTAACCTACCTGCTCGATTAAGGGATCTGACATTCCATGCTCCGATCCATAGAACGCCAGTTTTCTTTCTCCTGATAACGGCGTCCTTTTGAGTAGTCCCCGCCCGGAGATCCAAATGGTGGACTATTTTACCTCTGTAATATTTTACCCAAGAGGACGCCATCATCATTTAATCATACAGTAAAGCTGCATGCCCTCTGGAAAAATTACGGCCGTAGTTTCCCCTTGCTTTCAGCCGTTCGCAGTACCAGCAGAGCAAGGCCGTTTTGGTTAATGTTACAAGGCCAGATCAGTCAATCATCCAGACTGTTGCCCCTGCAATTACTGAAAAGGCTGCTGCCTCTCTTCAGGAGCCACATGTTTGTCTGGCCTCTCAACAGATACCCCTCCGTTGTGGTTGCACCTACGGTACGGCCATCTGTATCGCTGAGGCATGCAAGCCTCCCCACCAACGGTAAGGTTCATGGGGAGGTGATTTGTCTTAGGTTTATTGTGACACTGCAATAGCATTACAAAAATGCTAAACGATCTGCTGTGGGAGGCACTACATGCCTTGAGCATTGTGAAAAGGTTTACTCTTAGAATCCCAAGTGTTTGTATTCTGAGACAAATCAAGAAACTTAATTTTGTCCCACATCATCTGTAACATCGATGCTGGAAATATGTGACATTGAGACTTACACAGAGCCATACCAATAGCCATTCTACTGATGCACCACCTGTGAACAGAATATAAAATGGATAAAATGATGCAGGACATTGTGTGACCTATGCCAAACACTGTATGGTGACTTGCACAGTGCTGATGTAGATGTTGATTGTACTGCTTATGACAGTGTCATTCCATATTTTGAATAGAGGGTATGTCACATAGAAAAATGTTCCATCCCCAAAGTTCTGTAAACATCAGAAATGTCTTACTTAGAGCAGGAATAAAATACGGCCTGCAAACTGGTTGATGGCTGGTGTTTCATAATTGTGACCACTTACAGAAAGAATTATCTGAAGCAATTGAAGCCTGCACTGGTTAATGGAACATCTTAATTTAATGCAAGAGCGATAAAAATTATTGACAGGACAGCAATTTTCTGATTATTGATTATTAAATAAATATCCAATTCTCCTCAGGCCATTCAGCACAATTGTTTTAAACACACTGAATGTGTTACAGAAAATATATACGTATAGGTGCATAAAACATACACAAAGTAGATTAAGGTTCAGCAGTACTGGGTAAGGAGTCAGCTATGTCCTTATCAATGGATCCATCACAGCATTCATTCACCTTAGCAACTTGAGAAAACCCTGAAAAAATGGCAAACCAGTGTTAGGATGGCTAGATAGGGTAGAACCCCTCTCCTACCATGTGAGAGTCCAGTGCATTAACATTGGCTTAACCATATTGCTCAGTATGTGATTAGGAAATAAAACCACATGTACCTAGTCTACAAGGAGGTTACAATATGCACAATAAATGTAAACGGTGATATGATTAGAACATGAAACTTTGTTATATTGCACTTCTGAAAAAAAAAAATGTAAACACATCAACACATTATTGGCTGTAGTCTAGATCAGGGCCATTGGTGAGTGCTGCCATCATTGCTGCACAAAACACGTAAGTATGCAACTGGACCTGATTTAGACTTTCTTTACACTGCTGAAAAATAAATTACATAAACCCCTGCTAAAAGTATATCCATCAAAACTAATCTTGTGACCTATCCTTCCTCTGTAGAGGTGTATGGCCTTGCATTTGAAAGAGAGAAAACTAAAAACAAACAGCACAAACATTCTTGTGCAAAGATACACACATTGTGAACTCTACAATAAATGAGGGCTTAGTGTTTCTATAATGTAACATAATCATTTACTGTATAGAAACACACCTGAGCAAGAAATGATTTTAACTCTGCTCTGAAAGACATTACTTTTCCCAGTCTCTTTCTGTATGATAGTATCACATGAAAAAGAATTCACATTTTTACTCCATAAGCCATCTTAAAATGTGTTGCAGGGGGTACTACATGTTAACTGTCACTTCCCCCTTAGCTGTTCCAGTCCCAAAAGCTTCACAGGAAGAACAGTTGCTGGTAAGCCTCTGTGTGGGCTCTGAATCTCTCTGATTTTATCCTCATGGCCTTTGTATGAGATATACATAGGAGGGAGCAATATATTGCTTGACTCTTATAGCAATGCATGCTCTTGGAACTTTTGACAGTAAGCACCATTATGCTGCAGAACACCTGTGTTGCAGTATCTGCCACTGTTGCTTCCACATTTACTTAATGAACCTGTAGCACAATGGATCTTCTCCATTTCCTCTATCATTCCTATCTGGTATGGATACCAGATTGACAAAGAATATTAAAGTACTGGTCAAATGAGACTTTTGTAAGTTACTTCCTTGGTTGATGGATTACATTTCCTGAGGATTATTCCAGTGAACTTTAGTCCCGCATCTGCTTTACTTGTGTTAATTTTATGAAGACATTCCTCTTTAAATCGCCCTGTATGCATACTTCTAGCTATTTTATGGGAGTAACTGCTTTCAGTAATTGTTTTTCTTTCATGTAATTGTATATTAATGTGCCTTTTTTGCCCCTGTGTTCATGATATGCTACATTTGCTTATGTTGAGGGTCAGTTGACACCAAAATGCCTCACATATCTTAAAGTAAGAGTTGTTTCTGCTTGCTCCACATGGAGGGGCTCACAGTTGAATGTTATACCTATGGTATTTGCTATTAGTGTGTAGGTTTCCAAGACTGGCTCTTGTCATCAATGCACATTTGTACAAATAAAGGGAGGGTACTGTAAGCATGGACAAATTTATAAATAGCAGCTTGCAATTAGCAGTTGTAGATTGTGAGAAGATTCAAGTAGCTATTTTCTGCAATGTAAAAGTTTTATCTGATCAACTATTACTTATTCTCCAGAAATTATTCCATAAGCTTAAAGAGACTGAAAGTGACCAAAGCAAGCCATTGTAGCAGGTCCTGAGGAATGTTCTTTAGAAATGGTTCTCAGAGCAAAATTTGTAGAACTGAGTGTTTGGGAGTTTTGTTACGTGGTCTTTTTAGTTTGTCTCAATCAACATTCATCCCTAGTAGTTTTGTGCATTGTACCATTGTTTTGTAACTCATTTTCAGCCATTACCAGTTGAAGATCTTGGTTTTGAGTCATTTTTCCAAGTTGAATGTAATTTGTTCACTTCACATGAAGAGTCAGCACGTTGACATGGACCATGAATGCAAGGTCTTGAGTACTTAATTAGTTGTTGCAGACAGTGATTCCTTAACATTGCTCACTATTACACTAGTTCTGCAAACAACATGATCTTAGCTTCAGTTAGAAGGGCCTGTATGTCATTTGTATAAATACAGATACAGAACAAAAAGAAGACTAACTCACTACCCTCCTGCACTTTTTTCTTTTTTAAAAAAAGAAAAAAAGATACTTATGATTAGAATGAGCTGAATTGGGTTCCACAACATTTTATCTGTTTTGCAGAGATGATTGAAACCCCTTGTTTTATACCCGATGTATCCCAATTACCTAATAGAATTTTGTGACTAATAGTATCAAAAGCTTTAGAAAGATTTAAATTAATTCAAACAGCACTGTTAGTTTTACCTAGGCTTCTAATCATTTCATCTGTAAGCCATGCTGTTTCTGAAAGAGTAATGCTCAAGAGGTAGAAACATATCAGGATTGTGAAATTAGTTGTTGATCATAAATGATTGGAAACATACAGATTAACTAGGTGAGTCATGATAAGAGTTTTTCAAGGTCATCGTTGAATTTAAATGGACTACAGTCATTCCTGGTTGTCAGCAAGCAACTGTAGGTGATTCCAAACACAGGTAAACCATTTCCTAATACCTTGAGTTGGGTCCATTGACCTTGCTATGCAGATACGTTAAGAATGGTTGTTATGAAACATTGCAGGTGCTGTTTGGACTACTTCATACAGTTCAGTACCATCAAAGTGATAGGGCATGATGGGAGTGTATCCACTCATAGGAAAATAAATGTCTTGTCTTTTTTTAATAAGTATTTTTGCATGCAGCTCAGTTTGCATTACATTACGTGAATCACACTCCATGAATCCAATAGAAAGCAAATGAAATTAAGACTACAGTTCTACTGTGAATTGTATTTTAGTCAAATATGGTAAATTTAAGAATTCCTATGAATATAATCATCAGTGAGGTAGAAGTAGTTGCTGATCAGACAACCTTTTGTACTCTCCTGAAGCACACTACATTATGCACTGCACTGGACAGTTAATATGCTCCAGCAAATTGTCACATGTACCCATGTATCCAGCTCCTTTTCATGCTAACATTTATTAAATAATTTTTTTTTTTTTGTTTTTGAATGTTTCTATGTTACAATAGAATGTCTGTGCATATTTAGCTTGCCATGACTTTGTTTTGTATTCAGTTTTTGTTTTGTTAAGCTCATGTAGGTTGCAATACAGTTGCACCAAATTACTGCTTTGTTTCTTTTGTGTCCTAAACATGTATCAATGTAATGGTTATTTCAAGAATTAAAATTATGGGACCACGAATCAAATAACATATTATATGGCTATGAGAATTCAAAGAATCAGTCTGGCAATCCAGAATGGCAATGGGAAAACTCCTAGAGTTTATCAAGGTGTTGATGCCCCAATAGTGGCAGTTTATGGAACAAGAAGTGGTGTTAAAAAAGGTTCCCACAATCATAAGGATAAAGGAATGATCGGACCTGAACCTTTGCCACCTAGTTGGATATTTAGAGGGACACCTGGTAACAGATGATCAGAAATGGGCATACTTCCTATCATGTATTGGCACTGATATACTTGATCTGTTGATGAAGCTCTGTGGAGAAAAGGACATCAGCGAGGAAAAATATTCTATGTTGGTTAAGGGGGATATAATGGAAAATGTAAACATCTATTTTAAAAATCATTAGTCATATTTATTAATGTACAGATCTAAAATGTTGTGTGTGTGTGTGAAACAAGAGAGCTGTGTTTTAACAGAAAAATATAATAAAATATTAAAGATTACTATTTTGCCAGAAATTTGAATTTTTAATATTTTTATTGTCTTTTTTATAAAAAGCTATAACTCAGATTCTAATCATGCAAGTAATCTGCAGATTTTATTGTAGTGTCCTGAGAAGGTTGTAAGACCATTGGTAGAAATTATATCATTAAGAGTTTTTAATTTTGCACATCCAAAATTAACTTTCTGCATACAATCATCTAAGAATCAGGATGTAATTGCAGGATCTCATATTTTTTAGTTCCCGGGAGACAGCAACATGTTGCGAACATTTCCTGAAAATTTCATGTCATAGCGCATAACTGTTTGAGATAAAGCTTCTAATAATGTGAAAAATGTAAAACAGAGAAAAGGACGTTAGTTTAAATCTTTTCTTCTCATACTTCCACGTGTAATAAGCTTACGTCAATTTTAAAATCCTTCATACTGATATTTCTAATCCTCCAGGTTTCTCTTCTGTCCTCTTTGAATCTCCCTGGCCTGCATTTGAGGTAAGACACTGATCTGTTAGCTTTCTGAAACCAACTCTCATTGATGTTGTAAAATGCTTTTGTTGTGAGCACACCAGGATCTATACCACCTCTCTTCTCCTGCTATTATTTCCATTATTGTAACATACAACTGCATCATAGACACCTATTTTGAGTACTTGAAGTCCACAGAATGTCGTTTTTGAGCATCTAATCCATATTAAATTGAGGCTTTCATTTGCATTTTATGTCTTTCCGTGAAGACACTTCCTCAATAAATCAGGGTTTGGATGAAACCTGGATGAGGGCTTAATTGCATTCATAACAGATTCTGGCAATGAGTGTTTTTGCGAATATGGCTCTTTTCTGTTGTTGAACTTACACCAGTCATGTTTCAGGACACAGATTGTGCATTGGTGTTTGGTCAGTTGATAGTTTGTGGAAAACAATTGCCCACACAGCACACCTCATTGCCTCTAAATTAGTGTGGTTTTCCTGATAGCTCTCCCATAAAATATTCGAAGAGAACCAGTTTCTTTCAGAATAAGCCTGCCTTTTCCTCCTAGTGGTTTCCATCCTTAAGTCCTTCACCTTTCTTCTCTTCCAGCAAGTGACAAAGCCAACCACGAAGCTTCTTTGGGATGTGGTCAACACATTCCAACTTTTCTATTGTTAGATTGTATGGATTTTTCTGTTACAGCTTTGAACGAAGAGGAGTCCCCATCACCGAAGTATTTAATATATGTGCACGATACCGGTCCTCAGATCTGGAGAACATCCTCACAACTGCAGCAGCCTCCATGCTCTTGCTTGAGCCACTATAATTTTTAGAACATGCTACTGCATGCTTTTCTTGCCACAGTTTCTCACTGTCTTCATTGTTAGACATTTTCCTTGTTGCACACTGGTGGCAGTATTTAGAGATAATTTCTACATCTAAAACTTCACCTGAGTCAGCACCAATAACAGATGCAACTCCATACAGAGATTGCTGACCCCTTTTCATCCAGGTCCCATCTACAGACACACACGTTGGTAACATTTGTAGGAGATTCACTGTCATGAATATCTACCCCAGGATCTATTTCTTTTTGGTTTATTTCCACCAATTCCTCCTCTGCTTCCTTCATAGAAACTTTGGTGTAGAAACAGCACCAAACATTTAATTTTTCAAACCTGGCACGAGGTTGGAGGCATGTTCAGAAAACCACACAATAAGTTACCTCCTCCCCTGCCCTGTCCAAGGCATCTTGGAGGCACATGAAAATGAAAGCTTTATAGCTTGGCAGAGAAGCTCTAAGTCAATAAGTTTGAATCCATTCAAATCCATATCATCCACGCACCTGTACAATTCTCGTGTCCCAAGTTTCGATTCTGAAACTGAGAGCTTATATTCTTCATTCCGAGCTGCTTCCTCTCTCTTTTGTTGGTAAACCAATTTCCATCAAACGTCTGTTTCCTAAACAGTTTTTCCACCACCCACTACGCATAAATCTTGACTTCACTTAAAGGTTTGCAAATTAAACCTTCTGCCTACTAATATGTGTTGGTATTATCAAAATGTAAATAAATCATATGCAAGAAAGTTTTCGGGCAAAGATATAGATGTCAGCCAAAGATATCGAAAGAAAATAGCCTTCACACTGACAATAATTCCACTGAAGCAAGCAGTTTCTCAAATGTCGGAAAAGGTGGGAGTGGCTGTCAGTGCAGAGTTAATCAGTTTAGCAATGTAAAGACGTTTCTAAAGCTGCAATCACAATAAAATTCACATCCAACATAGATTAAACTGTGTAGATCAAGAAAATATTTTTGAAAAATCGATTTTTTGGACCAAAATAAATTACATCCCCCTTGTGCAACTGTCAGTCCATTTTAAAGCAAAAAATTTGCTGATGGCCACTTACTAATTCCTCAGCCTGGACACACACATTCAGAATGGGTGACTGATTTTATGTTTGTTGCAAGGGACTACAACTGCATTTGCGAACATGACTGCCAAGAGATTGCTTATATGAACAAATCAGTCAGATACTATATGTGATTAAAAGTATGTGGACACCTGGCTGAAATTGACCTAAAAGTTTGTGGCACCCTCCATTGGTAATGCGGGAATTCAGTATGGTGTTGGCCCACCCTTAGCCTCCATGACAGCTTCCACTCTCACAGACATACATTCAGTCAGGTGCTGGAAGGTTACTTGGGGAATGGCAGTCCATTCTTCATGGAGTGCTGCACTTGCGAGAGGTATCGACAGCGGTTGGTGAGGCCTGACATGAAGTTGGCATCCCAAAACATCCCAAAGCTGTTCTGTAGGATTCAGATCAGGACTTTGTGCAGGCCCATCAATTGTAGGGATGTTATTGTCAGTGTAACTATTCTGACATAGGTTGTGCATTATGACCAGGTGCCCGATCGTGTTGAGAGATGCAACTGCCATCCCCGAACTGCTCTCCAACAGTGGGAAGCAAGAAGGTGCTTAAAACATCAATGTAGGTCTGTGCTGTGTTAGTGCTACGCGAAACAAGGGGTGCAAGCCCTCTCCATGGAAAACACAACCACACCATAACACCACTGCCTCCGAATTTTACTGTTGGCACTATACACGCTGGCAGATGACATTCATTAGGTATTTGCCATACCCACACCCTGCCATCAGATTGTCTCATTTTGTACTGTGATTAGTCACTCCACAATGTTTTTCCACTGTTCAATTGTCCAATGTCTACGATCCTTACACCAAGCGACGTGTTTGGCATTTACCAGCATGATGTGTGGCTTATGAGCAGATGTTTGACCAAGAGATAAGAGCTCTCTCACCTCTCACCTCTTACCTATCTAAGTACTTGAAGTGGCTCCTGATTAATTTTGTAATTCCTGTGTGATGGTCTGGATAAATGTCTGCCTATTACACATTACGACCCTTTTCATCTGTCGGCAGTCTGTCAGTCAACGGATGAGGTTGGCCTGTACACTTTTGTGCTGTACATATCCCTTTATGTTTCCACTTCACTATCACTTTGGAAACAGTGGACCTTGGGATGTTTAGGAATGTGGAAATCTCGTGTAGAGATGTATGACACAAATATTACCCAATCACCTGACCACATTTGAAGTCAATGAGCTTTACAGAGTGCCCCGTTCTACTATCTCATGATGTCTAATGACTACTGAGGTCGCTGATATGGAGTACCTGGGAGTAGGTGGCAGCACAATGCACGTAATACAAAAAAGTATGTTTTTGGGGATGTCTCGATACTTTTGATTACATAGTGTATGTTGTTATAATGCATACTGTTCACAACAGCGTGCAGGATTTCACTCTGCAATAGAGCAATCCTTCAGTGAATGAAGTTTTAAACATTGCTGAAGCACACAAAGCTACCTAAAAAAAACTATGAAGACAATGAAGGATGAAAATAAAGGAGATTCACCTGAAATTTTTCAACACTACTAGTACAAATCGAAAAGATCACATTTGAGAAGCCCATCAAAAGAAAAGAACGCTAATCAGGAAAAATAGAAATCTTGCCCAAAATGCATAGTGAACTATAGCTGGAATGAACACAAAATTAGAAATGCAGTTTACAATATCTGCAAGAAGATTCGCCACATATCTACCGTTCGGCAAAGCATCAACAATCAAGACCATTGGCCAAGAAAACACAAAATGAAGGTGCATTGGCTGAAGAATCAGTTGTGATGAAATTTTTGCCAGTGAAGATGCAGGAAGAATCTAAATACCACAGGAAATGAATGGCTGCACGTGAAATTTCTGCTGGATCTCGTGCAACTTGCACACTGATGTGGATGCTTATGTGTTACTGGGATCATCAGTGCTGTAGCCCAAATTCAACCCTGGTAACTTTCAATGGAGCCCATATCAATTTAAAGGGAAAAATGATGGCAGCAGTCAGATACAAAGGCACAAACAAAAAGCTTTCATTAATGACTGTCAACTCATGAAAAACGATCTCTTTGCCTTGAAATGGCTCAATGCCCTCAGTTTAAATATTAACTAAAATAAGTCACTGATTGAGGGATAAAAATAGCTTTAAAGAAGCCGAGAAGAAAATATGCTATGATCGTGAATCTCTTGTCCAGCCTGGCTTGGGCACATGCAGAATCTACAAAGCAGCCCTGAAAATTGAATACAAGAGCCACCCAATTTTTTTTTTTTTTTTTCAAACCAGGACCAGTACCATTTGCTATGATGAATAATGTTAAAGAAGAAATTAAAGACTGGCCGAAGAATGCATATTTCCAGTTGGAATTGGAATGGGGAATCAGATGACTGTTGTCATTTCTCCACTTGGTCTGCTCGAATTCCAGAGATTACTGTAACTCAAATTGCATTATTAACCACCGATGCATCTTCGTATGGAATTGGAGCAGTATTGTCTCTAGTATACACATGGAGACTTCACCATTGCTCCCAAGACTTTAAGTGAAAATCAGGCTAGATACAGACAGATTTAAAGGAAGCATTATGTATAATTTATTGGGTCAAGAAATTTCACTAATACTTTCGTGGGACAAGATTTGAATTGATCACAGATGACAAGCATCTAATTTCAATATTCCATCCAAGGAAACAGCCGCCAGTAATGACAGTAAGAGACTACAAATATGAGATTACTATGGAATTGGATATAGGCCCACAGAGAAACTTTGCTATGCTTATGCCTTATCAAAGCTACCTGAAAATCTGGATGAAAAATGGGTATGTCTAAAGAATCCTGCTTGCAAATTGACGAAGAAATTGAAAAATAGATAGATTCATCTCCAGTTGATCACAGAAAGAATTAAGAAACCATGAGCAAAAGTGCAGCACTAAAAATGATTCTGCATAATACTATTTGCCAAAGGACAAAAATTTCGGCAGCCATATTTTAGCAAAAGGATTGCCCTCACCACCAGGTACGGCTTGTTACTTCTTGACACTTTTCAAGGATTATCATTCCCAAATGTGCCAAAATTTTGAAGACACTTCATGGTGAACACTGGGGCATTGTCAGAACAAAACAAATGGCAAGAAGATAGTGTTGATGGCCAAATATAGACAAAGCAATTAAATAAATGGTTTCACAACATGAACTTTATCAAGTGGCAAAATCAAATCCCAAAAAGGATTCTCAAAATTTGCCCAAAGCAACAGAAACATGTGAAAGAATTCACATGGATTATGTTGGATTATTTTGAAAAGCATCCTGTTTAATATTCGTGGCCACACACAGTCACAGGTCCCTTATGTATTTGACACGTCAACTACTTCAGAAGTCACAACAAAGGCACTCGGAAAAAATCTTTGCCTTTGAATGATTTCCGAAGGCTCTAGTTTCCAGCAGTGATATAAATTTGTATGAACTGAATTAAGATTCCTGTGGCAATAATGGCTTGGAACACCTAACTACAGGTCAGCTTTACTTCAAATTTTAAAGCAGGATGATTTGTCAAGACTTGAAAGGAAGGTACGAAAATAGACTAATTATGGACAACAGAACAAGAAAGAAGCTCTGCAGAAAATGTTGATTAGTTGGCATTTCCATGGCATCTGTGCCTACAATCCTGCATGAAGACCTGAAAATACAAAAATGTCATACTGGTTGGTGCCATGATGCTGACGGGTGATCACAAGGCTGTGTGTGTGTGTGGGGGGGGGGGGGGCAGACAGTGTTGACAAATAATGATGGCATGAATGAGACCAAGAATCTAATGTGCATGAATCAGCACTGTTTTAGAAAGCATCATCTGTGCAAATCTCTGCTGTTTTTTCACATGATATTCTGTGAACTGTGGGTAAAAGGGACAAGCAGATGCCATGTTCTTAGATTTCTGGAAAGTATTTGACACAGTGCCCCACTGCCAACTGTTGACAAAGGTACGAGAGTATGGAGTATGTTCCCGAATATGCGAGTGGTTCAAAGACTTCCTAAGTAATAGAACCCATTATGTTGTCCTTGATAGTGAGTATTAATCAGAGTCAAGGGTGTCATCATGAGTGCCCCAGGGAAGTGTGATAGTACCACCATTATTTTCTGTATACCCATATGATCTGGTGGACACGGCGGGCAACAATCTGTGGTAGTTTGCTAATGATGCAGTGTATGGAATGGTGTTGAAGTTGAATGTCTGTAGGAGGATACAAGATGATTTAGACAAAATTTCTAGTTTGTGTGATGAATGGTAGCTAGCTTTAAATGAAGAAAAATGTAAGTTAATGGAGACAAGCAGGGGAAAAAATCCTGTAATGGACAGATACGGCATTAGTAGTGTCCTGCTTGACACATTCACAATATTTAAATATGGGGGCATAACATTGCAAAGCAATATGAAATTAAATGACTGTGTGAGGATTGTGGTATGGAAGGCTAATTGTTGACTTAGTTTTATTGGGACCGTTTTGGTAAAGAGAGGTTCATCTGTAAAGGAGACCGCATGCAAATGCTAGTGTAATCTATTCTTCAGTACTGCTAGAGTGTACCAGGTCATATTAAAGGAAAACGCTGAAGCAATTCAGAGGTGGACTGCTAGATTTGTTACCAGTACATTTAAATGATATGCAAGTGTTATGGAGATGCTTCAGGAACCCAAATGGGAATCCCTGGAGGGAAGGCGACAGTCTTATCGAGAAACACTTTTGACAAAATTTAAAAAAAGAGCATTTGAAACTGTCTGCAGAATGATTATACTGCTCTAAAATATATTCTGCATACGGACCACAGAGATAAGATACAAGAAATTAGAGCTCGTATGGACACCTATAGACAGTCATTTATTCCCTGACTTTATTTGTGAGTTGAACAGGAAAGGAAACAACTAGTGGCACAGGGTACCCTCTATCACAGACTGTACGGTGGGTTGCTGTGTATGTATCTAGATGTAGATGTATTTTCCTTTCATTTATTTGTGGCAATGAATGAGACATGGGTGCCATTTTTCAATCCTGAAATGAAGCACCAGTCAGCTCAATGGAAGCCGCCATACTCACGACCCCAGAAATTTGCAGGTAAACACCAATGCTGAAAAAATGATTCTGGAACAGTAATCCTTATGCATCACCTTACAGAGGGCACTACAGTGACTGGTGCATCGTACTAAGATGTTTTTAAGAACGAGCTCCTTCCAGCATTGCATGAAAAAATTATGGAAGAAGCTGTATATGTGTTCTTTCCATCAAATCAGTGCATCAGGCTAATGTGATGCTCCAACTTCTTCGTGACAACTTTGAAGGGATTTCTCATCCTCTCTACACACACGACCAGCTCCCAGTGACTTCTGGCTGTTCCCAATGATGACACACTCCATGGTCACACTCTCACTGCTTGTGCCGCTAATGCATCTGCAATTTTCCTATGGGTTAACCAGAATCCTAAAAATGTTTTCAGTGGCTCTGGAATCATGGGAGATTACATGGAGAAGTGACAGAAGTTTCACATTTTCATGTGACTGGTGTATGCGAAGAAAAATTGGAAGTCTGTTAACTTGGATGCACCTCATATTGCTTTGTGTTAATATACCAGCTATTTTAAGAGTTAATTAAAAGCATGCAGCTTAAAAACTATTTTGCATGTGAGAAATTGTACATTCGATAACACTTTTGATAACAACAAAAGATATTTTGTTTCATTTGAGTCCTCTCCTATGTCGTCTAACAACTGATAAAAACATCTGTACAAAACTCAAGAAACGAAGATACCAGCAGGTGTTATGCATATATCTTTTAGTACTGGGAGCAAGTGTATTTTACATTTTGTACCATACAGTGGGTATATTGTTATTCGCCATACTAATTATGTTACTCACACCAAGTCTATCTGATGTTATGTATTTTACAGATTTCAGGATCATACCCTGTTGTAGACCACACTTATGATGCCGTGGTTGTTGGAGCAGGAGGTGCCGGGCTCAGGGCAGCATTTGGACTGGTCGCAGAAGGATTTAAGACAGCTGTCATTACAAAACTGTTTCCCACCCGTTCACATACCGTAGCTGCCCAAGGTGGTATCAATGCTGCCTTGGGAAACATGGAGGAAGACAACTGGCAGTGGCATATGTGAGCATCCAATAGCAGATAACTTTTCTATTTATAAATACTTCAGTTCACTCAGTTTGTTCAGCATTTCCTTTAAGTGCTTTAATTTAGATGCTTATGCACTGCTAATTCATATGACAAGGAAGCCTTCAGTTGGCTACTTGTTGTTTATGCTACATGCAGACTGTTGCTATTTCTCTCATGAGTGAAAGGAACTTTGCACTTGCAGAATACTCATCTGATTCTCTCTTAGGAGTGAAGTTCCATCTCTTCCTTTTTCTTGTCTCTCCACCTCCAAGTTCTCCAGAACTCACTAGTAAATAATCAAAGCACTCATCATTTACTTACCTACAGTCAGTTATTTAATTACCTGTAGTCAACATTAAGGTAGATATTTGATGAAGGACAACAGGCAGATTCCATATTCTTAGGTTTCCAGGATGCATTTGACGCACTGCCCCACTGCAGATTATTAATAAAGTAATACATCCTGTTAAGTTGTTCTTGACTGTGGATGTTAAAGACAAAAGGGTATCATCAGGAGTGCCCCAGGGAAATCTGATAGAGCCACTATTGTTCTCTATGCACATAAATGATCTAATAGCTTAGCATGAGCAGCGGTCTGTGACTGCAGATGATTCTGTAATGTTTAGGAAAGATTGTCATTGAGTGACTGTGGAAGAATACAGAACAATGTAGACAAGGTTTCTATGTGATCTAATGAATGGCAGCGTGCTTTAAATGTAGAAAAATGCATGTTAATGTAGATAAGTAGGAAAAACTTTCCTGTAACGTTTGAATACATTATTTGTGGTGTGCTGGTTGACAGTCATGTCAGTTAAATATATAGGAGTAATGTTGCAAAGCCATATGAAATAGAATGAGCATGTAAGAAAGATAGTAGGGAAGGCATATGATTGATTTCAGTTCATTGCAAGAATTATAGTATAGCATAGCTCACCTATAAAGGAGATTGGTTTACATAACACTGTGAAATCCATTCTCAAGTGTTTGGGATCCTTGCCAGGTCTAATTAAAGGAAGACACCAAAGCAATTCAGAGGCATGCTGCTAGATGTGGTACCAGTGGGTTCAATTAATACAGGAGTACTACAGAGGTGTTTAGTGAACTCAGATGGTAATTTAGCAGGTGCAGACATTGCCTGTAGGGTAACAGTGATGATTAGAAATGTGCTGTATGGTGGCTTGCAGAGTATGTGTGTAGATAAGTACCTCAACCCCTCATGTCCAGAATATGCTGAAATGTAGTATCTGATTGGCAAGTGTTCAGTCCATTCCTTTGCATGAAGGTATCACAGAATTTTTGATTAGTATATCTTAACATTGGGATCACAGATTTACTTTACAGTTTGTACACATTTAATAGGCCATTAAAACAACATAATGTGCAAGTGGTAAGGTGTCCTATTCTGACAGTTCCATGAAAATTGCAAGAGAAGTTTTAATCATCTGTTATGTAACTGATGTACCTGTGGATAGGTGCCGGATGTTAGTTCATGGTGGTCAAGTGGTTAGTGTGCGAGCTAAATAAGACAAACGTGTAGGAGGTGACAGTTCGACTCCTGCTTAGAACTAATTTTTAATGAATATTTTTTCATCACTAGTCATTATTTATTTTATATCATATTTGAGAGGTATTTCAACTTAAAAAAATGTATTTGCAGAAAGTTTTAGTGAATTGCATGTTATTTGACTATTTACAATTATTAATCCAATTTGATTATTAGAAGAAACATATTTATAACCATCAACAGGTAAATGAAGAAATGCAAAGACATTTCCTGAAAATGTATGCCTGTTGTGATTGCAAAATTCCTTAAACGTGCAGTCTGGAAAGGTACCCGGAACTAATTTACACCTCAACACTTAGAGCTGCAGGCAGAGGCAAGCCTTATTTGGCAGTTACCCTGCATGGCAGCAATACATTGCTAATGTAGCAAGAACAAATAGTGGAGGTGCAATTTTTTTAATCTAACATGGTTTACACTGGTACTACAAAAATGAAGTTTTGAGCAAGAGTCAAACCGTCACCTCATACACGTTTGTCTGATGAAGCTAGAATGCTAATTCCCTTGACCACCATCAACACTTAACATCTGGCACCTATGCACAGATGCATCAGTAACATAACAGATCAGTAAAACTTCTCTTGCAATTTTCTCGGAATTACCAGAGTAGTCCATTTCACTATGTGCACATTATGTTGTTTTAGTAGCCTAGTAAAGGTGTATAAAGTTTGAAGTAAATTGGTGATCCCAACTTCATAGCCTCCCCTAGCCCATGCTAAAGAGAGGCTGCTTTGTAAGTTTACAACCACTAGCTAAAAGTGAAAGCAGACAAACATACAAACAAGAAAAAATGGCAGTGGCGGTAGGGGCTAGTATCTACTGTATATCACTGCAATTGTCAGCCTATTGTATTATGCAACAGAAGTCCATGCAAAAATGATCCTACAACCTGTGGGTTGCATATTTTCTTAGTTGGCAGTCCAATGTTGCCTTCAGAATTTTTTTTTTTTCCATTCATGTGAGTAACACACTTAGTATATTTGTGCCTCCATTACCTCACTGACGCAGTTTTTGTTTAGTCAATTACTTGTTACAAGTGATAACACAATCTTTAGTCAGTGTGTATTTTCAGTGCCAATTTGTGGCCATCTATCGTGTTTCTCCCCAATAACTTTTTCATCACAGTTATACATGTGTATGGTACCTCTTTGACATCTGATTGTAAGTGTAATAACAATGAAAATTCACTAAGGTGACTGCCAACTGATCCAGTATCTGGGTATGCTGAAGAACTTATTTTTTTACCATATTTCCACATCTGGTGTTCAGATAGGCAGTGGGATGTCTGCAGGATGGTCATACAAGCAGAAAACTAAGTGATTGGCAACTGCTGTACTCCTGGCACTAGGCAACTTGGCAGCAAGGCATTGACATGTGTTGCTCCCGCAGTTACGTATAATGGTGTTCACTAAAGTGTACCTGATCCAGTTTAAAGTTGTATACTACCAACATAATTCCTCTTAGCTAATTGTCTATCAGAAAAATGAGCTTGATCTTGTAGAGACAGCTTTTCACAAAATTGTTTGTAATTTTGAGATGTTTAGTTTGGTTAGTTTTTGTAAGTATTTGCAACTATTATTGCATTTTAGCTGATACTATTCTCATACTACCCCACTTGCTAGGTACATATACCTTGTAATGGAGCAGTGTAGATTCTGGAAGCCTTCAATGTAGTTACATGGTGGTGCATGATTTGTAGAGATTTTCCTGCAGCCATTCATCCAAGAGTAGTGCCAGTTCCCTTTTCTGTTTTATTCTCAAACAATGCATTTTACTCATCAATGCCATTTGCATCTCTCAAGATAGATCATTGTTTCACTTCTTTAGGTTAAGGTGAGAAGTATTAGACAGCATTATCACAGAATTCATATGTAATGGTATTTCATTGGGAATTTAGTGTACAGTTTTAAAAATATAGAATAATATTGAACTTGAGGTATTTATTATACATGTTAGATTCTACATGTTTGCAATAATGGTATGTCAAATGGATTGGATGA
Source organism: Schistocerca gregaria (assembly GCF_023897955.1). NCBI lineage: Eukaryota > Metazoa > Arthropoda > Insecta > Orthoptera > Acrididae > Schistocerca > Schistocerca gregaria. Next base: position 380,050,834 of record NC_064921.1, on the reverse strand, counting down.
TATAAAATACAAATTTTAAGGAAGTCAGAACGTACACTAGTTATGAAGTAACATTATTAAGTGCTTGATGAGGAAAAGTAGATTTAACAGAAATTGGTTTTTATTGTGCCTTTAGAACTATTGATCGTCCTTATATATAGTGGAGCTATTTTTATAGAACTGAAGTGGATTTGAAGGCTCCAAATAAAATCAGACATCTGCTGCTTTGCAACTGTTTAATCAGTGATGGTGGTGGTATATGTTGTAGGTATGATACAGTAAAAGGGTCTGACTGGCTGGGTGACCAGGATGCCATTCACTACATGACAAGAGAAGCACCAAAGGCTGTTATTGAGCTTGAGAACTATGGTTAGTTACAAATGTTTAACCTTTTAGAATTAAGGATGTACTAATCTGGTTAAATATGTGTTTGTATTTGCAATTCTATATGTGTTGGAAGTAGTAAAGAAAATTGACATGCCCCTGCAAATTATTTTTACTGTGGATAGAAAGTTTGAAAATGAGACTAGCCTACTTTTCCTTTCTGATAAATAAAGTTTTAAATCATTCATGATTATCATTCAAAAGGAGAAAAATATTTTGACTCATCTAAATTTACTCATTTGTGTCAGGGAAAATGTAATAACATCCTAGTAAAATTTATATTTGATGGTAAATTGGACAGTTACAGATGAATCAAACCAATAGCTTAATTAACATGAAGCTGAAAATTGATGTAATTATGAGATTAGTATTTTGTCAGAACTATTTCAGTATTATCTTATAGTTTACAGGTGTTTTAATTCTTGCTAATCCTAATGTTCAAACTTCATGGGGATGCATTTTGCACAGTTTCCTATGTCCATTTCAGGATTGCTTCTCCTACAATATTTTTCTGCTATATTGTAATGTATCACTTTGGGGCAGTAAGTGTTGCCCCTGTCTTCCTCTGATCAACATATGACCTTGGCAAGTGTTTTCTCTTTGCATAAATAATTTGTTTCAACCCACATACTTTGTGCAAAATTTGTTTTCTTTGTGCATATGCCTGATTCTGGATTGGTGCGTGTATCTGCAAGTCAGTGCACCAAGAGCAGTCTTTCGGCATGTTGCGGCAACTGCTAATTGGTCAATTACACCATGCCCCCGCTTTCTTGACCGAGAAATGCACTACAGGTTATGGACTTTAGAAGGTCATAACAATAGTGTTGACACAACGATACAGGGAAGTCAGCATTCATTAGCTAGACTTTGAAAAAGTATTGTTGGATTATACACAAAAGCCTGTAAATGATCTGTAACGGAAGTGTTCTGAATTGTAAATACAAAACACAGTAAGGTCAGGGTGTATACGACCCGGGAGATCTGGGAAAAACGCGGGAATTTTTTCGTCCGGGAAAAACTTGAGATTTTTTAGAATTCCAGGAACTTTTCCTTGTTTTAGTTAAAAGGTTAAATTTTTGTGATTTTGACCGATAAGAACCAATACTCTAACGAAGGGTATTACTGTATCCCACTTCTGCAGAATAATGCTGCAGCAAAAAACATGAACCGGCAGGGAAAAAAACAAAAATAAAACTTAAGTCTCAAAGGAAACGCGCCATATACAACAACAAAACACAGTGTACATACAAGCGTCTGCCAACCAAATTTCTCAAAGGCCTTAGGAAGAATATGCAGTGCTTCCTAACAACAAATTGTCTCCGATGAGCGTGACATGACAGCTGTTCACATTGGATTCATTTGAGCAGTTGCGGGCAGGCTCTTGCGCATGTGCAGTTGAGTCACCTATGTGTAGTACCTTCTCCTGCTTCTGGCTATAGATGTGTGGCTGGGCGCCACTATCTAAATTGCTCCGGTTCGGAAATATTGTAGATCCAGGGCTGATGCACAGAGCAGTCTGAGTTGTAGTGGGGAGGTGGGTAGTCTCCACATGACCTGTGTTTACGTTTAGTGATTTTGCTGTTTCCTCTTCGTTTATTGCTCTCACATTAAATGAAAACAAAACGGTTTTCTGTGGCCAGGAGCTACGAATAGAATTAAAATTCGTTCGCATAATTACGGAAGGCTAAAATATGTTGTTAGTTTCAGGTTTTATTTCCACCTTTCTGACAGTCAAGCATTAATCACCTTGCAGAACAATAGTTATTTTTGTTGGTTTGCTAAAGAGATTTGGGTTTTATCAATATTTTGCACTGAGGCAGTCAATTTATTTGAAACAAAGTGTTTAATTTCACACTGTTGGCTAGTTTCAACTGTTTGCTGCATTTCAAGTGCATGTTTTCCATCTTCTAGCTCGTATGGCATTATGCCATAATAAAGAACCAAACATGAGATGATACAGTACTGGTACTCAAGCAAAATTAGCATTCAAATCTGGACATAGGATTGTGCATAAAGCCAAATTGTACATTTTAGTATAGTTCACGAAATTCCGATGCTTCTGAAGTATTATTTGATGTCTTGTTTCTTTTATGACATAATGCAAGGTCTTTTAATATTTTACACTTACGAACATGCGGGCTTCCTGCGCCATCGTAGCTATGTAGGAGCAGTGACGCCTGTTATCTGGTGCTCTCTGGCAACTGCTGAAACAAACCAATTTCTAACAGGTCATGGGAAAATATTGCGAATGTTGGTTTGAAAAGTGTTACTTTCAAGGTAAATTTCCTTTTATGCAAGATGAACTGTGTGTGAGAATGTACAATGAATTTCTTAAACCTGAGTGTTACACTCTCATTTAAAAATCTCCTCATTGAGGACGACCATCTTGAATAATTTCGAGCCCAGAAGATACGACATTTACGTTGTTATTAAAAATTTTACTGACACAGTTGTGTGATGTGTCTTAGTGTAACACGTGCAAGATGATCAGCATTATATGTGGAAGCTTAGCTTCTCTTGCAGCTTATTAATCTTACAGATCAATATTATTTGTGAAAGCTTTGTTTTTCTTCTAGCAAAACTACGTATATTAATTTAAACCATTAACTTTTCTTTTTGTGTGTTCGCACTACTTAAGTGATGTTGCTATTGGTTGACTACACTGTATGTCCAGTGCTGTCATCAGCTGCCGAGATCACGTGACATGAGCTATGACTGGCTTACAAAAGTGCATCGCAATCTCGATTTCATTGCTTCAGGAAGCAACATGTAGTGTTTGGTGGAATTCAAATTTATACCTCCGTAAAACAAAGAAATGCGGCGTACATGTTCTGCACATCAAAGATCTTTCCAAAACGTGTTTTTTTCCCCCCTTGGGTTTTGTTTTCTAAAGTGCCGGCAAATTCTACGTCTGTGTAGAAAACCATAAACATTCTAAGGATTGATAAGTTGTACAGTGCCGAGGAAAAGTATACAGTCTTGTAACACGGAAAAAGTGTATTTTCACCCAGGATAAAGTGTGTTTTCAACTGGGAAATCTGGGACTTCTTTTTTCTTGTCCATGTATACATCCTGTATGTACATCTGTTAAGGAGAGGAAGTGGATGTCATTTCGTATGACTTGGTTTTTGTAGAATGACATCTGTCAGCACAAAAGACAAACTGGTAACGGAGTCAGCTGCTACAAAACAATTTCGTGGTCATTCTGTCAGCAGACTGCAGCACATAAAAATGTAAAAATTTTCATAAACAACAGCAACTGAAAATTTCTTTTTGTAGCTAACTGGTACACGTCACAGAACATTGCACTGAACATCTGACATTTACTAAGGAATAACTGCTGTTTGCCGTGGAACAACCAGCAACTGCTATGAAATGCCTGACTAGTGATAGAAAAGAAAATTTTGAAGGTGGGATGTGTTAACTGCAGCGAAGCCTGTCATGCTTTGGATACATTCAACAGTTGATGCAGTATGGTGTTTGACTAAGGTTGTTGTGGAACCAATTAGTGCAACATTACATGTGGTAAGCAGCATGTCTGCAAGACATCATTTGCTTGATTACAATTGTGGGCAAGGGGGGTGGCTTGAAGCTGGTCAAAGTGTCACTACTGTGGCCTCGGTAATGGGTGTCTCCAAAAGTGTCGTGACAAAATTGTAAGAAGGTTGGTGAAGGTGGAACTGCTATGCGGAAGCATGCCGGTTGTTGTAGATGGACCCTCACAGCACAATAGGATCGATACATAGTGCTATTGGCATAAAGGAACAGATATCTCACTCAAAGGCAGATCACTGCAGACATTGCAGCCACTACCGGTACAAGTATCTCTGCCAGAACCATTTCATTTCAATTAAATGAGGCTTGTTTGTGTGCTCTGAAGTCTATTAAATGCCATCCCACTTCAACCACACCATCATTGAGAAAGAGTTCATTGGTGTAGGGAACATGTTGGTTGGGATCAGCAACAGTGGTAGAGAGTGATCTTATCTGACTAAACCTGCTTCACTGTGGCAAGTGATTGTGGCCACCTGGTAGTGTGGGGAGAGAGAGAAATGTATTGCACACCACAGAATGTTCATGAACATCATTAGTATGGCTAGGTGTTATGGTGGGGACATGCATTATACATAGTGGCCGAATACCTTCACATATCCCTGCAGTAGGTACCGCTACAACACAGTAGTGTTCCAGGGAGATAATTCTGAATGCTGTGTTCTTTAGGGGTGTATCAGGTTCTGACTTTGTTTATGGATGACAGTGCCTGCCCACTCAGGACCACTGAGCGTGTGGAATGGGCTGCACACTCTCCAGACCTAAACTCTGTAAAACGTCCCTGGGATACTCTTGACAGACATGTTTCTTATGAACACTCCATGAATAATGCAAGAACTGAAACCCAATTTGAGAGAGATGTGGGACATCACCCCCAGGGACTCCTTTACAACTCAGAAGCCATCATGAATAACAGGTGCAATGTATGTATTAATGCCCGAGGAGAGCATATTCCTTACTGACTTAAGAGTCTGGTGTCGACCTTTATGTTGGGAGTCTGACCTATGTCAAATATGAATGTTATTTGTCTCTGTTATCCTGCTTTCCCATGTAGTGAAATCTGTACCATTTTTCGTTATCCCACTCCATTTCTATTAACATGCTTACTGTGTTTAAAGTAATCCACAATGCTTGTGGTTATACCCATCCAACAATCTCTGTTTCTTTGAGATGAAGTAGTGTACATACAAAAATGATTCAGTTAAATTCATTACTGTGAACTGAAAGTGTTTTCGTTTCCTTCATGCAGTTGTTTTTTCACTGCAGTGTCTCTTAAGTGACCGATTTATGTTTAGATTAAAATTAACATATACAGCAACAACACAAGTTTGTATGATCGAAAGGTGACTCTCACCTGTGATAGCAAATGAGTGAACTGTGCTCTCTCTCTCTCTCTCTCTCTCTCTCTCTCTCTCTCTCTCTCTTTCTTTCTTTTCCTCTGCAAATGTTAATTTTATTGTAGATAAAAGTGTAAGTCCTGAGCCCCTGATTGGAGTGGATATGTAGTGAAATGACAAAGGCATGGATAGGAGAAAGATTTCTGTAGCTCACAATGAGAAATCTAAGAGATTGTCTTTATATACATTGTCTGTGTAGAAAAATAACTTTTATTACAACCATTAAAGACATATTCTTAGTTCATTATCTCATGAGAGAGATTGTTGACAATTCAGTACAGCAGATAGAAACACAAAAAACAACCGAAAATTTAAGTTTCTAGCTTTCGGAATAAATGTTCCTTCATCAGGGAGGAGAGAGGAGAAAGAAAGGGAAGAAGGAAAAGTGGATTTAGTTACTCACAACCCAAAGGAAAACAGGGAAGGTAGCAAGGATGGAGGCATATTGCTCAATAATTAGCTGTCTTTGTGGGCTACCAAGCAAAGGAAGTTCTTACCCTCAAATTCTTATTTGACTATCATGCTGTTGTGTAAATTGAGAAGTTTTCAATGATTAATTTGGTTTCTGTCTTCAATAAAACGACTGAGTTAATAACATACTACATCACTTTTGATTTCAAAGGAAACATCTTTTCACAGATCATCACATGTACCTACTCTATTAAATTGCCCAAAGAATTACATTTGACAGATTCTTCAACTCTGATAAATATGTCATCCTTACAGGTAGCAGTGCATGTGTAATCCCAGCAACTCCATCACAAGTGGTCGTACTCTACATTATCTTGGAATGTGTTAATTACAAAATGCCATTTCCGGTGAATTGTTATGATTTGGTTGTTTTCTGATATTGGCTGCCAGACATAATTATCTACAAAGGAATTATCCTTAACCCCTTTCAGCCGTGATGATTTTTTTCCCATGAACTTCTAGTTTTAATTTGATTTATGGCCTACAGTGAGGACAGTCCTAAAAGATAAGTTTTTCATTAACATTACAAATAAGGACCCAAGTGATGCTGCAGCTCGGGGTTTATTTTTAAAGTATGTGCAATATGCTTCACAAGTACATAGGGCTGTGACTAACAAAGTGCATATTTATCTGGTCCAAGTATAATTACATAATTTATTTCTCATTTTTGTGTATATTTGAATACAAATTTAAGTAATTAGTTAAAGTTATAATTACCATTCATTAATAAATCATTAGTAACAATTTAACGGGGTAAGAATCATGAAAGTAGGTATTATATGTGGTAGAGCCGAAGACATTGAAAGCTTGATTATATAATGGTAAGACAAAAATCTTTTAACCAGACTTTAAATTGTAAGCTGTGGTGTCTGACAACAATTTATTGGTTATGAACTGTACATTAAAACTGTAGATATTGCAAAAAGGGTAGGAAATTAAAGAGATGAGATGTGGATGAATTGAAAGAACCAGAGGTTGATGATAGTTTGAGGGAGCATTAGGCAATGGTCGGCTAAAATGGGGGAAAGGAATACAGTAGATGATGAATGTATAGCTATGAGAGATGAAATTGTGAAGGCAGCAGAGGATCAAATAGGTAAAAGGACAAGGCCTGTGGATAACACAGGAGATATTGAATTAACTTGATGAAAGGAGGAAATATTAAAATGCACCAGACAAAACTGGCAAAAAGGAATACAAATATTTAAAAAAATGTAATTGGCAATAAGTGCAAACTGGCTAGGCGGGAATGCTAGAGAGACTGTAGGATTTAGAAACATACTTCACTAGAGGAAAGATGGATACCACCTACAGGAAAATTAGAGGCCCTTGGAGGAAAGAGAAACAACTGTACGAAGGTCAACAGCTCAGACAGAAAACTAGTCGTAAGCAAAGAAGGCAAAGGTGGAAGGAGTATATAGAGGGTCTGTATGAAGGAGATGTACTTGAAGGTAATATTACGGAAATGGAAGAGGATGTAGATGAGATGGGAGATATGAAAATGTGGGGAACATTTGACAGAGCACTAAGAGACCTAAGTTGCAAGGAAGCTCCAGGAGCAGATGACCTCCCATCAGAACTACGGTAGCCTTTGGGGTATGCAAGATGTATGAGACAGGTAAAATACCCTCTGACTTTAAGAAGAATTCCAATTCCAAAGAAAGCAGTTGCTGACTGATGTGAAAATTACTGAACTATCATTTTAATAAGTCTTGGTTACAAAATACTACAGATTCTGTAGACCTGGGGGATTCCAGAGAAATGTAGGAACACACAACGCAATACTGACACTGGCTTTTCTTAAAAGATATGTTAAGGAAAGACAAATGTATATTTATAGTGCGTTAGACTTAGATAAAACTTTTAACAGTATTGACTTGGATAATCTCTTTGAAATACTGAATGGAGCGAATGCTATTTACAACGTGGACAGAAACCAGGTGGTATTTATAAGAGTCGAGGGGCATCAAAGGGAATCAGTGGTTGAGAAGGGTTGAGACAGGGTTGCAGACTATCTTTGATGCTATTCCATCTGTACATTGAACAAGCAGAAAAAAGAACCAAAGAAAATATTGGATTAGGAATTGAAATTCAAGGAGAAGAAAGAAAAAAAACTTTGAGCTTTGTTGATGACATTGTAATTCTGTCAGAGAGCAAATGACTTGGAGGAGCAGTTGAACAACATGGATAGTGTCTTGAAAGGTGAGTGCAAGATGAACGTCAATGATGCAAAACATGGCTAAGGAATATAGTCGAATTAAATCAGGGGATGCTAGGGAATTAGATTAGTAAATGGGACGCATAATAAAATTCCAAGTAGGTGATTTTTGCTACTTGGGCAGCAAAATAACTGATGATGGCCAAAGTAAGGAGGATATAAAATATAGACTGGCAAATGCCAAGAAAAGCATTTATGAAAAAGAGAAATTTGCTAACATTGAATATATTTTAAGTGTTACGAAGTCTTTTCCGAAGGTATTTGTATGGATTGTTGCTATGTATGGAAGTGAAACATAGATGATAAAAAGTTTAGACATCAGTAGAATAGGAAGCTTTTGAAATAGGGTGCTACAGAATAATGCTGAAAATTAGATGGGCAGATCATGTAACAAATTAGGAGGTACTGAATAGTAATGGAGATACAAGAAATTTGTGAAACAACCTGGCTAGAAGAAGGGATTGCCTGATAGGACGCATTCTGAGATATCAATAGATGACCAATTTAGTATTGGAGGGAAGTTTGTTTTTGTGTGTGTGGGTTGGGTGGATCGTAGAGGGAGACATAAGAGAGGAATATAGTAAACAGATTCAGAAGGATGTATGTAGTTTCACTAGTCATTCGGAGATGAGGCTTACACAGGATAGAGTAGCATGGAACATCAAACCAGTCTTCAGACTGAAGACCACAGCAACAAGGTAATATTAGTTGTGTGAGTGAATCTGCTTCAAATATTTTATTGATTCATGTTTAAACTAGAATATAAATTTGAATAATTAGTTAAAATCATTGGAAAATTGAAAACTCACTAGCAATAACCTGGCAGACTAAGAGCATATATCTTTGTGTGAAATTGCTGGAAACAATGTTCGCACTTCAAAAGACATAAATATACGCTGCCATTTTTGTAAAAAGTTTTGGTTCTACTATTACATGGCATAACCTCCACATTTGCAGGGAAGGTGGATCATCAGTGTCTGAGAAATGATCATAACCATCTTTTTTTGTCATTGGAAATAACAATAGGAGGATTGCAGTATTTAGATTTTTACACACCTCAGGATCAGTTTCATTCTCTGGTTCATGCATCTCAGGTCTTTCCTATGTGGAAGTTGGCAGTAAAGCTTCAGCTAAAGTCTAGGATAGCCAAAAAAATCATCCAGGTTTGTTGTAGCACCTAGGTATATATCAGAGCCTCAAGTTGCTGTAATCACAAAATTTTCAAGTCTACAGGCATAGATTTATTTTAGATAAATTTTTTAAAGTTAAACTCTGCTGGGAAAAGGAATCACCTGTTCATCGATTGAGCCAGATTTGAAATTTCTGGGTAGATCGATAAAAACATTTCTAATAGTGTTAATAATTAGTTCAACCCTCTGTAGTTCATTTTTCATTTATTTTCGCTTCTTTATTCACTATGTTAGTATCCATAAAGTAATTATTTTTTTCCCAAGGGAAGGGATCTGTTAAAAGACATAATGTTGGATATTACTGAGAGATTAAATCCTTTCTGCCAATACTTTAAAATTCTAAGATATTGGGTCATGTTCATTATTAAAGTATTTTACTTTTGGGCAAGATGTTTACCATTTGGCATCTGAGAAGCAAAAATATAATGTCCCACTTGCAATAAATACTTTTTAACACGAAAGTGAATTTTAATTAAAATTTCTTTGCTCAGAATCATACATACATGTATGATTGTATTGGTGAATGATAAAATTTAAACAAGTACAACTCATACAGCAGTGGTAGTCATTTGTTTCACAATAGAGAACATATTTTGAAAGGAAAATAGGATGGGTTACAGCAGTGGTTATAACACTTCTTTTGATAAGAAAAAGTTAATGTTGCCCTTCATTTATACAATATTATTAAACATAACGAATTACCTTGCTATTGTGACAACTCACTAACCTACTGAATTTTCTTTGTAGAACAGTATGTCATCAACAATTGGAACCTGAAATGCAATTGCACCAATATAGGTTACATGTGGTGGTGGTAGTGGATGGTGGTGATATTTGTTCATACTTTACAGGTATGCCATTCAGTAGGACAGCTGAAGGCCGCATTTATCAGCGAGCATTTGGAGGCCAGTCTCTCAAATTTGGAAAAGGAGGACAAGCTCATCGATGTTGCTGTGTTGCAGACCGCACAGGGCACTCCTTGTTGCATACACTTTATGGCCAGTCTCTTAAATATGATTGCAATTATTTTGTTGAGTATTTTGCTCTGGACCTTTTGATGGATGGTGATGCGTGTGTGGGAGTTATTGCTCTCTGCTTAGAGGATGGATCAATACATCGTTTCAGAGCAAAGAACACGGTTAGTGAACATGTTACTTGTTGATAGCAAGTCCTGTGTAACATGCAATATCTTAACTGAAGCAATCAGTGCATGCTTATATACATATTTTTCAACTTCACATGAAATGGCTGGACAGTGTTCACCAACGCATCATGTATCGTATGACATTCCTTAATTTAATTCTTTTATTATCAAATTTTGAACATCTTTATGACTAGGTTTGCTACATACATTGAAATATTGCTTACACAAAACTTGAAACAGCAACCCACATAAACACATGGTACTGTTCTGTTTCTGGAGGGATCCATAATTTACAGAGAACAGGCTGATTATATTTTGTTTTTTATGTTTGTATTTACATACATGGAACTAACAATTTGGGCTGCATACGTAACCTCTTTGCATCATTGTGAAAATTAATTTTTGTTGTAAATGCTGCCTGAAGTGTCTCACTTGCTTGTACTGTAGTAAATTTTTAAGGTTAACAAAATTTATGTTCTTTCATTTTTTACACACACACACACACACACACACACACACACACACACACACACACACACACACACACACAGAGTATCATGAAAGGTAATGTGAATACATCAGTGTGCTGGCATGCTTCTGTCAGTGGGGCCTGTAACATGATATAACATTGTATGTGTATGCATAGGTTGTTACACATTGCATTCTTGGCAGTAGGTGTAGGTCCTCTTCTACCTTTCTGTTACCCATAAGTTGGATGCTATGTTCTAGAACTTAACTTGCACACTCTCACTCTCATTGTATCCAATGTATCATGAAGGAACAGATGTCCAATATGTTTTTTTCTAAATTCTTAACAAACCTAGGGAATGGCCCAGGTTTTGAATCTAAACTGTGGTGTTGGGAAGGTGACAGTCACAGAACGCTTGATCCTTGGAACAGTCAGTCATGAGGAAACTCCACCTGTGTGAAAGATAAGAGATAAGAAAAATGCCCTCGGAAGAAATATGCACTAATTCCCATTCCAAAAACAGTAGGTGCTGACATGTAAATATTACCATGTTATCAGTTTGCAAAAAAATACTCAATTTTCTTCAGATGTCCAGTAAAATGTAAGAATACAGGAGTAATACTGACCCTATGACTTAGGGTGAGGAAAAAGAAAGGCAGTTGTTGAGTTGGTAGTAATATAGGATTCTGGCCTATCCACAATATTATTCAATCTGTACAATGAGCAGGCTGTGAAGGAAACAAAGATTGAAGGTGAGAAGAAAATTAAATTTCAGATGGGAGAAATAGAAGATGACACAGTAGTTCTGTGAGAAATGGCAAGAGACTGGGAAGTTGTTGAATGGCTTAAATAGTGTCTCGAAAAGATATTTCAAGATGAATATCAACACAAGTAAAATGAAAGTAAATGGAATGTTGTTGAATTAAATCAGGTGATGCTGAGGGAATTGGATTATGAAATAAAACCCTAAAAGTAGCAGACGTGTTTCTATTTGGGTAGGAAAATAACTGATGGTGGCAGAAGTAGAGCAAATATAAAATGCATAGTAGCAAGAGCACCAAAAATGTTTCTGGAAAATAGAAATTGTTTAACAATGGATATTAATTTAATTGCTAGAAGACCTCTTTAAGATATTTGTGTGGACTGTTACCTTATACAGAAATGAAACATATACTATAAATAGTTCAGTTAAGAACAAAATAAAAAAATAAAAAACTTTTGAACTGTGGTACTTGAGAAAAATGGTGAAGATTAAATGGATAGGTGGAATAACTAATGAAGTAATAATAAATAGAATTGGGAGAAAGAAATTACTGGCACAACCTGACTAAAAGGAGGAGTCAGCTGACTGGACACATCCTGAGGCATCAAGAAAGTGTCAGTATGGCAATGGAGGGAAGTGCAGGTATACAATGCTTGAATACAGTACTCAGTTCCAATGGATGTGGGTTTCCATAATTACACAGAGCTGGAGAGACTTGCAGAGGATAGACTATCATGGAGAGCTGAATCAGATCAGCCCTCAGACTGAAACCAATAAGATAATGAAGAAAAAAACTTGCCTACAGCAATAAATTTTACATTGTGTTGGCAACATATGACAGGTGTCCTTACTGAAATGTATGTATGTAATCAGTTGACCTCCTAAAGATGAATGGACTTTTAAAAGACTGTCATGTCTTTAAAAAATCTGAGATTGTTAACAATGAAACATAGTTGACACATCTTCACTAGTGGTATTAACCACTATAGCATGCAGACATGTATATAAAATTATGTGGTAAATGAACATTTTACCTAAATGTAAGAAGTAGTGTAAAGTCAGAAGTTTGCCTCCAAAAAGTTCATACCACTCCAAATCAACCTGGTTTCTACACATTCGGAACTTACTTTCTGATAATCCCTGGTGTGTTTATGGTATGAAATGGAATGAATGTTGTGTAGTGTAGTAAGTTAAGTCCATGTAAAATGTTCAGAACTAATTTTAAGAATTTTGTACCTTCCAAACTTTACAGAAGCTCTCCTGCGAAGGTAGGCGAGGTACTGGCAGAAGTAAAGCTGTGAGGACGTGGCGTGAGTTGTGCTTGGGTAGCTCAGTTGGTAGAGCACTTGCTCGTGAAAGGCAAAGGTCCCAAGTTCGAGTCTCGGTCCGGCACACAGTTTTAATCTGCCAGGAAGTTTCATACCAGTGTACACTCCACTGCAGAGTGAAAATCTCATTCTGGAAACAGTCCATCTCACTCCTCCTCCTCCTCCTCCTCCTCCATCCCCACCCCCTGCCTCCATTTTTTTCTTTTTGTTCGATTACAGTTAGGTGTATTGGGTTCCCCAAAATGCCATATTTTAAAGAAAATAAACATATATTTGTAGATTTGTGAGTTATATTTTCGAATTCTGTTTTAGATACTTGCAACTGGAGGATATGGACGTGCATATTTTTCGTGCACATCAGCACACACATGCACAGGGGATGGTACAGCTATGGTGTCCCGTGCTGGGTTGCAGAATCAAGACTTGGAGTTTGTACAGTTCCATCCCACAGGTATGTTTCATCATACTGGAACTGAGGTAGTCCATTGATACTCATTGATAAAAGAATCATCTCCAGGAACTTAAACCTTAAGGACAAGAATTCTCCTGTAAATAATTCCTGACATCCCATCAACAGACAATTAGTTTAATAAAATTTGTTTGTTTTTCAGTGCTGCAAATTTCTTTATGGCCAGTGTGCACCCACTACACTTAAAACATTATAGTATTTCCCACCTATAGATTTTTGCTAAATACTAGCTTCTATCAGAAACATAGAACATGCTCAAACTCGCTTTTAAAAGTGTAATCAAAAAGAAAGGCAAGAAAAACAGTAACGAATGAAGGGGGAGGGTGTAATAGTAGTAGTAGTTAAACATGAACTAGCAATATACTGAGAGGAACGAGGGAAGGAAGATTGTGAATACAGGGTCTGACCTCTGGAATGTGTGGGAAATGTACTCAGAATTTGGATTTACAAGTTTAGTATCTACTCAGGTGTGATAATGCAACTTCACTATATGGTTATCGTGAATAATTCATTGACTGACGGTGGCTCGATAATAGCCAGGTATCACAGCTGTGTGAGAGGGAAATGAACTGACTGTGCAAGTTGTCTAGCAAAGAATCTGAACTCGTGTAAAGACAAGCGCAGTTAGAACTCATCACGCAGCTGGTGCAGATAGTTAACGTCTAAGCACTTGGCACAATACACAGGGTGAGGTCTGTTGTGATCAAACTCTTGAGTAGACACTGGCTAGCCTAGCCTAGCCTACTGCAACCCCTGGGTAAACACTTCT